>NC_052048.2:156584040-156891881 GCF_903992535.2 Arvicola amphibius
AACCAGTTTTCTATATGAAGCCTAAATACCGCTGCTATCAGAAAACAAAGTCACTCGTCATCTACAGCACTACGAAGCAAACCAGCGGCCAGGTATCTGCATGGTCCTGTGGTGATGATGGCATTACCACAAAACCACATGTTATACCAGAAAACCACATGGAGACTGTCTGGAGAAAACATGCCTAGAAGCTTCCTGCACAGGGAGGGAAAATTTTTCCTCATAATTTAACTCATATTTGTGAATAAATTGGAGAATATGAGTACTTGAGGAAGGATGAGAGAAGAAGCAGGCAAGACACAGTCACTCACTGTTCATAATAATTGAAAAGGAGCCTTCCATAGGAGAGAGGCTCTTGAGGTATCATATGTATCCCGCTTATCAGGATGTATGTTAGTAAGTTAGATATTATAACAATATGACCACTTTGCTGAAAATCCCTTGATTTCCCATTTCAAGTGTCTATTGTCATTCAAACCCTGGTGTCAGCTCTGATAACTCATTTGGAAGTGGCCTGGGCCCCTCCACACACGGCCCTGCTCATAGCCTGCAGCGCTATTGACATCAGCTGTAGGACTCCAGGTCATCCCGGCCGTCATTGACGCCCTGGGAACCTCTTCTGTGGGAACCTGAAATATTTTTCCATCTCATTCCCTCGGAATGAACCCAAACCACTGAACAGTCAAGTGCATTTCGACAGGCGCAGGGTCCAGCAGCTCCCCAAGCCCAACTCCACGCTTGTTCTGTCAGGCTTGGCTCCTAGGTGCCGGATACATTCTTCTTCAAAATCTCCCCAAACAAGTCTACTCTGTGGAGATTAAACAAGACACACAAGCATTTCCCCCTCATCCATAACATCCTGCTGCTATGTTACAGAAAGAGCCTACGGGTTCCCTTACAAAATCAGAATCCACATATGTTCAGTGGACAGTTTAACACACAGTTTACAGCCAGTATAGAGAGAATAAGTCTGCATTCGCTGTCATGATAGTCAGAGCATAATTTCTGACCTTCTTGTCTTTTCCCCTCACCTTCTTCAGATCCCAGTTTGATATTCTGCAGCAAAACCCAGCAGTCCACTAAATGTATGGAGAAATAAAAATCTGTTTGGCTCTGACTCACCTCAGCAATGCATCTTACCTTTGGACAAGCCTTATCAACTGGAAGCCAGCTAATAAACACATCAGCTGACTTCAGTTTCCTGTAACTGCTCTGATCTCACAAGGGGCTGACTTTTCACCTGCAAGAAAAAGCACTGTATTGCAATGAACATAAATTCTCTTAAATCTGACTGGGCCTCTACCCAACAGTAAAAGTGACACATTTCTCCTAGGTAGATCAAATCATATTTAGAGGAATTTGTGGGATTAGTAACCCAATACTCCATTACACCACTTCCGGTTTGTTTGTTTTTGTATTCCTAAAGAGGGCAACGGGTCTCAGATCACTGGGAATTACTTTGCTCCCCATGGAAGGAACCGGCCCTGTGTCTCATGCCGGCCTAGCTGACAGCCTCCTTTTCCCCTGTGACTGAGGTAGATTTCTAGAACCTTTGAGGACTGTCTGTTTTTACTGTGACTTCCACAGCGCCTGTGCCCATTGTCCAAGGCTCCTGCTCCTCAGGCTCAATTCCCATACCTCCAGGAAAGCTTGGCCCTCGTTTCTGTACATCCTATGGTGCTTGTGTTCCAACCGTTAAGAAGAAATAGAACAAAACTTTTTTTTTTCTCCCCAGAAGAAATCTTCTATCTTAATACATAAATAGGATTTCTCAGAAGTCAAGGAGAAAGTCTGAGGTATTTTCATGAGTCCTACAGTATTGAGGACAGGTGAAGAATCCAAGATGGAGGCAGTAACTCCTCTCTATGGAAGGGGGTTCTTCTTTTCAGGCAGACCCAGTGGAACCAATCAACCAGACTCACGTCATGTTTAATCTTGAGCAGCCAAACTGCTGATACCTGACAACTCTGAAGTCCTCAGGCCACGTGCTTCTCACCAGTGCCCCTTCTAAAGGACCAGTGTCGTGGAGAACAGCTGAAGTTCGGCCTCACTCATTCGACCTCTACCTTTATTTCCAGTAAGTGAAGTCCCGGTTGCTAAACGTGTGAGCCGAGAACATTTGCTAGGACCGTGGCCCAGCACACTGCAGAAGTTGCCATGAGAGTCCGCAGGGCATAGTGAGTTAGGAACGTCTAAACAGAGAGGAAGGTTACATGGATCCGGCAGCAGGTTAAACAGATTCCCTTCCTGTTTCTGTGTGTGGTCTGTAAGACACTCTAACTAGGCCTGGATCAACACTGATGACAAGTCAGGAGAAAGGCCCCCAGGCACGCACAGGACAGGATTGCAGAGTAACTTGAGACTTTATAAGGCATGGCTTGAGAAATACAGAAAGCTCATAGAATTCTAAATAGTTCTTATAACAGTGGTGTTTGATTTTGATAGACAGGCCTAAACATTTGTTTAAATACTAAGTAAAATGTGTAGCAGGAAAGGAACTATCTATTAAACTTGATATTATAACGTCAGGAAATCTTCCTCTTGGGTCTGTTTTGTCAACTGGTTGGCCCTTTTCAGATGGCTGTTGGTGTTTCCAGAGAGATTTTCATGGTGACAACGTTGTTCTACATAAATACTTCCTACACAAAATACTCATTATGTGCCAAGTGTATATTTAAAACATAAATATAACTGCAAAGGAATTTACCAACCCCATAATACCTATGCAAACATACTGTGTTTTATAGCCTGCCTTTTACTGAGCTTCATAGACAGCACATTTCTCACCAAACTAACCCTATGTCAAACAAACCTACTGAAAGATTTATGGCAGTGTGACCCTGGTAGGTCCATTGGTGGGTGGGAGACATTGATGGGTGGGAGACAGACAGATAAGCCATGTGGAGAAAGCTTGGGTATAGAGTTTATTTGGTGGGTATTGGGAAGAACATAATCTTAAGGGGATTATGGATGGAAGAGGTAGACAGAGAGAGAGAGAGAGAGAGAGAGAGAGAGAGAGAGAGAGAGAGAGAGAGAGAGAGAGAGAAGAGGAGATCAGCTTGCCTCAGTGGGAATGAGGAAACTGGGGTGTACAGAGCTTGTTTCTTAAAGGGACGGGATACCCAGGTGACAGGAAGGGCCAGCAGAAGTATGACATTTCCATCTTTCTCTTATAATAAAAAAGGTGAGGAGTTAGGCATGGCAGGTTAAAGGGATGGGGCCATCAAGTTCTCAAGACTGCTTTCTGCTGGTTTGGGGACGTTGGAGTCTTGGGGGACCTGGGAAAGCTGGGTGCTGGTCACACCCTAGGGTAGCTGGTTGCTTCACTCTTGTCCAGGACTTGTGGTATGAAACTGGACCTGGCAAAGTGTTGGCAAGGCAGAGGACAGGTTAAGCTTAGGAAGAAAAACATTTTTTCTTTAGTTCCTGGTAATTGAGGAGGATGGTGTCAGAACCAGGGAACTGAGAGAGGGGTGTATCTGACCTGTTTAAGGTGAATCCTTCAATTCAGCTCCCTGGAACTCACAAGAATTCTTTGAGTTTGTAAAACATAAATTTTAGACACATACATTGTATTAATAACAACATATTTATGCCAGAATGACTGTGACAGATGTTTTTACACAATGAAAAGTATCTTTAGAAAATGACCAACGAGAATTTCAAATCTTGGTCTTGCCAGAGTTAGATTGATAGCTATCAGCATTTTATTGACAATGCTAAGACTGTGAACAACAGCATAACGAGAGAGAAATCTGATACCCTGCATTTGTCTTCAGACCTTTATAACTTGCAGGTATACACCTTAATAACTTGTATTTGTAAAGCTTAAAACATCTTTTATTTAGAACATGGTAAAAAAGTTATGCTGAAATTTGTTTAGTGAGGTTGTCCTTTTTTTAAACTGGCAAAACCTCTCAGTTGTCAAATTATATCAGAGATCTTTGAGAAGGATAAAATTTTACTTGAGTTATTGACTTACAAAATGACAGAGAATTTACTTGGTTACTAGAGCCACTCCGTAGGGTCCTCCGTGATCGTTGAGGGCAGGGGTTTTCAGGGCCTTACTTGTCTTCTGTTAACGCAGACCCTATGGGTTAATTCTGTAGGAAGCAAGCCTACCTCGCCCTGAGCAGCGAGGTCATCGATTCCAGTCAATTCTTTCCACTGTCTGGGGATTTTTAGGAGTTTAGATGAAAGGCAGTTTTTCCAAGTGGTTACCGTTTTCACTTGATGAAGCCAGTGGCAGGTGGATGTTGTTCTGTGCCCATCTGTCTTCTGTCTTCTTTGGAGGAAATGGGGTGTTGCTGCTAGGAGCCACCAACCTGTCTATCTGTTACAACAAGTCTTTTAATAATTAAACATTTAAATGCCATATTCCCCAGATCTCTGAGCACTTGAGGGCTGTTTGTCGGGCATAGATGAGTTATAACTACAGCATAGGATCTGCCTGGAGAGCTGGGTCCAAGCTTGACTGCGCTGGCTTTTAACTTAACAGGTGAAATTTATACTTGTGAAAGACAAAGAAGAGAAAACTGTTTGCAATAGGAGCTTAACAGTAAAACTGACAATAGTGGAGAAGAGCCTAATATATTGTAAAGCAGGATCACATATACAATATGTTGTGAGACATTTAAGAGTACACATGCTCTTTTAGTCTGGCGTGAGATACAATGAACAGAGCTCTCGTGTAATGGATGCCTCGGTAGGTCCTGCCAAGATGAACCATCTCGCAAACACACCAAATGTAACAGAGCATAAAGGTAGTTTTTAAAAGCTCAAAGCAGGTCGTGTGGGGAACCTGATGCCGGAAGTCTTTGGCTAGGGGCGGATCCTCGCTAGTCTGCAGCTCCTCCCTTTATTAAACAAATTGGTGGCAGCCGTGGTTGTCCACGTGCTCTAACTCTTTATATTGAACCGACCGCTGGTAGAAGTTAGAAATATATGTGGTTTTGTCAGCCTGTTTCCCACGAGTGAGGCAGAAAAATAAATAATTGGCTCTGGCTGTTAATCCATTCTTCCATAATATAATAGGGGCCGAGAAAGGGCAGTGGCCCAAGAGGCACTAGGCCAAGGGGGGAACCGTATCCCTAAAAGGATCCGTAGATCTCGGGGGCCCTGGACCTGAGAAATGAATGCACCACTCAGTGAGTGCCTTGCTAGGCCAGAGCACGAGAACCTTGCTTGTTGGAAGTGCCATGCAGGTGGTGCTTGTCAGGGAAAGCTGGCCAGGAGAAGGGGATCTTACCAATTGTCCCAGCAGACAGGCAGAGAGTTGGAAGTGGGTGGCAGCAGGTCCAGATCCAGGATCCCGAAGTCCTTGGACTGTATGTCTGCAGCGCGGCCGTGGTACAAACAGGGTTCCGTGAATGAAAGAGAGACAGATTTCACCACAAACAGCTTAGCCGCGGTGGGAGGCGGTGGGGGGACACCCGCGGGACAGTTTAGCATGGATGCAATTACGTGCAGGAACGAAAGGCAAACAGAAACATAGAGAGAGGAAGCTGCATTTCCAACTGACAATCACTGGCAGAACATGAGATGACGATAGGCAGCTGTGTAGTTTGATATCTGAGGGGCAGAGGCACCGGTTCCGTGAGGCAGGCAAGAAGAAAGTTCAGAGAGCGAACTCCAGCACCCCAGAGGTTCAGTAGAGACCATGGCTCACGCTGGCCTTGTGGGGTCACTTACAAGGTTCAGAGGCCACGAGAAAGGGTGGACACAAACCAAACCCCTACATCATCACGTGGAGTCCTCTGGGCTGGAGCAAGGGGCTTTAAGCTCGACAGGAAAGTACTGAGTCTTTTTATGGGGAGGGGCGGGGAACCACTGCTGAGTGATTGCACGTTCATGGAGGCATGGCCAGATGTGTGGGAGGAAACTACTGTTCCGTGTTGGGCATAGAATTACAGCAATTTTGAGTTCATATAAAAGAGTTGAAGGTTACAGGATCCCTAGCAGTCCTCAGCTGCAAGGGAGAGCCTGCCAAGGTCATAGAATCAATGAAAGATTTATGGTGGCATGACCCAGGCAGGTGCCCTGGTGGGTGGGAGACAGACAGATACGCCTTTTGGAGAGAACTTGGGTATAGAGTTTATTTAGTGGGAATTAGAAAGGATATAAGGGTAAAGGGGCTATAGAGGGAAGAGGTGGGGAGGTGTCAGATCAGCTTACCTTGGCAGGAAGGGGAGGAGATTGGGGGTGGACGGAGCTTGTCTCTTAGAGGGACAGGGTACTCAGGTGCCAGGAAAGGCAAGCAGAATTGTAACACCTACCATGGTCATTTTTCTAATAGCAGGCACTATATTCATGGCACAGAATTTCTGTGTTACATTTTGGTAATTCTGCAATTCTTTTTTGCCTTTGTAAAAATCATTACTAAATTGGTGATGACAGCCTTTGACCATTTACATTTGGTGTAGCCATTTGTGGCTGTTAAGAACCAGTAGCTGTCAGGAAACAACACGGGAGAGGAAGCCATATTGTGTCTCACAATTTGAAGAACCCGAGTCTATCCTGTTATGGGAGATAAAGGAGCTGGTGTGGTTTGTAGCTGAGGCAGTAAGAGGTCGAGGTTGCTCGGTTAAGTCTCTGCTAACAGGAAAAGGGGAAATGTCGGCACTTATCTGGCTGGATCCTTTATTCATCTAGGACCACAGCCCATAGCACCGTGCTATCCACACCCAGGGTAAGTCTTCATTTCCCTGTTTTTTTTTTCTGTAAATGCCTTTGTAGATATCTTCATCACACACACACACACACACACACACACACACACACACACACACAGGAAACCACTTGGTAAAAGTTTATCACAACTACCCCACTGATCAGAGGGATTTTATTTATTAGGTACCTTTCCATTTTTTGTGGCCAACTATCTGAAAAGAAAGAAGAGGAGTGTGTTACATCTCAGTTTGCAGAGGTACAGTCCATGTGGTTGGGAAGTCATGGCAGCCAGAGTGGCTTATAGTGGCAGCAGGAGCAAGGCTGCTTGACTGCCTCTCAGCAGACCAGAAAACAGATGAAGAAGGATGGCATCCTTGACTTAATTCTCCCTTTTGACTCAGTACAGGACCGCAGTACGTAGGATGAAGTCACCCATATTCAGGTGAGTCTGTCTTCCTCAGCTAATTGTCTCTAGAGACACCTTCAGAGACTAGCACAAACATGTCGGGCATGCTGACAAGAAAGGTTAACTGTGAAACATGCTCATAGAAAGGGACACGTTATTCATGAAGTCACTGTCTCCTCAGTTGCAGGATGTGAATGAATCGAGCTGGACCTGGGCTGGAAGCTTCCTCCCTGGTAGCTGGCTCCCACGGTGTTGGAAGATGTCATCGGCTGTGAGCAGAAGTGTCACTAACAGTTGCTCAGCTATGGGCTCTGCCTTCTGTGTCACTGACTTTCCAGTCAAGATGTGTATGCTGGTACAATAGTCGCAGACTGTCATGGGGTTAACTACATATCTGTTTCATGGTAGTATTTGGGAGCCATTCTATAGGAGAAAATATACATCTGGGGCTATAAACCTGACCAAAAAGACACCGTAGGTTCTATTGGTATAGCTAATGATTTTTGTTAATGTTGTTTGTTTTGCCAGATGGGCATGAATTGCCTTCTAAATATTTTTGTTTATGCTCATCAACTCATATTGCTGTTGGCTTTGTTATTCTGAGACATTTCTTTTTACGGCACACCAACAGTCTCTGCAGAGACTCATAACTGTCATAGCGCTAAGAATAAAAGACTGGTGAGTTGCTCATCCCTAAGTAGGGCAGCTGTACTAAAGTCTCAAGGACTAGCACAGAAGAAGGGGTAGGAAGACTGTGCAAGCAGGGTGGGGTGGAGTGCTGCGGAACCCTGGTTCCAGCCAGGCAGTCATGACATAGTCATTTGCTCTCTGGAACTCCTAGTCGCCATGGTTACCTGTGTAAGACCTGCACGAGATTGGGAATTTTAACATTTCACCATCAAGTAGGGAGGTGCTGATGAGGCTACCACTCTTAGAGATCTCATAAGCAGTTAATGGATGCTAGGGAGAGATGTTTTCCTCAGTGGTACTGCCAAGAGGTAAATTGTCTGTGCTTTTACAAATAGCCCCTCACCCACAGTCCTCTAAGAAACCCTAATTAATCTCACTGGTTGAATAGAGAGAAAGAGAAGAAAGTAGAAAAAAGCAAATAATGAAATAGGAACACCAGGAGATAATGATATAATAGAGGAATATGATAAAATTATATAATTTATATATATTAAAATGGCATAATGAAAAACCATTTGTATAAGTAAATGTCACGTGTTTTCTAGGTACTCCAGACTAGCTCACCCTCTCCCTTTCCTTGTGCCCCTCTCTCCCCAGCCATGGGAAACATCGGGTCCAGTAATAGCCTCTAAAAGTGTACAAATGAAAGAAGAACCACGCATCTCTCTCTTTACACCTATGCTTAACCAGGAGGACATGCCAAAGGAGGAGAGAAGCACCTCCTGAACCAAATAGCCGAGTTATAAATATAAGGAAAGAGTCTCGAAGGAAATTAAAAGTGCTGCTCCAGAGAACAGCCAAATGATAAGAAAACAAAAACAGGTTTACTGCCAATATGAAACATTTTAACAATCCAGAGAGAAAAATCAAACCAGCTACAGGCTATTCCAAGCAAAGCCTTAAGTCTTAATTCTATGAAGACTGGGCAGTGTAGAAGCTACAGAAATACAGTCTGAACCTAAAAGATATTTATCCATGAGGCTGAAGGGGAGAAGCCATTTGTGGTATAGTCAACCAGTTTAAGCAAAAACGCTTTGCTGATGATCAATCCAGGAGATGCAGCGAAGGTCATAGATGAAGGTGACTATGACATTGTCTGTGATCGACCTTGTGTTGAAAAGGGATACCATGTTGAATTTTCATAGCTAGAGAGACCCCAACCCATGCCTGGCACCAAAGCATCAAAAGAGCCCGATTCTCCCTAGGCAACAATGCAGCTGGTTGTCTTGGCCTGGAGCCAGTGCTCGTTTGTTTCCCCAATGTTCCTATGGACAGTACGAATTACCCTGAGACTGACTCTCCTGGGTGTGCTGGAGCTCATCTGTTTATAGCATGGCTTACCTAGTAGTTCAAGAGTGCTGTTGAGAGCTTCTGCTCAGAGAAAAATTGCTTTCAAAATATTGTATTTGCTGTTTACCCAAGAGCTTAGAAGGAGGGGCGTGGTAAGGCCAGTGTGATTTCTATACATGCTAACACAGAATCTATTCTGCAGATTGAGGAATAATTCTATATTTAAGAAACACTGTTCATAAGACCACTGTTACCACAGGCGATCTGAGACAAGTTGAGTGAAAACCCAGAAAGGGTTTTCTAGAGATCACCAGAGATCACTCTAGAGACCATTATAAAACTTGGTGACTCACCAGTGGAAGAGGTGGTAGAGAGAGCCTGAGAACTGGACATGACTGAATTCTGCAGTCCTGTAACAAACTTTAATAAAGAAGCGATTGCTTTGCATAGGTGAGTAGAAGAGTGGGTTCCAAGCCTGGTGAAGGTGCTGGGAAGGCTGCTGAAGACAGCTAAGAGTTAGGGTGTTATAATTCCGAGTTTGTAGTCAGCAGCACAAACTTCTGCTTTGAACAAAGTTCTGCTGTGGGTAAAATGCTTCCAGCAGACTGTCAGTAAGAAAACGATTTGATGCGGCACTCTGAAGACTTGCCTTATTCGCGGTAAGATGATCCAGCCTGCGGCAATCACTAACCCCCACCACTGAGCAGCCACTACGTGGACGCAAGGTCTCCGGCAGCTACAAGAATATAACCCACTGGAGCCTCAGATGATTCTGAGTAGATTTTAACGACATCGTATTTGAGATTAAGATAAATATACATTGGGTATAGACATGCATATTGTGTAGACTGTACACTCAACAGACAACAGTAAAGCATAAACATAAACCTCATATATACGGGGAAAGCCCAGGGAAACACGTGACTCACTTCACTGCCAAAGCTGTCTCATTGCAGGCTTGAAAACTATCTCCACAGGCTCGTGTGTTTGACTGTCTCAGTTCTTTAGCTGGAGGTCGTTTTGAGGGACTGTGAATTCTTTGCAGCTATGGCCTAGTTAACAAAAGTGGGTGATTTGGGGGCAGTTCTTAAAGGTGATGTCTATTTTTGTGTTCTTTCCACTGCCCCCAACTGAGCTGTGGCACTGTGCCATCCCTCTGTGATGACCTGACGTCCCCTGAAACTGAAGCCAGAATCCCCCCCCCCCCCCCCCCCCCACGAATTTGGTTCTACTCTTTACTTGGTTCTGCTCTTTACTTGGTGTGGTCTGGAATGGAACACTCATTGTATGAGATGTACACTGATATTACAATTCAAAGATGGAATTCGGATAATAAAATGTGACAGAGGTTTTATTGATACAATGTGGTAGGCATCATGTTCTAACATGATCTTCTTAATCTGTTTGCTTTGTGGTGAGTTAATACGGTTGTATGGTACAACATATGACAGGAAGAGAGAATGCAGCAAAGAAAGGCACATGCCTTGCTTCCGTGCTTTAAAACATGATGCAGGACTGACAGGCGTGGGACAGAGGACAGTACACGCTACTGCAGCTAAACAAGCAGTCCACAGCTGGGAAAGAAAGAAAATGACAGAACCAAAGCTCAGTCTTCAGGGAGAACAACAGTTGCTAATAGATTCTGCAGACATCCCAGTGCTCAGGGCTAAATGCCAGGTATCTGACCTAAATTCCTAGTGAACCTTCACAATGCCTCTGTAGGGAAGTGTAACACCTGTGTTACTCTTGGTACAGTTCACAGGCCACTGTACCGTCTGCGAGCCAAGCAAGGGCCTGGAGATTGAAAGAACACACAAGAGACCTGGGTCATTCCTGAGGAGATAATGCTGAATGCCTTTTATTCAAGTTTAGGAAAAACCTTATATACCTAGCTGCTGCACAATGGAATTCCCCCCAAGCAGGTGGGAAGTTACCACGCCCAAGGTGGAGTAAACAATGCCCTATAGCTAATGGGTGGTGGTGGTGGAGGGAGCCCAGGAACAAACGGGGGGTTTAGCTGGAAAATGCAACAAAATGTCTGGCCAGAAACTGTCCACAAGATGAGCCCCGAGAGTTGGGGTAGACCCATGGTCTCTACAGGGAAGGCTTCATTATTCTACTTTAAAACAGGATGGTTTTCTTCAGGGTGAGTCCTAGCTGTACGGCTTACCAGCTGGGCAGTCTCAAGTACATTTATTACAGTATTGATCTTCACTTTCCAAACCCACAAAACAGATTCAAGTGATGCCGTGGTCATGTGTGCACGTCACTTCACACAGGGTCTGAGACACATAGAGATTTAACTCTAAGGTGTTGGTTGTTGTTGCTTTTGTCAGTGTGATTACCCTTGGGAACAACGCGTTAGAAAGGCATCACACCCATACACAAGAATGTAGAGAGGTCTCGCTCTAGCGAAGCCACCTCAGCTCGCATTCTGTGGTAGAGATGTAATTTCTCAGAGGAAAATGTGGCTCAAAAAAATCTCATTTTCTAATATAGTAACGGCCATTAACCTTTTGCTCAACCTCAATGAACTCTGATCAAGTTACAAAGGCATTTATTTATATGAATTTTTAAAAGGAAGAAAAAATTAAGAGGCCACCTTTCCACTTCCTTCCTGATGCTCTGTGTGGCTCAGTATTGCATGACACCACGGAATATTAATGGTAAGAGTGTGCCTGCTGCAGGGCAGTGCACAGCGTTTCCATCCAATAAATGTCATTTTGTGACAACTTCGACAGAGGGGGAAAGCTCTTTCTAGATGTTTGCAAAACCAGATTAAGGGGAAGATCAATGAGGCAGACAGCAAAGGCACAGTCACAGGGATGCCAAAGCGCTTCTGAAAGCAGAAGATTAAGACAAATGCTCACCAGATCCCCCAGGGAGATCTATATGTGTGTAGGGAATATTTTGGCAGAGTCTGGGAGGTGAGAGCTAAGCCCTCCAGATGCATCATGGAGTAATATAGTAAAGTTCTGAGCTGCCAGGTGTTGGTTTAGTTTTCTGAGCATTTGCCATCTTGCTTTGGAGAGAATGGAGGCCTGAAAGGGGTTTTGCTATACTTATAAAAGTAATTTTAAAAATTGGGGTAAAATTTGATGAATAAGTGCACAGATGCGTAAGGTCACAAAATATTTCAGAATATTGTCTCGGATGGTACTCCTAGAATTCAATTACATCTAGACCTTGGGTGTTACCTACAATCTTCTGTATTATTTACTGGAGCTGATGCCTTCTCTGAGGGGGAGACATGGTTGATTTCAGTAACAGGAAAGTAAATTTAAGGCTGAGTGTATGACGACATGGTAGAGAACATGCCTGGCACATGCAAAACCATGAGTTCAATTCCCAGCACCACTGAAGCATGGAAAAGGTAATGAACACAGATCTAATCCCTATGATGGGACTCTTGGGCCTCCTATCTTCTGAGTCCCCAGTTCAGCAGGGCCCACAATGAGTCAAGTGCTATCAATTTATATGTGTGAATATGTGTTGTGGGATCATCTTTTTTACGCTAAAGAAATGTCACTTGAACTGGTGTAACACAAAGCTAAGTAGCCGATAGCTAGGTAGGACTTTTGAAGCACAGAGAATGCTGGAAAGAAGGGCAGAGTCACCAGTGGAAGCAGAGGGAACAGACATGCAAGAAAAGAGGCAAAAGCCACAAGTCGTGTGGCAATAGATAGATGAATAAAAACGGGTAAATTTAAATTATAAGAGCTAGTTATAAACAAGACTAAGCTATTGGTTGGACTTTCACAATTAATAAGACGTCTTTGTGTAGTTTATTTGGGATCTGGCTGACAGGACAGAGAAAGACTAGCAACACCCATATGCACAATACCACTCACAGTGTGTGTGGTGGCAATGGCTAATCTGTTGTGGCTGTGCTGTCCTTGCCATATGGGAAGACAATTATGTGATACATGTGTAGGTGATAATATATCAGTAGTCTGGATAGGTTTGCTTTATTAATTAGCAATTTCCTGTTAATATGTTGATTTTATTCTATAGTAAGATCCCATACCTTTGCTAATTTTTTTGTGCCATAAAAACACAAACAAACACAGAAATTTCACCCAGGTTCTTTTGTACATTAGACAGAGATGGACCTTCCCAATAGCAAAATCACCTATGTACCTTGTTTTCTCAGATATTGAAACTCTAAAGATATTTTTTTATATCTGAGTAGATATACTGGTTATGCATGTAACAGCGAGAGACTTGATCACAACAAAATCCCGAGGGCATGCTTTGAGAGATTCTGGCTTTAAAAAATGTGACAGAATCAAGGAAAAAATAACCTCATTTGAAGGACAATGTAAAAGTATTGGAAACGCTTTTATAAGGTTGTGTTGAGAATAAATGAATGAAAGAAGCTTTAGTGCATCTCTTTATCTAATGACGAGATCTGCTTAAGGAGTTATGTGAAAAGCCAGAATCTCTGGTAAGCGCACTGGAGACCATACCCACATCCTCCTTACAGGAGTGCTCGGCCTGATGAGCCTCACCACATGAATGTCTGAAGCTAACTGTGGGAGAGAGAGTAGATGAATCCTTTGTGAACTGTTTCAGTTAACTGTGAAGGAACTTACCACAATCTCATCTTAGATTGCTTTTGAAGCACAAGCTACCATGGACTATGTGTGGCCCAGATTGTATGGATGATCCCCTGTTGTCTTTGGTAAAGACAAGCTCCATTGCCTATATTCTTTTTATTTTTTAAAAAAGGAATAGCTATTTGTGTACTGCAGTCTAATGAAGTTGCTACCAGAGCAAAACAAAAATCCCAAGAAAATAAAGCCTTTACCTCCTTCTGTGATTTTTATAAAGGAATTGGAAACTGCCCGAAATCCATCTTCACATAGAGATGCAGGAACTTCCTGGAGCAACACAAATTGCAACAGTCGTGAGCATTAGTAGAGTGCTTCTCCTTTTTGCCTGTTTAAGAGAGTACACTTTCTCTAGCTGCCCCTGATGCCTATAGGCAGAGGTGTACATTAGTATTTCTAGTAAGAAAGCACACCCAAACCACATTATGTAGCTCTAGCACATCAAACAGCAATGTGCAGAAAGAAGCAAAGAGCTTGAGCTCAAGCCATTGCATTGGGAGTGAGATTCCAAAATGTTCTTCTCTGACCTATGTAATGCATCACTGCCCCAGTCCTGAGATCCAGCTCATGGAGTTATCTCACAGACCGGAGAAGAAAGCTTTGCTACCATTGAAGTCAAGCTGCAAGGACAGCTGGAGTATGGCAGAAGGCACAATGCCACCAAAAAGAAAACACCCCCCCCCTCCCCTCCTATCAAGAGAAGACAGGCTGGAGGAGGAGGACCAGAAAAGGCTGCTACCAAGTTACTGTCTATCCTCAGGTGTTGTCCACCCTACCCTCAACCCATCCCTAGGTTGGAATGCAGAAGCAGAGAGACTTAAAGACTTTTCCTCCCTAAATCTCCATTTGGAACTCTGGGAGGGATCACCTGGAAGACTGTTCTGCACCAGCTTCAAAAGAAACCATGTCATAGGGTAGTGCAGATGGTCAGCAGGAGGTTGTGGTTCCTACAGCGGTCTCAGTTTCCCTGTGGTGTCGTTGGTGATCCTGCAGTCACTAGGCTGTAGTGGGAAGTGTCGCTATTGGGGTTGCTATAGTAGTTGTGTGGTACCAAGTGGAGACGGTGATAGGGCTGGTCACCAGGTCTCTGAATCAAGTGTCAAGAAGCCACATGGCGCCTGCTGGGCAAATCAGTCAAGAAGAGACAAGATGGCAGAATGTCCACAAAGTGATAAGATGAAGGCTACCATGTTGTTGATACGGGATTCCCCTCTGTATGCTGTGAATACCTTTGCTTTAATAAAGACACTGTTTGGTTCCTGTGATAGAGCAAAAGAGTAGAGCTAGGTGGGGAAAACTAACTGAATGCTGGGAGAAAGGAGGCATAGTCAGGAGAAGCCATGTAGCCCTGCCAGAGACAGACACTAGAACTTTACCTGGTAAGCCACAGCCTTATGGCCATACACAGATTAATGGAGATAGGTTAAATTAAGATATGAGTTAGTCAGAAGCATGCTTAAGCTATTGGCCAAACAGTATTACAAATAATATGGTTTCTTTGTGATTATTTCGGGGTTGAGCAGCCGGAAGCGAACAAGGGGCCTCTAACTATATTTTTTTTTCTCATGGTTTATTTTTTTTTATATTTAAAAATTTCCATCTCCTTCCCTCCTCCTCCCCCCTCCCTCCGCTCCTCCTCCCCCTTCCCTCCCCTCCTTCTCCCCCTTCCCTCCCCTTCCCTCCAGCCATACCTCCCTTCCCTCCCTCTCAAGGCCAAGGAGCCATCAGGGTTCCCCACTCTATGCTAAGTCCAAGGTCCTCCCAACTCCCCCCAGGTCCAGGAAGGTGATCGACCAAGCTGAGAAGGCTCCCACAGAGCCCGTCCATGCAGAAGAATCAGAGCCCAGCGCCATTGTCCTTTGCTTCTCAGTCAGCCCCCACTGTTGGCCACATTCAGAGAGACGGGTTTGGTCACATGATCCATCAGTCCCATTCCAACTGGAGTTGGTGATCTCCCTTTAGTTCTGTCCCACCGTCTCCATGAGTGAACGCACCCCTCACCTTCCTGACTTTCTTCCTCATGTTCTTGCTCCTTCTGCTCCTCATCAGGACCTTGGGAGCTCAGTCCAGTGCTCCAATGTGGGGCTCAGTCACCTTCCCCATCTGTCGCCAGCTGGAGGTTCCCTCACAGTCCTGACTTTCTTTCTCATGTTCTCTCTCCTTCTGCTCCTCATCAGGACCTTGGGAGCTCAGTCCGGTGCTCCAATGTGGGGCTCTGTCATTTTCTTCATCTATCGTCAGGTGGAGGTTCTATGGTGTTATGCAAGAAATTCATCAGTATGGCTATAGGAACTGGCCTTTTCAGGCTCCCTCTCCTCAGCTGCCCAAGGAACTAATTGGGGGCGTCTCCCTGGAAACCTGGGAACCCCTCTAGGGTCAAGTCTCTTGACAACCCTCAGGTAGCTCCTTAAATTAAGATATATGCTTCCCTGCTCCCATATCCACCCTTCCTATATCCCAAGCACCCCATTCCTCCGAGCTCCCCCCATTCTCCCCTTCACACATTTCTCTCCCCATCTTCCCTTGGCCCAGTCTCGCCCAACCCTCAAGTTCCCAATTTTGCCTGGCGATCGTGTCTACTTCCAATATCCAGGAGGATTACTATATCTTTTTTTGGGAGTTCACCTTCTTATTATCTTCTCAAGGATCCCAAATTTATAGGCTCGATGTCCTTTAATTATGGCTAGAAACCGATTATGAGTGAGTACATCCCATGTTCATCTCTTTGGGTCTGGGTTACCTCACTCAGAATAGTGTTTTCTATTTCCATCCATTTGCCTGCAAAATTCAAGATGTCATTGTTTTTTACCACTGAGTAGTATTCTAGCATGTATATATTCCAAAGTTTCTTCATCCATTCTTCCACTGAAGGGCATCTAGGTTGTTTCCAGGATCTGGCTATTACAAATAATGCTGCTATGAACATAGATGAGCATATGCTTTTGTTGTATGATTAGGCATCTCTTGGGTAGATTCCCAATAGTGGAATTGCTGGGTCCTGGGGTAGGTTGATCCTGAATTTCCTGAGAAACCGCCACACTGCTTTCCACAGTGGTTGCACAAGTGTGCATTCCCACCAGCAATGGATGAGTGTACCCCTTACCCCACAACCTCTCCAGCAAAGGTTATTATTGGTGTTTTGGATTTTAGCCAATCTGACAGGTGTAAGATGATATCTCAAAGTTGTTTTGATTTGCATTTCCCTGATAGCTAGGGAGGTTGAGCATGACCTTAAGTGTCTTTTGGCCATTCGAACTTCTTCTGTTGAGAATTCTCTGTTCAGTTCAGCGCCCCATTTTTTAATTGGGTTAATTGGCATTTTACCGTCTAGTCTCTTGAGTTCCTTATATATTTTAGAGATCAGACCTTTGTCAGTTGCAGGGTTGGTGAAGATCTTTTCCCAGTCAGTAGGCTGCCTTTGTGTCTTAGTGACAATGTCCTTTGCTTTACAGAAGCTGCTCAACTTCAGGAGGTCCTATTTATTCAATGTTGCCCTTAATGTCTGTGCAGCTGGGGTTATGCGCAGGAAACGGTTCCCTGTGCCCATTTGTTGTAGAGTACTTCCCACTTTCTCCTCTATCAAGCTCAATGTGTTCAGATTAATATTGAGGTCTTTAATCCATTTGGACTTGAGTTTTGTGCATGGTGATAGATATGGATCTACTTTCATTCTTCTACAGGTTGACATCCAGTTATGCCAGCACCATTTGTTGAAGATGCCCTCTTTCTTCCATTGTGTACTTTTGGCTCCTTTATCAAAAATCAGGTGTTCGTAGGTTTGTGGTTTAAGATCCGGGTCTTCTATACGATTCCATTGGTCAACTTCTCTGTTTTTATGCCAATACCAAGCTGTTTTCAATACTGTAGCTTTGTAATAGAGTTTGAAGTCAGGGATGGTAATGCCTCCAGAAGTACCTTTATTGTATAAGATTTTTTTGGCTATCCTGGGTTTCTTGTTTTTCCATATAAAGTTGATTATTGTCCTCTCAATCTCTGTGAAGAATTTGAATGGGACCTTGATTGGGATTGCATTGAATCTATAGATTGCTTTTGGTAGAATTGCCATTTTTACTATGTTGATCCTCCCAATCCACGAGCAGGGGAGATCCTTCCATTTTCTGGTATCCTCTTCAATTTCTTTCTTCAAAGACTTAAAGTTCTTGTCAAATAAATCCTTCACTTCCTTGGTTAGAGATACTCCCAGATATCTTATGCTATTTGTGGCTATTGTGAAAGGTGATACTTCTCTGATTTCCCTCTCTGCTTCCTTATCCTTTGTGTATAGGAGGGCGACTGATTTTTTGGAGTTGATCTTGTAACCTGCCACGTTACTGAAGGAGTTTATCAGCTGTAGGAGTTCTTTGGTGGAGTTTTTTGGGGTCGCTTATGTATACTATCATATCATCTGCAAATAATGAAAGTTTAACTTCTTCCTTTCCAAATTGAATCCCCTTGATTCCCTTATGTTGTTTTATTGCTATTGCTAGAACTTCAAGCACTATATTGAAGAGATAAGGAGAGAGTGGACAGCCTTGTCGTGTTCCTGAATTTAGTGGGATAGCCTTGAGTTTCTCTCCATTTAATTTGATGTTAGCTGTTAGTTTGCTGTAAATAGCTTTTATTATATTTAGGAATGACCCTTGTATCCCTAATCTCTCCAAAACTTTTATCATAAAAGGGTGCTGAATTTTGTCAAGTGCTTTTTCAGCATCTAATGAGATGACCATATGGTTTTTTTCCTTCAGTTTATTTATATGATGGATTACATTGATAGATTTTCGTATGTTGAACCAGCCCTGCATCTCTGGGATGAAGCCTACTTGATCATAGTGGATAATTTTTCTAATGTGTTCTTGGATTCGGTTTGCCAGTATTTTATTGAGAATTTTTGCGTCAATGTTCATGAGTGAGATTGGCCTGTAATTCTCTTTCTTGGTTGAGTCTTTGTGTGGTTTAGGTATCAGGGTAACTGTAGCTTCATAGAAGGAATTTGGCAGTGACTCTTGTGTTTCTATATTATGAAATACCTTAAGGAGTATAGGTATTAGGTCTTCTTGGAAGTTCTGGTAGAATTCCGCATTGAAACCATCTGGTCCTGGGCTCTTTTTGGTAGGGAGGTTTCTGATAACAGTTTCTAATTCTTCGCGACTAACAGGACGATTTAGAGCATTTACCTGGTACTGGTTTAACTTTGGTATATGGTATTTATCTAAAAAACTGTCCATTTCTTTTACATTTTCCAATTTTGTGGCATACAGGCTTTTGTAGTAAGATCTAATGATTCTCTGAATTTCCTCTGTGTCTGTGGTTATGTCCCCCTTTTCATTTCTGATCTTATTAATTTGTGTGTTCTCCCTCTGCCGTTTGATTAGTTTGGCTAAGGGTTTGTCAATCTTGTTGATTTTCTCCAAGAACCAGCTTCTTGTTTCATTGATTCTTTGGATTGTTTTCTGTGTTTCTATTTTGTTGATTTCTGCCCTCAGTTTGATTATTTCCAGTCTTCTACTTCTCCTAGGTGAGTCTGCTTCTTTGTTTTCCAGAGCTTTCAGGTGTGCTGTTAAGTCACCAATGAGTGCTTTCTCCGTTTTCTTTAAGTGGGCACTTAGTGCTATGAACTTTCCTCTTAGCACTGCTTTCATTGTGTCCCATAGGTTTGAGTATGTTGTGTCTTTGTTTTCATTAAATTCAAGAAAGACTTTAATTTCTTTCTTTATTTCTTCCTTGACCCAGGTGTGGGTCAGTAGTTGACTGTTCAGTTTCCATGAGTTTGTGGGCTTTCTGGGGGTAGCATTGTTGTTGAATTCTAATTTTAATCCATGGTGATCCGATAAGACACAGGTGGTTACTAATATTTTTTTGTAACTGTGGAAGTTTGCTTTGTTACCAAGTATATGGTCAATTTTCGAAAAGGTTCCATGAGCTGCAGAGAAGAAGGTATATTCTTTCCTATTTGGGTGGAATGTTCTATAGATGTCTGTTAAGTCCATTTGGTTCATTACCTCTATTAAGTCTCTTAATTCTCTGTTAGGTTTCTGTCTGATTGACCTGTCCATTGGTGAGAGAGGAGTGCTGAAGTCTCCCACTATCAGTGTGTGTGGTTTGATGGCTGCCTTGAGTTCTAGAAGTGTTTCTTTTACATAAGTGGGAGCTTTTATATTGGGGCATAGATATTCAGGATTGAGACTTCATTCTGATGGATTTTTCCTGTTATGAGTATAAAGTGTCCCTTTCCATCTCTTCTGATTGATTTTAGTTTGAAGTCAATTTTGTTGGAAATTAGTATGGCCACACCCGCTTGTTTCTTAGGGCCATTTGCTTGATAAACCTTTTCCCAACCCTTTACTCTGAGTAGGTGTCTGTCTTTGTGGTTGAGGTGTGTTTCTTGTAAACGGCAAAATGTTGGATTCTGTTTTCGTATCCAGTCTCTTAGCCTGTGCCTTTTTATAGGTGAATTGAGTCCATTGATATTAAGTGATATTAATGACCAGTGGTTGTTAACTTTAGTCATTTTTAGTAGTAGAGTTTGTGTGTTTCCCTTCTTCTAGTTGTGCTGGTGAAGGGTCGCTAGATGCCTGAGTTATTGTGGGTGTTGTTGGACTCCTTGGTTTGTGATTTTCCTTCTATTACTTTCTGCAAGGCTGGATTTGTGGCTGCGTATTGTTTAAATCTGTTTTTGTCCTGGAATATCTTGTTTTCTCCATCAATGGTGAATGCAAGCTTTGCTGGGTATAGTAGTCTAGGCTTGCATCCATGTTCCCTTAGTGTCTGTAGCACATCTATCCAAGCTCTTCTGGCTTTCATGGTTTCCATTGAGAAATCAGGTGTAATTCTGATAGGTTTCCCTTTATATGTTATTTGACCTTTTTCCTTTGCAGCTCTTAATATCTGTTCTTTATTCTGTATGTTTTGTGTTTTGATTATTATATGGCGTGGGGATGCTTTCTTTTGATCCAGTCTATTTGGTGTTCTGTAGCCTTCTTGTACCTTCATAGGAACATCCTTCTTTAGGTTGGGGAAGTTTTCTTCTATAATTTTGTTGAATATGTTTTCTGGGCCTTTGAGTTGTAATTCTTCTCCTTCTTCTACCCCAATTATTCTTAGGTTTGGTCTTTTCATGGTGTCCCAGATTTCCTGAATGTTTTGTGTTAAGAATTTGTTAGATTTGTTTAATTCTTTAATCTGTGAGTTTATTTCCTCTATAGTATCTTCAGAGTCCGAGATTCTTTCTTCCATCTCTTGTATTCGGTTGGAAATACTTGTCTCTGAAGTTTCTGTTCGTTTACTCAGAGTTTCCATTTCCAGTCGTCCCTCAGATTGTGTTTTCTTCAATACCTCCATTTCATTTATCAGGTCTTGTACTGTTTCCCTTACCTGTTTGATTGCTTTTTCTTGTTTTTCTTGTTTTTCTTGGGTATCTTTGAGAGATTTATTTATTTCGTCTACCTTTTTGTTTGTCAACTCCATTTCTTTATGGCAGTTTTTTACCTCCTGTTTAAGGTCCTCTATTATTTTCATAAAGTACTGTTTAAGGTCGGATTCTTCTATATCTTCTGGGGTAGGGTGTTCAATTCTTGTTGTTTCGGGAATGTCTGGATTGTGGTGATGTCATGTTGCCTTTCATGTTGTTGGAGGAGCTCCTGCATTGGCGCCTGCCCATCTCTTCCTTCAAAAGGAGCCTGGAGGTGTTTGGTGTCCTAGACCAATCTTTGCTGTGACTGAAACTGGTTGGATCTCCCCAGTGTCAGAGGAGGACCTATTCCTTGCGTCACAATCTGAAGAAGCCCGCACTCCCTTGCAGGAATCCCCAGACCTGCCTGGAGGCCAGAGTCTGATTCCTCTGGGTGGATGGCCTTAGAACAGGAGCAGGACACCAATTCAGGTGGAACTGAACTGGTGGAATACCACACAGCGAACCTGGCAGCACAATCTGAAGGAGCCCGCACCCCTCTGCAGGAATCCTCAGACCTGCCTGGAGGCCAGAATCTGACCCCTTTGGGTGGATGGCCTTAGAACTGGAGCAGGACACCTCAGAACACTAGGGAAAGCTTGGGAGACACAGGGACGGGAGAAACAGACACAAGCCTGCAGAGGGAAGTGGGGGTAGGGGGTCTGTGCTCTCTTCCAGGGCAGGTTGCCCCAGGGTCCGCATTCACTCACCAGTTCAGATGGAATGTCAGTGCACAGGATCAGGGATTCCAGGCAGCCCAGGGTCGCAGCCCAGACAAAAGGGCCAAGGTGGTGGCAGGGCGGGATGGAATACCACACAGCGAACCTGGCAGCACAATCTGAAGGAGCCCGCACCCCTCCGCAGGATTCTGGCCCTCTAACTATATTTTGTCACTACATAAACACTATAGAACAGTGCTCAGTATCCTAATTATTTTTATTACAACAGAAAAGGAAGTCTAGAAAAATATGAAAGAAGTTAAACAAGGAAACCTACACATACTGGTTATACAATCTACAACAGCCATAGATTGGAGGCACACATATTAGCTACATAGACTGTCCTCTACTTCCAAAGGCTCCTTGCCCAAGACCATATCCCTAACCCAGCCAAGACAATCCAGGAATCACAAAAGACAACCCAGGATATCAACCCAGGAATCATGAAAACCAGAGTAGTCTCCCATCACCAAAAAATGTCATCGGAAGAGTCAAGGGGTTAGATAGATGGCTCAGTGGCTAAGGGAGCTTTCTGCTCTTACAGAGGACCCAGATTCTGTTCCAAGAGCCCAGAGAGAAGCTCACCACCATCTGTAACTCCAGTTCCAGAGGGTCTGAAATTTTCTTCTGATCTCTGTGAACACTGGGCCCTCACACAGTATACAGACAAACATGCAGACAAAACACTGGTATACATAAAACAAAAATAAACAATTTTAAAAAATTTAAAGAAGAGTTTATAAAAGTACAAGATAAGAAATAAAGAAGGGCCAGGCAGTGGTGACGCACACCTTTAATCCCAGATCAGTAGGCAGAAGCAGGTGGATCTCTGTAAATTCAAGGCCAGCCTGGTCTACAAAGTGAGTTCCAGGACAGCCAAGGCTACACAGAAACCCTGTCTTGAAAAACAGAAAACAAACAAAGAAAAAGAAGTAAAGAAGGAGTGTAGTCGAGGTGGTCCAGCAAGTAAAAGCACTCACCACAGAAGCCTCACGAGTGAGTCAGACTCCCAGAACCTAAGGCAGAAGGACAGGACCAGTTTCTGAAAGTTGTTCTCTGTCCTACGCACAAGTGCATAAACACAGACAGACAGACAAATGCATACACACATACACACACACAGACAGACATACACACAGACAGACATATATACACACACGCTCACACAGACAGACAGACACACAGACACATACACACATGCTCACACACAGAGACACACCCACACCCCCATGGCATATGCATGG
The DNA here is from genome assembly GCF_903992535.2 of Arvicola amphibius. Lineage (NCBI taxonomy): Eukaryota > Metazoa > Chordata > Mammalia > Rodentia > Cricetidae > Arvicola > Arvicola amphibius. The sequence goes on from NC_052048.2 coordinate 156,607,119, forward strand.
CTGTGTGTGCACACATGGTGTTCACACACCAATAATAAATTTAAAAAATATGGAGTTGGGCGTGGTGGCGCACGTCTTTAATCACAGCTTAGAAGGCAGAGGCAGGAGGATCTCTGTGGGTTTGGTGCCAGATTAATCTACCTAGTGAGTTCCAGAACAGCCAGGACTACATGAATGCTTCAAAGGAGGCAGAGGAGGAAGAGGAGGCAGAGGAGGAAGAGGAGGAGGAAGAAGAGAGGAGTAGGAAAAGAAGAGAAAAAAGAAATATGGAAGATTGAGTGTGCTGAACATCATCTGGAGGTTGATTATTTTATTAGTTTAAATTAAGATTTTTATCCAGACTGGGCTAAAAGTCACTTTTCTCTCTCCTACTACTAGACATCAGGGGTAAAGTCCAAATGTTTATAGATTAAAAACTAAAGAAATATGTCTTGGTTATGGTTTGAGTTTGGTTAGAAAAGTCATGTGAAATACAAGTCTGCCTGTTTACAATCAGAATAATGTCAAGGTTGAGTTTTAAATGTAAATCTTATTCTTTGCTTATGCTGTGAAAACCAACCTGGTTAATTGAAGAATTAATATAAGAGATCATGGGTGGCCAGAAAGAAAGTTATTTGCTATTGCAAGGGCATTTTAGTTAAGATAGATCATACTGACAGAATTTTCTTTCTCCGACACAGTGGCTTCAAGGCATGACGTACACACTAGCACAACTCCATTATGGCCCTTAACTAGGCAGTCTACACAATTACCGAGTGACAAGTTCTGCTTAGAGAAATGAGCTCTAGAGTAATAGATGAAGATTCAGGATCTTGACCTTCATGTACACATACATGCGTACAGACCTGCACATATTCCTGTACACACACACACACACACACACATTCACACATTGATTCGGAAAGGACAACATGAAATATTTTCTGGGTATGTTTTTGCCTAATAAGAGAATTTAGGATTAGGACTGTCTCTTGTCAATCATACTTAAGAAACGAATATATGTATATTTAGGCAGAAGGAGGCATAGCAAGTTCTCTACCCACAGGGGATTGATTCTAGGGCACCTAGGCAAAAATAGAAAGTCTCCAGATGTTGGAATCCATGATGCAGAGAGCCTGACTTTGAACTTTACATATCTCCTCCTGCTGTACTTCCTTCCATCACAGCATAAATACATAAATAGGTAAGTAATTGTTATACAGTATTATTTAGGAATTAGTAGCAAAAGGAAAGGCCTGTGATATTCTGTAGAGGTAGAATTATTTTCTGATAAGTCTGAAGGTTGTTGGATTCCACAGAAGCAGAACCTGCAGAAGGGCTGATTAACTAGAAAAATAACAGAAGGAAGTGGAGGCAACTTAGTGCCTGAGAACCAACGCCTGTGGAGTATACGGATGGAGAAGGGACTGGGTGCTGAGAAGCTGGGGACTATGAGGCAGAAGTCAAAGTCCTCGGTAACAATTAGAAAAACATTTGGAACAAATACAGCTCATTGTCTGTGGAGCCCTCCTTTCCTATTGCTCTTAACTAACAAAATTCACATTTTTTTTCTCTAGGTCACGCATATCAACAGTTCCAAAGTTAAACTTCCCAGACCCCTTTCACCTGAGTGTGTGATATGATGCCCCTGAGACATGGGCATGCTTCCCAGAGATGGTTCATCCTTCCCACTAAGGGACAAAGCCTGAGAAGAGGAGGATGTTTCTCCTGCCTTGCGTGTGGTCCTGATGCTGGTGACGTGATGGAGGAATGTCTATGTGTTACTTTCATTATTAATAAAGATACTGCCTTGGCCCTTTAAGAGAACAGAAAATTAGGTAGGCGGAGTAGACAGAACAGAATTCTGGGAAAGAGGGGGAGATGCTTCAGGCAGTCGCCATAGTGAGGCTTCATGCTTCTCCTCTCCGAGATGGATGCAGGTTAAGATCTCTCCTGGTAAGCCACACCTCGTGGTGCTACACAGATTACTAAATATGGGTTAAAGGAAGATGTGAGAATTAGCCAATAAGAGGCTGAAACTATGGGCCAGGCAGTGTTTTAAAAGAATACAGTTTCCGTGTAATTATTTCGGGTATAATTATTTCGGGTGTAAAGCTAGCCGGCCGCCGGGTGGTGGGAAGCAGCCCCGCCGCTTCCTTCTACAGTGACGCAACTATCTTAAAACTGTAAAGAAGAAAACTATGGCTAAAAAGACCAAGGATGGAAGGAACCAAAGGATGAAAGAGAATTTGATGGAAGCTTGGGTGGTGGCATCTCTTGTTATTGGAAGCACAACACATTTCTAACAGATAGAATAAAGTCCATCTTGATGAAAAAAAGATACGACTAAAAATACATCCTAACAAGTCTCTCTCATGGCTTCTCAGCTTTTTGGCCAAGATGAGCAAAGCATGCTTTCCTCAAATAGTTCATTGGGCGACTTCAAGAAGCTAATTGTTCTTGGGAGGATGCACTGCACTACAGTCTTCTAAGACATTGAGTCCTAGTGTTACACACATCCCAGCAAACACAGTCTTACCGGCACTGACTTCACTTGAACTCTTAGGATGTAGATATGAACTCTTGGAAACCAAATTAATAGCTGGATGAGGGAGTAACTAATGTCCCTAGCAATGCTGGTCACCATGCAGGCTCCCTAACAAACACTTTAATTTTAAGGCTGCACACCTGGAATAAATTGTAGAGACTTAATTACAGATTCCTGAGGAGTGGATGGCAGCTGAGGGGTTCTGATCCCTGAAACACGCGGCTTCATAGATTTGAACTACTTTATCACTGCCAGTGTGTTAAGTGTGAACGCAAGACAGACTTCCAGTGATTGCCATAGGAGACTTGGTGTGCATTTGTTGGCATCAATATGTAACGAAGAGAATATTCTTTCTAAAGTTCAAGCAAGTAGGAAAAGGTGGTGTTTCTATTTCTTAAATAAAAGGCAAATTCATTGAAAGTACACATACCATCCACACGTGAATAACTAACAAAGACTTATCAGGAACAAGAACAGCCAGCCCCATTTCTGGGACCTGCTTTAGCACTGAATCAGCTATTGTTTATAATATTGTGGCCTCTGTACTCAGCGTAGGTAAACAAGGCAGGTGTGCTGTCAGTTCTTAAGGAAGCCATTTCTGTCCATTTCTTGGCTGACATTTCAGGAAGAAAATGGACTCAGTGGGGCTACACCCACAAGCAAAGATAAGCACGTTCCACGTGGCAGAGTGGCTCCAAGGAGAGTCACGGGGTCTTTATTTCAAGGATCGGTTCAATATTTCATTACAGAGAAAACGTGTTTGATCAGGCAAGACCTTCAAATGCAGGCTACTGAGTGGTCAGGGGAATGTTAATGACTGCCTGGCAGCTTGTCACAGATGTCGGATTTGCCCCCACGCTTTTCCTTCTTTCTGGTGGCTATGGCAGTGCAGACTGCCCCATTCTCGCGATCTTGAGAGAAATCTGCTCCCAGCAAGCTTTCATCTTTATTTTATATCTCCGTTCCAGGCCTATCCAAAATTTACAGTCACACTAATATAGTTTTGGTTCACATCCATTTATGTCACTGTACACGGCTCCTTTATCTGCTTTATGAATCTGTGTCTGATCTCCCCAGGAGATGAAAGCGCCTGAAAAATTTGAATTTCTTCAACATGGAGAAGTTCCCCGGAGACTGTCTGTGCCTTTGATTAGGTTCCCAGCCCTCCAGGACACTGTCTCCACCCACACTCCCTTGCAGACGCCCATACCCTCACCCCCATGTCCTAAGTTACTAAATGAAGAAGCTCTTGTGGGTCGAAATAAGACCCATGTCTTACATGACCGACAGAAGTTTCTCACCAATGGTAATAACTTTTACTTTTTAGTAAATTATCTTTCAAGCAAAGACTGATGGTTCTTATGCTACTAAATGATGCCAAAGTAGTAGCCATAGTAAATGGGAGATGGTGAAAAAATATTTCAAAAATGGCCCAACTTAGAGTTCAGCCTCAAGTTGGCTCTCACCAACCAGACTATGTACAAGCATAGGAGTCCAGGGCTGTGATTTCTGCTTCTCCATCCTTCCTGTGTGACTGCTCCCACACCCGGGTCAGAAAGTTCTGGTTATGCCGAGTTCTGAAAGGCAGGCTATCCACATGAACACAAGCCCTGTAGGACTAAATGGTGTGTTTGTGGAGTGTGGCAGAGAGTCATCTTCCGCGATGGAGTTGACAGGCAAAGGATGGCCGGCTGTGCACAGGAAGAAAGGTGGACATGACTTCTTCTCAGCATGGGTACGGTGGTAGATACAGGAGTAGTGACGTCAGGGAGTCCTCTCCTGGTTAAACGCGAGGCAGAACTAGGGTGCATATGTCAATGCTTGGACCTGGCATACCAGAGGAGGAGCCTTGCAGCCAGTGTGTGCAAAGCAGAGGTTATGGCTGATCTGAACCTCAAGCACCATGTAGCAGATGAGGTCTACAAACGTCCCATTGTTAGGTTTCTATTACAGGCAAGAAGTGAGCCAATGGGAGTATGGGAGTCAGGACAGAGTGGCTGAGGCTGGGTTGTGTAGGAAGTTGGGAATCAGTGTCCTTTGTCACGTGCGGTGAAGGTAGAGCTGTGGACTGGAGGTCAGAGACACACAGCCCAGTCCAGTATTAGATACGTGAGTCGGGGAGCACCGGGACAAGCAGGCCCCTGCCACTGGACTACGATCCCTTGTCCTAGCCCAGCCGGAATGTGAGGAGCTTTTCTGTTACCAGACTCCAGCTCGTTGGAAGCCTGCTGCATGGTAGCAGGTAAATGTCAAATCTTTATTGAAAATATGATTAATTAAACTGGCTAAGATTCCATCTCACTTTAATTATAGGACAGATGAAGAGTCAGCCAGACTGTGAAAATTTATTCTGGGTTTAGAAGTAATTAAAAGCCGTGTGTCCAGGTAAAAGAGAATTCATAGGTCCTTCAACTCTTCCCCACACCCAATATCATCGTTCCCTTCCCTTGATCAGCAAGATATCTGTTCTGTTTATATTGAATCGCAGCAGCGGCCTTCAAAGCAAGCCTCCCCGAGCCTCCTCAACTGAATATTATAGTTGGTTACTGCTTCTGCTGTTCACACGGGAACTTTCCTTAGCCGCTCCAATTGGTCATAACCTGGGAGAAGCGCTTTCTCAGTCCAGAGAAAGTCTAGTAAGATAAAGGAGAGGAGGGTGGAGACTTCCCGAGTTTCATTCATTGCTGCAGCCTGAACCAGACTTCCTGGTCTAACGCCTAGGTGGGCTGCCTGGCTCTACTCAGCAAAACTGCAGAAGGGCACAGAAGGCCTTTCTACAAGAACACCTCCTTTTCCCAGGGTAAACATAATCTGGCAATGGTATCTAGACATTTAGAATTCTCTACTACACTTGGTTAGGTTTCCTTTTTTCAATTCAGATATGGGGCCCTTAGTTATTCCCCCACAAACAAAAAGCTTTTTGAAGTTCAGCCATGATAAGTAAGAGTTTCCCTTAGACAGCTTTACCCAAAACAATAAAAATTAGGAAATGTGCAGAATCCGAAGCACATGTGGTTTTGGTTTCTTGAGATTTCCTTGGTTACATGGAATTCTTTAAAGATAAAGAAATATTTTTACAATATCACCATCAGGATCTTATTCAGTCACTATAATCCACCCAATTATAATGTATCTGAGCAGGGCTTCTCCCTGCAAGGCCCAGACTTCATCCTGAGCTTAATATGTGAACTTGCTTATAGCCCCGAGTGGATGTTCATCAGATAAATGAAAGCACCTTGGTCAATGGGTCAGGAGAAATTTGATATAAGAATTCTTATTTTCTCAACCAAAGAAGAACAGGCCAATACGCCAAAGTGTAAGGTTGACAGAATCAGGACATCCTCTTGATTTCTTTGGAAATCAGCTACCTCATGCCTACCATACAACAGTGCCAAGAATGTAGTTAAATGCTTTTGTATGTCATATGCTCCACCAGTTTGATGCCCTTTTGTGTTTCCCCATAGCATCTATGGAGTCTATTAATATAAAGAGATGTAAAGAAAGCACGGGACTAGGTCAGTTCGTGGGGGCTGTGGGGAGGGGAAAGGGGGATTTCCTTCTGAATGACTGTTTCTGATTTGTAATGCTGCTCTCTCCCATGTGACTATCTCTTCTATCTACCTTCTGTGGCAGGAAGAACTCAGAGCAAAGAATGGATGAACAGTTCCGAAAAGGCTGCACCCTGTGGAAGGAAAGATGCGGATAGATGTTGTTTTCTCACTTTTTAATGAGGATCTGTTTCTTTGGTACTTCCACTTGGTAACATCCCACTATTTTTTTTTTTAAATTGTGGCTGAAAACTTGCCCCTAATTATACAATCCTGGCTGTTGAAGCTGCTGCTCATGCCTGGACACCCACTCAGAATATCACTGTAATTACACATCTGCCACTCTGGGTTCTGGGGACTCAGGAACATGCCATAATTAAACAGTGTCACCAAAGTGTTTACTGCTGAAATGAAGGTGGGCTAGCATCTGCTGCTGTTCCCTATAGCTCTGGGTTTTAAGATGGTCTTTATTTTAATAGCAACACCTTGAATTTGTAAAGTTTTTAATCCTTGTCATGTATATGCACCCTCCCCACGAGGTATGTGATGTAGGATTGGTGGTTGTCGTTATACACAACTTTCTGATGGTCTGAAATGATTTGTTCTGCTCTGCATCTTCTTCTGTGCTGTGATCTGTGGGAGCACTCACCTCACTGTGCCCTGACCTCTTATATGTGGAGAGAGGACTGGCAAACCATCACCGTAGTCTCTCCCTGTTTGTAGAGCTTCAGCCCCGCCTGTCTTCTTTGGCACTGTCCATCAGTGATCCCTGAGTTCCTTGAAGGGATGAGGTAAGCCCTGTACTCAACATCTTCACTCTCAACTTGTCCGCCGTTTTGTCTGGTAGATGCTCTACTACCTAGTCACTGAGACCAGAGTCCTGGCCTTCAGCCTTCTGTCCCCATTCCTGTCCTTAATAACCTTGTCTACAAGGGTCCTCCGTCTCTTTCTGACACTGCACAGTCACCCCTTATAACTGCTTTCATGCATGCCTTGGTGAGACAATGTCCTGCTTGATCTTGCTGCTTCTAGCCCAGGCTTGTTCAGTACGTGCAGTGGGCAGCAGCTTTTGTGACTATACATCTGATAAGCTCTGCTAATTAAAGGTTTTAGGAAGCTTCCCATACTTTTTTTCCAGATAGCTTATATGGTCTGATGCTCTTCATTTTTGGAGCCCTCATTTCCCTACACTTTCCACTGCTGTTCATAGTTCACTGAAGGTGCTTATATGTTTTTATTCCTATTTAATATTTGCCCATGGCAAGATAAAATTTAATTTATTTAATATTCTTAAAATGACTAAATTCCAGAAATGGATAAGAGGTTAGCTTTCCATTTAATTCTCCCAGGGTAAAGGAAGAATGAAGGCAGGCAAAAATGACAGCTATGATATACAGAACCTGGTCCCGGTGACCTCGGATATGGCTTGACCCTTGATTGCATTGCCATAAGTTACTCAACTGTGACACTGTATGATGGTTTTAGGTAAGACAAGGTCACAGTGGGTGCTGGTGAGGGGAAGAGAACATATAATCTCCCTCCTGTTATGATAGTTCGTAAGGCTGTACGCTAGTCTACAATTATCCCAAAATGTAATATTTAGTGAAAAAGTATCTGAAAAAAAAATATATGTATGTATACTAAACCCCCATGTCTTATTCTGTTCTTTTTGATAAAACACCATATCTGAGACAAAGTACTTTATGAACAAAGATTATCTTCTCACAGCTTTGGAGTTAGAAATTCAAGGTTGAGACATCAGCAGGTTTACTGTATGGCAAGGTCCCCATCTCCATGACAACATCCTGTTGTTGCTTGCATTAGAGGGATGCAATGTCTCTGCAGGGCACAGTAAAAAGAGTGCCAGCCTAGCTCCCTAGAGCCTGTTGATAAGGTTGCTAATTGCACTGTAAAGGCCCCATCTCATTTCTTTTACGCTAATTTGTTCTTTGAGATTTTCACACATGCATGTAGTGAATTTTGTCACACTCCCCCCTCTCAATTTTCTCTTCTTTTCCTCCCAAGTGTCCATCCCATGTTCACGTCTTAGGACTGCTTTTGTTTTTCTTTGGTGACCCACTGGCTTTAATCAGGGCCGCTCATATGAGCATGGGTATAAAGCTATCTACTGGAGTATAAATAACGTGTCAGTGTTACATTCCTGAACAAAACGACTTCCTCTCTTCCAACAATTCCCAACTGCTTTAGTTCCCCTGGGCAGAGCAGGGTGCCATGAGTTGCCCGCCATCCAGCGGTGAGTATTTAGTGGCTCAGTCTTGTGCAGACAAGCACGGGTGATGCAGCTTCATGAGTGCAGTGGGCACGTCACGCCATGAGACATCACCTCGCAGTCCTCCTTCATACATTTCCGCTCTTCCGCTCTTCCTCCTCCCTCGGCACAGGGACTCAGACACAATCTAAGCACTGAGACAGAGTACCTGATGAGCACTCAGCTTTAAGTAGGACAGACGTCTGTATCAGGCCCAAGATACATCACAGAAGAGAGAAGGGAAAGAATTCAACAGCCAGAGGATGGGGAGGAATGTCTCAAAATGCTGACACTACCATTGCACCCATGGAAACCTGAAGATACACTGACTGGTAGTGAGCTTCTTCTGGGACTAGAAGGGTGCTGAGAGAGGAGGAATCATTTTCCATAATGGTGTAGCCACTGGGAGTTTAGGGAGGAAGAAAAAAGGCTTAGAGGGATAGAAGGGGCTACCGGAGAGTAAGGATGATAAATATTACCTTAATATTATGCATATGCATGATGATCTCAAAAATTTAGGAGTTAAGATGGCAGTATGACCCTTCCTCTCCAAAAAAATCTCACAGAATGTTGTGAGGCTTCCTTCCATGTGGGAGATGTAAATAAATGTCTACCCCTTCCTTATATGGTCCTTACAGCAAAATGAAGTGTAATTCCACCAAAGTCAAATGTAGCAAACCGATGAGTTTGTTGGGCTTACTTACAGAGCATACATGAGAAGTTACTTCCAGGGTTAGGGGTGATTTCAGCCACAGCACTGGGAAGTCTCACCCCAGCACATATGGTGACTTAGTCATAGCTGTGTAGATAAAGCCCCCTCATTTAAAATGCATGGTCTTTACACTCTAGAGCCTCTGGAGGGTACTATTCTACTGCATACATTGTGTTATGTTAGAGTTGTTTGATTTTACCTAATAATTGTTTTTATTGTATATAGCTTTACCACATTAGAGTTTTAATCTTTCCTTTTAAGTAGGGGGAAATGTTGTGGGATCATCTTTTTGTACACTGTAAATATGTATCTCTGCCTAAGGTACCTTCTGATTGGCTTAATAAAGAGCTGAATGGACAATAGCTAGGCAGGAGAGCATAGGTGAGACTTCCAACCAGAGAGGAACTCAGGGTTAGAATCTAGACATGCAAAGATGCCTGAGAGACAGGGAACAAGTCAAACATATGGTACAGAGGAGAGATAACCAAGCTACCAAGCTACCAAGCAGAATGTAGATAAGTAGAAGCAGGTTAATTTGAATTATAAGAGCTAGTTTGGGAAAAGCCTGAACTAAAGGCTAATCTTTAATAATCAAAAAAAGAACGGTTTGCTTTTAAAAAGTGTTGTTTGTGATGCTGACTTGAGTTTTATCTTTATTTTTATAAATAATTAAATGAAAATTAATTTTTACTTGGGATCAAGATAGAATTTTTAATAATGTCTGAAATATCCCTATTTCTGCTATGTATTAATACAAAGTGGCTTTCTCAACATTGATAGTTACAAAATCAAAATATCAATCAGCTCTCAGGATGCTGAAGATATTCTATACCCTGTAACATCAAAAATTGGGACAATTTAGTTCTTTATGGGAAAACAAGCAAGCTCATCCACCCCATTAGTCTGTGAATTTGATCAAATTTTTAGTAGGTGCTAAGATTATGTGTATGAAAACTTGTACTGAAAGTGGTTTTAAAATGTATTTCTTTAAGAGTTATCATCAGTAAATGCTTGCTTTGTATAACTGCGTCTATGGATAGACAAAATGGAAAACAGAACTTTAAAAAATGGCATTATAAGTGATTCTCAAATACCAAAGCAAGCTTGAGAAAGAATAAAGTGGGGACAAACTACTTGTTTTCAAACTATATAGCAAAACTATAGCAGTCAAAGCTGTGTGGTGTTAGCAGAACTTACACATCGATCAGTAGAACAGAGAGCCAGAAGTAAATCTACGCACAGGGTCAGTTCAGTTGACAACAGGAGCAGGACTCACAATGAAGTCAGAACAGTCTGATGGGTAAATAACACTGGATGGAAAGTGAATAACCACACGTGAGAGAGTCTGCACATTGATCTTACACCACATGCAGAAGTCAACTTGAAATGAGCTAAAATCTTTAATGCAAGAGTAAAGCTAAACACCCCACACAACAAAGTGGGTACAAAGGCAGCACAGAAAACAAGAGAATGTGCAAACTGGTATCTGATAGAGTAGAATCCAAAACTACAAATGCATATAATTCAGTAGCAAAGTCACAAAGAAGCCAAGTAAGTCATTGAGAAAAGACTAAAATCAACATTTTTCAAAGCTACCATATAAACAGCCAACAATGAAATGTCTTTATTTTCATTAAATCTACAGAGGAAGAGAAGTTAGGAAACAAGATATATCATCTCATGCATTCAAGGGTAGTTACCTCAGATCAAGAAACAAATATGGGCAAAGATGTAGAGAAAACAGAAGATTATACACTATTGGTGCAAATGAAGATTAGTACAGACATCACCAAAGAAAATGGTATGACGTCCCTTCTTCTAAAGTAACTAAAAATCAAACTACTGCACAATTCAAAACTCTTACTTCCACACAAATATTCAAAGGGCTGAAACCAGTTAATCAGAGATGCCTGTGTTCCTAGGTTCTCTTGCATCAGTACTCACAGACAGTAAATATAAAATGACCTAATATCCTTCAGTGCCTGGATGAGTCAAGACTGTGATAAACACTCACAGGAAGGATTATTCTACCAAGGCAGCAGGCAGTAACTCATTCACAACAGACACATATAACTAGAGGATTCTATGGAACTGAGATCAAGCAAACCAAGGAATGGGCATGATCTCACTTAGATCAAAACCCCAAACTTTCCTGAAAAAGGAGAGCTCAGAAACAGTGCAGAACAGCAGTCATGGGTTGTTGGGAAGATAGGTGGATATTGAACAAAAGGAAGAAACTTTCAGATAGAGAGAGCAAAATGGTAGCTACAGTTTCTAATAATATACTTTATGCTTGAAATTTGCTGAGAGATCTTAAGAATTCTCACCAGAAAAAAAGAGCAAAGTAACTATGATTTGTCATAAATATGTTAGTCAGCTTGATTATGGAAATAATTTCATAACATGGTTGTATTTAAAACAAGTTGTAGATCTTAAGTACAAAGTGTTGTCAACCATACCTCGATAAAAGTGAGGAAAAATACAGGTGTTTATATTTAAGAAAATATATTACAAGATTATATAGAAAAGCTATGTTCTTTCTGGTAAGCCTGACCTGCATTAGCTTCTAACTTTTAGTTTTGTAGTTATTTATTTTGTTTTTTTGCAATTACAATATAATTACAGCATTTCCCTCTTCCTTTTCCTCTGTGCAAACCCTCCTGTATTCCTTGTTGCTTTCTTCCAAATTAAAGGCCTCTTTTCATTAATCATTGTTACATAGATGTATTTACACATATATTTCTAAATATATAAATACAGCCTGATCAGTCTACATAATGTTACTTGTATGTATATTTCAGGGCTGACTATTTGGGATTAGGTAACCAGTTGGTATGCTCTGGGTAAGACAATTTCCCCTGTTCTTAGCAATCAATCCTACAATGTCTGTAGTTTTGTGGAGGGTTGAAGCCTTGGTCTCTTCCCCATCCACCCTGCCATGTCTGTTGTCCTTGTTCAGCTCCTTTAAAGGGTTGTTACAAGCTACAGGTTGCTTAGGAACTCAGCTATTGAATGTTTTATGCAGTAAGTTTAAGTCCTTCAGCAGAGACTGTGATATGTAAATATGTGTTTATGTTCACTTTAGACTCAAGGAGAAGTTTAACACCTGAAGTACTGTAATCACACATTCACACTTGACAGATGACTGACATGTAGGATGAACCTTGTTCAGGATGGCATTTCTGCAAGATCTTCAGACACATCTAAACCTGTGCTTATGGGGTTTTGAAGGGAGAATTTTAAGGCCATTTTCAATGGCAAATGAAGGATATGTTCCCAACCTTGACAAACCACCCTTTGTCATGCTGGAGAACGTCAAAGGCCATTGCTCAGGAGAGAACAATATGTAACTATAACTCAGAACCTGCACTCTATGTTTCCGCTGGAGTGTTCTCTTCTTTGTTCAGTTACAAAAGTAGCTGATTTTTCAACAATATTTTTTCATTTTCCTGAGAACTAGGCTGGCTGTCATATTTGTCCACATCTTGGTGTAAGATATAGCTACATGACAGGTTGTGGGAAGAGCTCTGTCTCTTGCATTTCACATCCTGAGGGGCCCAGGACCCATGACCATCTAGCCTGGGTTACTAAAAATACTGTCCAAGTTTGGATGATAAACTCTATGCTCACTCCTTTTTTGTCATTTGTTTTTGGGGTGCAAGGATCCAACCAAGGTCCTCACACCTGGTAAACAAGTGATCTGCCCTGAGCTACCAGAAGCCCTCTTTTCAAGTATTTTAAAATCCATCCATCATTTCTTTTTTGCTATTCTTCCCTTTAGAAACCAGAAGCTAGTTTCCTATCCTACAGGTATGCGCTGCATCTGGTGGCAGGCATCTTGCGACAGAGTAAGAAGAAAATGACTGTGGATGACCTCGTCTATGTCATAAAACACACTCCGGCTCTATTTTGGAACTCTTACTCTCAGAGCATCCAGCTTCCGTGTTGAGAAGGCACCCAAATATCCCCTGAGGAGAAGCCACAAGGCAAAAACTACAGTCTCTCGCCAACAGTCCAGGTGAAGGTCTGTTTTAGGAGTACATCCTACTGTCAGTACTACAGTTAGCACCACATCTTCAGAGACACAGCCTGACCAATGGTTTCACTACAGCCTACAAGAATCCTTGGACTAGACCCACCAGCTAAGCTCCCCCTTGCTTCCTAAGCTAGATACACCAACTGGGCCACTGCTTCTTGTCTGGGGACGTTCTGGTGACCCTTCTCAATGTAGCAGAATATGGATAATATTGCTAACCATAACTTTTATCAGGTTCTCATTTTTAAACTTTATTAAGCACTGGAGAGTTAACTCAGCAGTTAAGAGCATGTGCTGCTCTTCCAGAGGATCAGAGTTCAATTCTCAGCAACCATGTGGCTCCATGTGTGTAAAATAATATTAATAGACTTTATTGGTATTCACCAGAGAGATCCAAGGGGAAATGATCAATCTGCTTTTGGACCGATTGAACCCAAATCCTTTCAATATGTTTGGATTCAGCATGGTGCAGCAGAAATCACACAGTAAATTACCTTTAAAGGTAGTAAGTCTCTTCAGGCATTCAGTCTCTACCAGAAAAGGACACCCTGTGGGATTGTCTGGTGTATTCAGGGTTAAGCCCCGCTGAAGGCTGCTAGCTGACCGGCAGCCAAAGAGCCAGCCAGGCAGTGCGGAGGTAGCTCTCACCTAAGCCTCCCTGCCTCCAAAGCCCATTCTCCACCAGACTTACAAGCACCCTCTGCCACTCCACAAAACTAAATCCAGGCAAAGATATCATGGAAACCTCAGCAAAGGGCCTTACACAGACACAGACAGACGCTGTCTGGAAGAGAAAGTAAGTATAAGGCTTTATATCTTGCTCTTAAGTCATTTTTCTTACGGAGTAGTTGATCCATTCTCTCAGCTCAAGAGACACAAAACACATTTCTGTGAAATCTCTGATTGGTCTCCCCAAGCACCTGGTGCCACTTCCTGCTATTTCCATATCTTTTTGGAGCTATTTTATTCACGTTCAGGGCCAAGCATATATGTGGCCTCAACCTCCACCGTTTTTCTTCCGCGACTGGCAGCATAGGGTACTGTTGGCAGCTCCTGTCCTACCTAGCGATGAATTTTAAGGGGTCAGTGCGTCCTTGCTTGATGGCTTTCTCAATGCCTGCACCACCTTTTAGTGAACTGTGTGCTGTTTTATGGAATGAGTACCCTGTTAATAACTGGTTTATTCATTTTTTAAATTCTCTTCTACTTCAGTAAAATGTTGCCATGAATGACCTTATCTGTTGTAAGGAGACTACTTGTTTGTTTTCCATCTGCCTGGCAGCTCAGACTCAAAATAATGACACAGAAACTGTATTATTTAAATCATTGCTTGGCTTATTAGCTCTAGCTTCTTATTGGCTAACTCTTATACCTTAATTTAACCCGTTTCTAGTAATCTGTGTATCACCACAGGGCTGTGGCTTACTGGGTAAAGTTCCGGCATCTGTGTCCTGTGGGGCTACATGGTTTTTCCCTCGACTCCACCTCTGTTCTCACAGCATTCAGTTTAGTTTTTCCCACCTAGCTCTGTTCTACCCTATCAGGCCAAGCCAGTTTTCTTTATTCATTAACCAATGGTATTCACAGCACACAGAGGGGAATCCCACATTACTTATCTTCATCATTTCTAGATACAAGGATGTAGGGTGATAACCAACTCTACCTTGCTGATTTGCATTCTGAAACCCAGGGCACTGTGCATTACTTATTATCATTAATTACTGGTTCAAAATCAAAATCTATGAGACTGTCCTAGGATATTTAATGATATTCTGTCCTTCTAAGCATCTGTCCAACCTCTTGGCAGAAGGAGAAAAGTAAGAAGATTAAATCAACAGTCAAACCTTAAAAACGAGTCAGGCTCCTTATTAGACCCGATTTTGTGTCATTTCTACTTTAGACTTGAGTTCAGGCTAATTTACCTTTTTTACACCTAATATTGTTACCATAAGCCCATTGTCCTGGGATTCCAAAATCTTAGACTCTGATTCTGTTGAATAGTGTTGGTATACTGCCAAGGCATTTTTACTAGAAAATGTGATGACCTTTCCCTCAAAAATGTTTAATAATTGATCTTCTAAAACAGAGTGCTATAAAGAAGGATCTCAGGGTCAATTCTATCTATGATTTTAATTGATTTTGCTTGTTGTTTTGACTTGGTCATGACATTCCTGTTGAGTGTAGACATAAACCAAGATAGTTACACTATAGAACATCCCCCAACTAGAGAGAGAAGAGGTCACAGTGTGTTCAAGAGGACACAGTAAAACCTAAAGTGCGCGAAACAGAAGCAATATATTGTTACATAATTCAAAGGGGTCCAGGTGCTAACAGGAGGCTGGAGGGATGTTAGGTAACAACATGGGATGTGACAGGAATCACATGGAGTTTACCCTGCTCCTTGCCCCCTCCTGCATTGTAGTTAATGGTCAGAAGAGATAGAAGTGGTCTTAAATACTCATTTTGGTTGCCAGGACAATGGGGGAAGCAGAAGCTCTTCTCAAGCTAAGACAGTATGCTATACTCACAGCAGCTGCTCAAGGGACGGATCTCTTCCTCCCACATGTGCCCTAGCTTACTCAGCTTCCCATGGGTGTAGGGTTTCTATTTGCTTGACTGCTGGCATTCCTAGACAAGTTCTGTAAACAGCATCCTCCCAGTATATAAAAAGGAAGGGCACGGTTTCCTCCACTAGAACACAGCCCCCACTCCACACATCCAGCAGGGCACCCTGCCACAGTTATATCTCTGTGGGGAGACAGAGAACAGATATCTCTTGAAATCTCTCCCTCGATGGCCCAGTCCGGTGTTTTGTTTTTTCCTTTCCATTAATCTTCTTTCTAAACCTCTACTGTAGTATGTTAAGGAATTTGTCCTGACCCTAATATAAGTGGTAACCATAAAGGCACCCATCTTGCATGACAGATGGTAACCTCCTATCCTACTTCATCATGTAAGAACAGTTTAGTGAAGGATGGACTTTGTGGGAAAATGGAGTGATTGTCTGATTTCCCCTCACATCTGCACTAGGGATTCATCCCAGACCAGCTCGGGAAGACATCTAAGACAAGGTCTGTGAACTTTCAGATCACCACCACAAGCTAAAAAGTCCAGTCTAGCTGACAGATACAGAGCAAAGGAGACAGTTACAGCCATAGCCATAACCCACCTGCCTGGCCTCGAGGAGACCGACATGCACAACGGCACCCTCAGATAGGACACCATTGCCCTACAACAGCA
This sequence comes from Arvicola amphibius, assembly GCF_903992535.2. Lineage (NCBI taxonomy): Eukaryota > Metazoa > Chordata > Mammalia > Rodentia > Cricetidae > Arvicola > Arvicola amphibius. The sequence continues at coordinate 156,623,451 of NC_052048.2, forward strand.
TCTTCACATCTCCGTGGAAACAGAGCATCCAAGGCAAGAAGCACTGCCCTGTACCAGATAAACCTGCCCACCCAGCAGATCTCCATAATTCAAGGAAACAGTCAAAGAAATCAAAAGGTGTTTCAGGCTGAGTTCCAGACGAGACTTCTTCACTGTAACACACGTTTCCACCCCAGCTTCCGAGATGGACAATAGTGGGAAGGATGAAGCTCAAATCCTGCATGTGCTGTAGGACCTCTGCAATCAACAAGGCTGGCATGTCATGTCTGCTCCGTGTTCTTTAAACATTTGCCGAGGGAGCAAAGAGCATGTCACTGACTGACTTGTCCAGGCTCAGGTATCAAGAACATCAGCTGCCCCCACTTCGAGGTCACTTGGTACTTTAGACAGAGAAGCTGATCTCCAGGTGAGTACAGTCAGTGGTATAAAAGGACATGGTTTCACGTGGGCCTGAGTCTGGAAAGAATGCATCTGAAGTCGCCAATAAAACCTTTTCTCAACGTGAACTCTCAAATGAATGAGGAGCCTAAGTCATTCAGAGAGGCATTAAGTCTTTATCTTGGGTTCGCAGTGCCTGCCAACAGTTTATAGAAGGGCTTCTAGTCAACTAGGGAAATCTCTTGAAGGGGAACTTTAAGGATGATTTGTCAAGCATGACCCTCTGCCAACCTGACAGAAAGAAGAAGACAAATCCTCTTCTTCCACATTACTGACACAAAGCAACAGATGCAGTAGTGAATAGGAAGGACAGTCTGACTGTGCTACTGCTTGTAAGAAGTGTTGTAGGATGTTCACCAGAGAAGATGGCTCGGACTTGGGTTCAAGCCAATAGAAATGCTTCATTAGCCAGCCGCTCCACCGGGTGTTTGGGGTACCAGTGTAGCCCCTAGTCTTTCTCACACTGAGCTTTGAAGCACAAAACTATGTTCTGGGAGGACACTTCAGTGAACAGTTAGCCAGAAGCAGAACTACAGAAGCAAAAAAAAAAAAGTTAGTACATTTAGAGACTTTCCCAGAAATGTGAACTTTGACAGATTAGGCCTTTGTTTTAGTTGTGGCAGGTGGTGCTGTCTACTTGCTGAGTTTTACAGCCTGGATGGTACTTCCACCATGGACTCAGTTGTGCTACGGTCTGGGGGCCTACTAAAATTTGGGCCTGCTACAGGAAGAGCATGAAAACTCCACTTTTTACAATGTGATTTCTAACAGAAAGTACACTAAAAGTCAATCCTTTTGCAAAACTAACATACTCATTTGATTTGTTCCTAGACACAGAGAAAAGCACTGCCTAATAGGAACCCTGAAAATTATAATTTTAGCCTACCTTCTAAAAATAGCCTAGAAAGAAAAAAAAAAGTAGCATTCTTTTGTTTTCGACTTTCTTTAATCTGAAGGCTGCAGTTAGTGTCTACTTTGGAAGATCCAGAAGGGAGTATACCAGCGTCATTCCTTGGGATAGTCAAAACCCACAGAAAGCACACTGTTCAGAAGGAAGCAGGGATTCCTGTTCTGTGGCTTCAAGGAACACAAACAGGGTGTATGTTAGGTCTGTAATCAAAGCATGCTATTACGTTTTTCTTACACTGCTCAAGAGCATTTCCATTACTGCCGTTAGGGCCCCACACTGAGTATCAGTTGTGAAGGGCTTTATGCAAATGTAAGGCTAGAAGTTACAAACTTCAAAGTTCTGAGTGTAAGAAGTTACTTCCCACTTCCTGTTGTTTGCACGGGGTTACCTTTTTTTTTCGTTTTTTTTCTTCACAGTATTTGGAAGGAAACCCAGAACCCTGGGATGACTTTATCAGTGAGTTGTGTGTCTCAGCTTCAGAGTCTCTGCAAGCTTTGCAGGCTGGCCTTGAACTCACTCCACAGTCCCGGCAGGCCACAGCTGCCAGAGTGGCTGTGGTTTTAACCTGGTTCCACTGCACCCAGATGAGCTCTTTACAATGCTCACGGGACTTTTGCATATAGATTCTTATTCAGTCACCACAGTGCATGTGGTGGGTCAAAGCATCTTTGTACATATCCAGATGTGTAGAACCTCTGTGCATCTTTCAGAGGACGCTGCCGTCTGCAATGGCGAGAAAAGTAAGTTCACTGCACATGGGTTCTCAAACTGATCATAAGGGACCCCAGGTTCTCCTAACTCGTTCTTTCCCCTCTGTGCATCCATCCACTGGATTTTTTTTTTTTTAAATAACTTCTTTATTGGCTCTTTGGGAGTTTCACATCATGTACCCCAGTTCCATTTACCTTCCATCCCTTATATCCTCCCCTCATCCCGGCCATGTCTCCTACATAAGGAAACAAATCAAATCAAAGTAAGCAAGCAAGCAAACAAAAACACAAAACAAAACCACAACATAAAAATCTCTTTGCTTCTCCAACACCTCTTCATTCGTACTGGTGGACGAATTCGTCCTGGAGGCCTCTTTGTCCCATCAGTCTCACTGGCAAATATCTCTTGCAGTGAGTCACTGGTCTGCTTCAAGGCCTCTGGTTTCTGGTACACCATCATCACTGGATCCTAATCAGAACTCCTCTGGGATATCCTGTGGCTGCTGCGAGTCTTGGAGATCTTCTGGGTATCGTCCTAGATGGGGTAGATGCTAGGGTGGATCAACTCAAGACCTGACTGTGAGCCTGGATAGTAGCCAAGCTGGTCAGTCTGGGCCCCTGGGGCCACCCACCTCAGGCAAGGGGGTGGAGTCAGCTCCCCCACAAGCTTGTCCTCAGGGTGGGTTTACCCTGGCCTGTAGTTAGGGATGGGGTCCATCTCTCCAGCTTGCAGGGGTCAGTTTTCTTGTTGTGGCGTCCAGCGAGAGGCAAGGCCAGCTTTCCCAGAGCCAGCGAAGGGTGTGGTGGGCTCAGCCTGGCCCTTTGATTTTATCTTGCATGGTTCCTAGGGCCTCCTGAGGTGGCACAGGCCACAGACATCAATGTAGTTCCCAGCTGTAGCTGGGCCACAAATCCAGACATGGCCCTCAGCAGCAGCATGAACCTGGTTGACATCCTGGCTCTGGGTAGAGGGAGTGGCAACAGTTGTGGCCCTAACCTTAGGCCTCTGTGTGATCTTTGGTGTCACTGCAGGACCTGGACTTAAGCACAGACCCCAGCCATGGTAGAACCATGGACCCCGACATAGTCCTCGACAGTAGCTGGGTGTGGATGTCACCACTGCCCAGCGGCAGTATGGCCCTGAGACACCAACATGCCCCTTGATCTCTGTTGTCTACACTGGCTTCGATGATGACAGGTGCATCTGACATCACACAGATCCTGACTGCAGTAGGGTCATGGACCCTGACATGGGCCTCAGCTGCAGCTCTGGCCCGGAGGACATCATGACATTGAGTAGCAGTGTAGGTCACTCAGATCGGGATGCATCCTGGCACTCGGACTTCTGCCTGGACTCAGGCAGCTGGGCGTCCTCGTGGCACTTAGTGGTAACAGGAGCCCCATCTGTTGGACTTTTAATGGGTATATTTTTAAATTATGTAGGCTCTTAATTAGTCTGTGTTATTTAGGCTTATATATAGTATAATATCTGCCCCCCCACCTCGTGTGTGTGTGTGTGTGTGTGTGTGTGTGTGTGTGTATGTAAGTAGAGGCAAAAGATGTCTTTCTCAGACATTCACCTTTTTGGGGGGAGGGGGAAAACTCTCTCTTTGATCCTTGGGCTCACCAGTTTGGGCAGACTGGTGGTCAACTCCAGGGATCCTCCTGTCTCTGTTTCCCAGCACTAGACTGAAAGATGTGTACCAATGTGTACCAATGTGTGCCAATGTGTGCCAATGCGTACCAATGTGTGCCGATGAGTACCAATGTATGCCAATGTGTACCAATGTGTGTCAATGCTTACCAATGTGTGTCGATGTGTACCAATGTGTATCAGTGTGTACCAATGTATGCCAGTGTGTACCAATGTGTGCCAATGTGTAACAATGTGTGCCAGTGTGAATACTAGAGACCTGAACTCAAGTTCTCGTGTTTGTGTGGCAAGGGCTTCACCTACTGAGCCATCTCTACAGCCCCACATCTGTGTGAAAATCTCCATAACTCTACAACTCTTACATTACAATGACTATAGAAATAGCACCCGGGAATAACACCAAGTGCTTGTGCCTGCTCGCACTGTAGCTGCTGTGGCTTCTGCGTGCTCAGGCAGCTGAGCCTGGAAAACAATTCCCTGGGCAGCCTTGTGAGAGCCACAGGGACCTGCAAAAGCTCTCTCTAATCTCTGCAGTTTACCAAAGACACCTTCCTAACTGTGTGAATTCCTTGGCTTCCCTTGAATAGCAGGAATCTCTCCAACAGTAAAATCCTCTGTCGCTTTAAATAAGTGCCCTTTGTGGCCAGATTATATATTTTTTTACATATTCATGTTCCATGTTTTACTCCAAATCCTAACTGTAAATCAGCTACAGGATGTTGGAGCCCACAAGACTATACAGTGGATGCGCAGATGAGAGAACCGCATTTTAGACCAGGGAGAGAGGGCACCAACAAAAGGCTGCCAACAATAACCACCATACTCCACTCTGTTATGCTGTCTTGAAATCTGCTCTCCCAAATTAGTTAATCCGTTATTTTAAAAACCAGCCTCACTCAAGCTTTCAAGACCTCGGCAAAATGGAGACAAATTCTTTGGCAGACTGTAATGTGAGCGGCCTCTCGTCTAATTCCTAGGGCAGCCTTTGCTCCCGTCTGAAGCCCCGTGCGCACAGTATTGTCCATATCTCCCGCACCGCTCTGCTCGGAGTTTCCACCTGACTCATCCACTGCGTTCTGTCCAGCGGGCTAGGACTTCTCCAGTCCAGACTGCAGACTATTCTGAAGTCTCTGGCAAGCCAGTTCCAAAATGTGATGAACCGCATGGTTGGTCACGTTTTAGCCACAACATCAATGCCATTTTTCTGGTACCAATTTTTTATGTTAGTCATCTTTTGCCAGTATCATCAAAATACCTGACAGAAACAAGGGAGGAACGATCTTCAGCCCATGAACGGTGAGGAAGGCTGGGTGTCAGAAACTGTTCTCTTGGCAGTGTAGACCAGGTACATCCTACAAAGATCCGCCCCTAGTAACAGACTTCAGCCCCACCTCTTAAAGGTACCACATACTTCCCAACAGCATCCCCCCCCCACACACACACACAACACACAGGAGAGCAAGTGTTCAAAACAGAAGCCTGTCAGAGACATTCAGATTCAAATCAAGCCTCCTGGGTGAGATAAAATCTACCCTGTGAATATCACGTGGTCTCTCCTCCCTGGTCTCCTAGATTCCAGTTCATTCTGTGCACTGTCCACAGTGGATTCACTGCAGTGTAGCTGTGGCCTCAACGTCATGTCAACTCCCCAGTTGCTTCCTTGACCCTTCAAAAACATCGTCCCTAGCTGTAACTAGAGAGAATATTAACTATCACTCTAAATGCCCAAGGCACTCCTCATTAAAATCCAACTTCTGGGCTAATTGTCTCTTTAAAGTAGTTATAAAGCTCTGTTTTTTCACCTCTGGGATATTGTTTGATACAGAAAACATCTAGAAACATGAACGACTACTCTTTTTTACTACATCTGCTTTTTAATATTTCGGCCTCTGTATCTCTGGATTTGGAAAATTACTTCCATTATTATTTGCTTACCTTTGCTGTTTTAGGGAACACAATGATATGAAGACAGTAATATATTTGTATTTTTGCCTCTGGCCTATCAGATGAAATATTTTTACATAAACACTCTCCTACATTGATATAAAACCTTTGTAAGCTTTTAGCAACTGATACTGAACTTTTTGCCCTTTAAGGCAGTACTGCCAATTTCTGCTTTTTAAACATCCGGTCCCAAGTAAAGACTGGAAACAAAATGTGCCCAGTCCTGGTGACCTCCTTCATTTCCTGCCCCACTAGAAATTCGAGTCCCAGAATTATTTTTATCTTATGGACCCTCCAAATCCCTCATTTGTTAACACCACTTCTCAATGCAGTTCTGAGTGTTAAATAAGATCTTTGGCAGAAAATTCCTTCATATTTGTGCAGATGAGCAGATCTCCAATGAGGTAAGCATCCTTCCCTTCACCAGGACTCCTACACAGCCAAGCAAGAGCCAGCCTGTCCCGGGGAACCAGATCAGTGGGGAACCACGGGCTGGTCAGGCAAACCCTTGCTCAACTGCCAGGCTTACTTAGCAGAGCAACAGAATAGGGGCCTCTTCTCTAGCCTCCAAATGGCATTTCTTCTCTACGCTGCTATTTAAATTTAAACTAACATGGATTTTTCGATCACTCAGACCTTCACAGCTAAGAGTCTTATAAGAGAATTTTTAATAAGCACATATAGTACCAGTCCTGAAATGGTGAATTATTTTCTACTTACACAAAACTCTTCAGAGACAGAAAGTAAGGAAGAGGCGAGAGTGGAATAGGAAGGGGTCCAAGAAAAAAGTCTCCTGTGCTCTTCAGTTGACTTCTGTTTGAGGCTGTGTAATTGTAGCAGGAAAATTATGATCTACTCTATACCTGCTTGGCAGAGACTGGGTCATGCTGCTTGTTTGTTTCCCAGGCGCCCATACTCCCGAAATAATCACACAGAAACCGTATTATTTAAAATACTGTTTGACCAATATCTTAAGCATATTTCTGACTAACTCATATCCTAAACTTAACCCATTTCCATTAATCTGTGTATCGTCATGTGGCTGTGGCTTACCCGGTAAAGTTCTGTCCAGCGTCTGACTCCGGCGGGGACTACATGACTTCTCCTCTGACTCTGCCTTCTCCAATTTAGTTTTCCCTGCCTAGCTCTGTCCTACCCTACCACAGGCCCAAAACAGCTTCTTTACTAAACAATGGTATTCACAGCATACAGAGGGGAATCCCACATCAATTCTGGCTTTTTCCAGGCCTTGAGTTAGCTTTCCTTTCACCGGGTTGCAAAGTTGATAGAAGCCAGGACAGTCAGCTGATCCTGTTTACCTAAGACTTGGCCAGATTCCTTAAATCATACTAACACAGCAGCTTTTCCACCCGCTGTACCTCTTGGATACACTTGGGCATGCTCCTGCTGGCCTGTGATTCATGATAGCACTTTCAGAGAGGTGCTGGCTGCAAGCAGCACTCAGGGTTTGAGATTCCAGAGGTCAAGGAGGTACAGCACACACAATGGCCATGCTAAGAGGCAGAACTTTGGGCCAGAACTACTGCACCACTTGGGACCTCCATTTCCTCAACTCTAAAGACTGTCTCTGGACTCTTATTAAAGCAGTTACCCTTAAGAACGGAGCAGGATTAATAGTTAGAAGGATGTGGCAAGAAAGTTCAGGACCATTGCCAGAACTATCTTCATATCTTAGAGAGTTCCAGTTCTTTCTCTAGCTGTTATGGTCTGTCCCCTCCCTTCCTTAGCTTCCATCTTGCTTCTTGTATGCAGCCCTGCTTGTGCATGGGCTCATCACATCACTCTCCTGGGAACCCCTAACCACTGCAGTCCCGCATATGCTTCTTGTTTGAATTCCAAAGAGAAGAACAGTGTTGGGGGTTGAACTGTGACCTTCAAAAAACACATGTTCAATTTCTAACCCCTGGGGATAATAAGCCAGACATATCTGGAAATCGTTGTAAATGTAATCAAATGATGATGAGGTCATACTACATTAGCGTGGGTGCTCAATCTAATATAACCAGTGTCCTTACAAGAAGAAATCACATTCTATCATAGAAAAAAGACACACAAGGAGAATGCCATGCAACAGGAGAGACGATGCTGAAATGCAGCACCCACAAGCTCAAGGGCATGAGGGATTCAGGGCCATTGCCAGAGGCTAAAAGAAACAAGATCATTTCTAGTGTGTTTGGAGGCATCAGGTCCTGCTGACGCCTTGATCTCGGATTTCAGAATAAATTCTGGTTTATTGACTCACCTTATGGCACTTTGCTGCAACTGTCCTGGAAAATTAATCTATGTAGCTTGTCTTACGATGCCAAGCCAGCCCATCTGTAGGCAGCTCAACTCGCTGTTCTGTTCTACCCAGTCAGACATGGCCTGGAGCTGGGCAATGTGATCCAGGTGCAGTCACTTAGGTAGTGAGGCTAGATACAGAGCAATATCCCTTATAGAGAAGCAGGAGCCTGGGAGGTGTCTTCTGGAAGGCTCATCACCAATGAAGTGGTTTTAAATTTGCTTCTTTCCTAAAGACACACACTCCCTAGGGGCCCCTGCCAAATCTGGCCATATTCCACTCCAAGCAATATTTTTGTTATTGTTTTGCTTGCCAAAGCATTCTTTTTATTGTAAATGATTTTCCCATCCACAGTTTCCTAGAGATTGTTCCGTTAAATAAAAAGCATGTTGGTTACTGTGTGGACATACCCCTGTTGGCAGACAGATATAGCAACAGGAAGTAAAATGCATCTGGACTGACCTTGAACACAAGTTCACCTCACACATCCAGAGGCAAAAGATCTTAAGGGGAACTAATGATCTCACCCAGAAAGTTAAATACATTCATACCAACGGATGTAAGGGAAGAAAATGATGCATGGCCTGCGGCTCTGTAGACTGGATGGACACAGGTGACAAAATAAGAAAGAACACAGTGTAAAGTCAAGGCCATAAACGATGAGTGTGTACAAGAATCTCTCTCGTGTCCCATGGCATGTGATTCCAGGTTAAAACAGTTTTTGTTTTTCAGCATGTGATAGGCAGTCTATGACTCTATCCCATAGATTTTTTATGTGTGGAATTAACTTTTTTATTACAATTATTCTCTGTGTGTGTATGTGTATACATGTCACACACAACACACATGTGGAAGTCAGAGAACAACCTGAGGGCATTGATACTTTATTTCTTTCCACTATGTGGGTCTTAGGGATTGAACTTAGGTTGTCAGGCTTGGTGGCAAGTGCCTTAACCTCTTGAGTCACGCTGTCAGTCCAAATTAACTTTTCATAATGGGGACACCATTTCTTGATATGTTAGAATTCTACATTGTGATAACAGCAATAGATATTAACTATTGAGATAGTAATAGAACCAAGCATTGTAAGTTACTGACAGGCTTGCTGGAGGGGAGCCTGCCACTTAGTGGGATGGAACTTCCCTTGTGCATTTAAAAGCACTTATTTCAATTCCTATGATAAAGCACCCTTACTCTAGCAAGATAGGAGGACTTGCTGAGGTTTATGTCAGGTCTGATGCCAACAATGCCTGAGGACTGGATCTTTCACTCAGATCCCCTGTAAGGATCCCAGCTCTCACCTCTGTGGGCATCTTTGCAGAAGAGGTTGTGGTTGCCTTTATTTTTTTAACTCTTTAGGGGCTCTCCTCCTGGCTCCCAAATAAACGCACAGAGACTTATTTTACTTACAAGTGCCTGGCTTAAACTGAACTTCTTTTCAGCCAACTTTTCTAATTTATATTATCCCATTTGTCTTAATCCACATTTGGGCTTTCTTTCTTTCTTTCTTTCTTTCTTTCTTTCTTTCTTTCTTTTATTCTATATACCTTTCTTTCCTTCTTACTCTGTGACTGGTTGTATGGCTGGGTGGCTGACCCCTGGCATTCTCTCCCCCTTTCTCTCTTCTCTCTTCTCTCTCCCTCTCTATCTCTCTCTATTTTGACTCTTATCCTCTCTGCCTGGCAGCCACACGTATCTCTCTCTCCTGCCTAGCTATTGACTGTTCAGCTCTTTATTAGACCAATAAGGTATTTTAGACAAAGTAACACAGATTCTCAAAGTTAAGCAAATGCAACATAAAAGGATGCAACACATCTTTGCATCATTAAACAAATATCCCACAGCATAAACAAATGTAACACATCTTAAACTAATATTATACGACAGAGGGTTGCTTACCTTGGCTCTTCTACATGGACAACATTTTGCAAGATGGCAAATGTCGCCCACGCATAGACAGCTTGACTCTCTGGCACTCAAAGGATAGCTGGTGTGGAGTCATCCTAAGAGACAGGCAAGGGCAGGAAACACTAGCACCAATCAGACAGTAATCTAACTGAGGGCTTGCAGAGTACATTAAGAGAATCCATTCTCAAAGAATTAGTCCTAACTGGGGGCACTGTCCTGGTGAGAGGGAGAGCATAAGCAGAGGGCGAGGCAAAGGCAAAGAGAGGCATGAGAAATCTACAGTGTGGTTTCAGTGACATTTAAAAGGTGAGAGAACTAGGGCAGGAGAGAAATACACAGATGGAGAGATAGATAGATATATAGAAAGATAGATAGATAGATAGATAGATAGATAGATAGACAGACAGACAGGCAGGCAGACATTCAGTATGCCTGGGCAGGATGAGGGATGGTCCCATGTTGTGAGTGATGATGTAACCAGCCTTAGCTCAACAGCACCAGGAAACAATAGCAACATGATACCTATAGACCTAGATCTGCTTTAATTCCAACAGAGTATAAAAATCATAATATTGTAAGAAATTAATCAAGGATGGGACAGTTCATGGTAAAAAGCTCAAGGAACTGGTTTTTGGACTTTAACAAAAGGGTGACAATACAAAAAAATTGATGGAGGACTCTCATTGGTTAATAAAGAAACTGCCTTGGCTTTTTGATAGGGCAGGATTTAGGTGGGTGGAGTAGAGAGAACAGGAAGAAGGAAGTGAGGCAGATGCCTTGGGCAATCGCCATGCCTCTGCTCTTTGGGTCAGACGCGATGGAGCCAGCCGCCAGGTCAGACATGTTGAATCTTTCCCGGTAAGACACCACTCGTGGTGTTACACAGATTATTAAATATGGGTTAGTCAAGATGTTAGCCAAGAAGAGGCTAGATATAATGGGCCAGGCAGTGTTTAAATGAATACAGTTTGTGTGTTGTTATTTCGAGGCATAAGCTAGCCAGGTGGCTGGGAGCCGGGCGGGACGAAAAGCAGGCCTGCTTAGCTCATCACTACAAAAAATATTCATGTGTACTGATAATTAGCAACTATATAGCTTCCTTACACATTATTCTAAATTTCCTTTGACAGAGAGAGAGATATCCATCTCACATGGGTCTGTGATTTAAGGACATATTTTAAATTAAATTGTACATATGCAGAATACCTTGGAAAACTCTAGTCTAAGGTGTCCTAATCCTCTCTTGATCCACCATGGGAAAAGGTGAAACATGTACTTTCTTTCTGTAGAGATTAGCTTATGTAATGTGTCTATGTGCGTGCCCAGGTGTACTATGTGCGCAGGTGCTCACAGATGTCCACAGAGATCAGAAGAGGACAGCAGACGCTCTGGAACTGGAATTATAGTTGAAATTGCAACAGGAGTTCTGGGAAGTGAACCCGTGTCCTCCGCAAGAGCAGTGAACGAGCTTAACTGCTGAGCCATCCCGCCCACCCTGTCAGACATCTGCTTCCTAAGAAAAACTCCTTGGCTCTATCACCCCCTTCACTCTTCTCCCATGCGTCATATCGTGCTTTCTGTTGCTTCTGCTCCTTCTCTACACACTCCAGTTTTTCTTTTTCTAGACCCTACTGTCCTACTGACTCATCCCATGACAATTCACACCTACTTCCCCATCACTCATGGAAAGAATACTTGCCAGTTTTTGCATGTGTCTGCACAAAGCTTTTGTAATTCTTCTATTGTACCTGATTTCCCCCACTTTTGTCCTGTCCCTCCTTTGGTCCTGCCTGTGTGAGCTGTTTTATTTATTCTTAAGGCAGCCTCGACCTGTCTGAAAACACATTCTGAACATAAGCCTTTCCATATACCCATAGGACCACGCTTGCTTTCTGATCTCAAGTTACAAAACCAAATCTACCACTGTACTCCACAGTGCATGAGTCCTGTCCGCTGTACTCACTGGACTCTGCAGTTGGATGGCTGAGGATGAGGACATTGTGAGAGAAGAAGCTCCACCTCCTTCCTACTGAGATCCACATAGCCTGCCTCTAAAAAGTCTAGAGAGTTCTCTCTTGCTCATTTGCAGCCAATCCACAGTCCCATCTGTTCCCTGTCTCCATCATCTTGCCTTTTCTAGAAAGTTTAGGCAAATAGGACCACTCACAATATGTGGTTGTCAAGTCTAGTGTCTTTTACTTAGCATATTGTTTTGATATTGATCCACATTGTGGCAAATATCAGTACCTCGTTCTTTTCATAGCAGAGCAGCATTCCACACAGAGACACTGTGCAGTTTCTTTCTCCATTTGCCTAAGGCTGAGACGTTTGAATACTTCCAGTTCAGGGCTACCGTGAGCGACGTCATGAACTTTGCTGTGCACAGCTAGTGAAGATATGCTGTATCATCCCTCGGCTCCTTGCCTGGGCGTGAATCTATGCTCAGTCTGTGCTTCACTTAAAAATTATTAGTATGTTTTTCTGGAGTGGCTACAATACTTTACATCCTAACATTTGTTCCAATTCAGCCACATTCCAATCCAGTTTCTCCATGTCCTTGCCAACAGCTGGTATTGAGAGTCATTTTCACTATGGCAAGTCCCATGAATACGAAGCCGATTCTTGTGATTCTGAATTGCACTTTCTGTTGGATAATGATATCAACTATATTTTATGTGATTTTTATACAAGTAGATACCTTCTGTAATAAAATGTATTTTTCTCACTTTTAAAATTATATCATCTGCTAGCCTACTGAAACACAACCAACTTTTATAAATTGACCTGCTATTCTGTAATAATGACAAACTACATGGGAATGGATTTTCTAGATTCCTTAGGATGTCTTCTACCAACGATCACAATAATCTTTCTACTTCCTTTCCCACTGCAGTCTCCACATTGCTTTTCTTCTCTTTTGTGCCAGTTGATAGCTCCAGGAAAAACAGCTGCAGCCTTGTCCCTGCCCTTCCAGGAGACACATCCTGCCTCTCACAGTTGCTGGCTGTCACCTGTAGTTGTCCTGTCTATACTTCCTCTCAGAGTAAGGCGTCACCTTCTATACTTAGTGTGCTCACGCTTAATCAAGAATAGAGCTCCAATTTCATGCTGTTTCTGAAAAAAAAAAACCACTTTGACCAAAGGTAACTTAGGGAGGAAAGGCTTTGCTTTCTTACACCCCCAGGTCACAGTCAGGGGACTGAGAGCAGGAAGTGCAGATGGGAACGACACTGGAGATGAGAACCCCTTGCTCTCTGGATGCTCAGTGGCTCATAATTATCTAGCTTTTTTACCCAGTCCAGGACCACCGGACTAAAGAATAGTGCTACTTACAGTGGGCTGGGCCTTCCTACACCAACTAACAGTTCAAACCCTCCCCCACAGACAACCACAGGGCAGTCTGATGCAGGTATCCCTCATTGGAAGCTTTATTGGTTATTAGGTAACTCTGGGCTTGCTCAAGTTGACAAAGAAAACAGGCATAAATGGTCCTTAGATTTCCTGCTTCTACTGGGATGGTGATTGTTTAATCTCCTTTACTCTATTAATATAACGTATCCTGTTTATTGCCATGATCTACCTTGCATTCTTGGATATGTTGTTCTTGTTTAAGATGGATAATTGTCACAGTTTGCTGTTTGTTTTTATAGTATTTTATTAAAGTTCTCTGCACCTGTGTTCACGAACCTAGTTTTATATTTTTACGATGCTTGTATCTGGTTAGGTGTTAATATGATGCTGACCCCTTCTGTTTTCTGAAAGAGCTTATCATTGATAAGATTGCTTTCTAAAAGTTTGGGAAGTAAGCAAATATAACCATCTGGTCCTTGTTTAATTACAAATTATTTTTTTTATTATAGATCTAAACCACTCATCTTTTTCCTCATCTTCTCTTGTTTTCTCTTCCTCCTCCTATTTTTCCTTGAGGCCCAGTTTCTCCATGTAGACTAAACTGGCTGCAAACTCACAATACCCTGCTTTGGTTTCCTAGGTATACACCACCATGCCCAGGTTAGGTTCCCATGATATGCCACTATGCCCAGCTTCTTTGCTCTTGAGTCAGACTAGGTAATTTATATCTTTCTATGTTTGTGCATTCTACTGTAGAAATGAGCTACTGAGCTGTTTTGTATAATAATATGGGAGATTCTCTTGAAAACGGCAGAGCTGAGTTGATGACTTTGCATTCATGACTTTGGCAACAGATGGAGCATAGTGGATGTGCCTCTAGAAGAGGCTGCAGCTCTAACCCTGGGAAAGGCTGAGGAGAGAGAGAGAGAGAGAGTCAGTAGCAACCTACCTTCTGTGATGTAGGTGGGACTTCTATTTATCTGTTGCTTTCATTGGTTAATTAATAAAGAAAACTGCTTGGCCTGATAAGTCAGAACATAGGTAGGCAGTGAAGACAGAACAGAATGCTGGGAAGAAGGCAGTGAGTCAGTCACCATGCTTCTCCGACCTGAGACGGATGTGGGCTAAAATCTTTCCCCATAAGCTACCACCTCGTGGTTCTACACAGATTATTAGAAATGGGTTAATCAAGATGTGAAAGTTAGCCAGTAAGAGGCTAGAGATAATGGGCCAAGCAGTGTTTAAATGAATACAATTTGTGTGTTGTTATTTCGGGTGTAAAGCTAGCCATGTGGGAGCCGGGCAGGATGAAAAGCAGGCCCGCTCTCGTCATCACTACACTTCTGTAAGGTCATGTGGCACCACACCTAGGAGCAGCCGAGAACAGGCCCGGCCTGGCGGCTCTGTTTGATTCCTCACTGTTGTCCTTGTCTCCAGCCAAGACAACAGAGGGTTGTTTTCAACCCTCTGCCTGCTTCCCGTGTGGTTTGGAGAGTTGGAAAAGGGCCCGGGTGGGAAGAAAGTAGGATTGTTTGTTTGTTTGCTTGCTTAAGGCAACAGCAGAGAAGCCAGCTACTAGATATCTAGAGTTGACTTCTGGGCCTAGCACCCTCACTTCAGAAGAGGACAGAGGTGACAGCTGTGCCATCTGCTAAATAGATAACCTCAATAGTTTCTAGAGATTTCTTCCAGGAGCCATAAAACTGTTTCATCTAAGGAATCAGGATTGTGGGCTGTGTAATAAGGGGAACAGAAAAGAAATTAAAAGTATCTTTATTTGACAGCTATTGAAGCAGCAAAACCAGGGTCTACCAGTCACATACTGTACTATATTTCTGGTGGTCAAGACCCTCATCCCCTAGGGAATCAGTGGTGTTAGGGTACTGGCTGCCTCTCTCAAACTGAAACCATGCGGATAAAGTTTCTTCCTCCCTCCCTCCCTCCCTCCCTCCCTCCCTCCCTCCCTCCCTCCCTCCCTCCCCCCCCCCCTCTCTCTCTCTCATACACATACAAGATTCCTCTTCTTGAACAATATTTGCTTGTTAAGTGTATGTATCAGCTAACCCAGAGATATCATTTGCTATAAAGAAATAGCTGTCAACTATAGAACTCCTGATCATATGACAAATAGGTAGAGATAGAGATTTGGAGGTCATTTGGTATAAACTTTTGGATCACTTAGATCACACATGCAGATTACAGTGCAATGTGTTTATCATACATGAAGTTTCATAATAAGCTTCATTGTTTTTGGTTTGTTTCCTTGAGACGGGGTCTTTCTATGTAGCCCTGGCTGTCCTGTCTCTTTAGATCAGACTGGCCTCAAACTTGTATAGATTCACCTGCCTCTGCCTCCTGAGTGCTGGGATTAAAGATTTGCTCCACTACACCTGGCCATCAATCTCATCCCGAATCAAGCGGAACAGCCAGCCCGGCGAGCGAGAGGAGTCTGTGAAAAGAGCAGCCACACTCGGGCGCTCTTTGCATGTCCAGTTGCTTCCCTGTGAAACGCCTATGCATCCATCCAGAGAAGACAGACTTCTTCCCCGACCCCAGAGAGACAAATCAAAACAGGGATTTCTTATTCTCACCATCCTCCATGGAGCCTCATTCATACTGAAACAGACACAGAAGGTAAAACTGAAGAAAGCTGGTGTACCAGACTTCTCAGGGAGTCTGCGCTGCGCCCCATGAGGAGGGGACTCCCTCCACGTCAGGTGTTCTTAAGAAAACAGACACCAGAACAAGACATAACTGGACAGGGTCTTGGTGTGATAACTGTGTAGTTCCTAATCTCCCCAGGTTTTCATTTGACTCAGCCCTCCCACCTTGGCCCTATCTGTGCTCAATTGTGGGGGTGTGGGAGGTAGGAAGACAGAGGTGTGTGGACGGTAGGTAGGAAGACAGAGGTGTGTGGAAGGTTGGAGAGTATTTGTTTTCCTGAGCATGCCAACTGGAAAGGTAGGGCTGGGGGAAAAGTGCAGGGCCACTGTATTTGAGCGGGGTGGGTGCTGCTGGGGTCATTCTCAGAGAGCCTGAAAGGAGAGAGAGAGAGAGAGAGAGAGAGAGAGAGAGAGAGAGAGAGAGAGCCTACAGCTTGAGAGTGAGAGACATAGATGGCCTAGCTGGAGCAAGACCAGGGTTCTGGTTCAGGAGAGAGGGTCTGCAAAAGTAGAGAGGCCTCAGGGACATACAACTCAGGACAGAATCTAGGTGGAAGAAGTTGTAGTCCCTGGTATTTCAAGCCATTGTAGGGAGAATGTTCACTGAAGTTGCTTGTCATGCAAGCATGAGGTCGTGAGATGCCTACAGAGGTGGAGACAAGAGGATTTGCTGGCCACCATGTTCCCAGGGGAAATAACCTTTTTTTAAAACTTAAAACTGATGAACCAGAATTTCAACAGCCTCCTTCACACTAATATCTCGCATTAGAAACTTGAGGTGCTTTGGACCCAGTGGTGCTCCAAGTGAGATCAGAGAATTTTCTGCCAGGTTAGCTTCTCCATTTGTTGCAAACAATAAGAATTCATGGTATTTGAGTGAAGTCCATGTTAATGCACAAGTGTGTGGGTCCCTAAACACAAACAGAAAGCCCAAGGCCCTGGCAGCACACAGGGAACTCCCTGGAGACACTTTGGATAAGGGCAAGGATGGGGGGCAAGTTACAAGCAGTGGACAGCTTACAAGAACTTCCCTCTTCAGGTTTTCCTTGGAGTAGGGAGTGGCCCAGCTGTTGTCTGGAAGGACACATGGACAGAGCTGTCCCTCTTTCCTAGCCTCCAGGACCTCTTATCCTAAACCCTCAAGATGCTATGTTTGTTCTTGCTTTTAAGCAGATGTAGGCTTCAAATGGAAGTCATTAAAAAGGTCTCAATCCCAGTAGACAGACTTTGAAACTTACTAGAGGAAGTTCCCCTCATAGGTAAAGAGGAGGACACAGCGGTAGATAGCTCATTAGGAAGGTCAGGGGAGGCTGACCGGAGTATAAGGAGTAGGGAGAAGGCAGCAGCTCGATAGGGGAGTCCCCAACAGGAGCATCAGGAAAAAACAACCATCACTGAGGAGGGGCTCCGCCTACCTTGCTTATCTGTGGAAAAGAAGCAGGGGAAAATATGAGAGGAGACGAGAGAGGGAGGGAGCGAGGGAAAGGGAGAGAGAGGAATTCAGAGAAGGGGATAGTATCGACTGGGTTGAAGCCCACCCATTGTTCCTATGTGGACCAGGGAAGATGCCCTTGTCCATTCCCACCAGCATACGGGCCTGGACTGCAGACACTGGTGGACAGAGATGCTACTGAGGTTGTATGAATGCTAGAAATGGAATGATATTGCTATAACGATTAAAAACATGAGAAGCTGGGTCAGGAACGCGGGAGGGGCTGTTGCTTAGGACAGCACAGTTAGCAGAAGCTTTGAGGAAACAAAAATTAAGTTTTAATTATGTGCTAAGGAATTGATCCATTTTTTATTGCCTTGTTATCTGTATCCACCAGTTAATTAAGAGCTTATATGTTGAACAAATACTCTTCAGTTTGTCATTTGTGTGCCATCCGTTTGCCATTAGTTTTTTTTTACTGCAGCATGCAATTTTATGTAAATTAACTTGCTATTTTCTTTGTGAACTCTGGTGTTTATAGTCTTGCTAAGAACTTTTCTAACTATGAAACAATAGTAAAAAAATATTTATTGCACTGACTTCTTCTATACTTTCCTTTTATATCTGAGAATCTGAGGAAGCCTTTAGAAACATGTCCTGTACTGTGGCTCTTGGGATCCCTTCCTTTTGCCCTTGTCAGCAATGTCCAAAGTTGTCTCAGATCCTAAGCCTTTCAAGGTTTCCTTGAACACTGCCACCTGGATAATTGTTCTTTGCTTGCTTTGCCACCTGGCATGCTGGTCCTTGATCTGTGTGTACCCTTTGGCCCATCCTTCTGCCATTTGCCAGGCTCAGGCTGATGTTGAGTTCAGCTTCAATAGCAGCCCCAGACACCATAAAGCAGTCTTGACATTTCTTTGGTTTAAACACAGATTATGTTTTCAATTTCATTTTGAAGACAAAGCAATGCCTTTGTATTCCATTCTTCAAATTTTTTATCATCTTCTAAGTGAGATGATGTTGTTTCGAGTCAGCAGTGCCTCTTAAGGAAGAAGGAATTAATTCTCATATAAACAGGCATGTTGTATGCCTCCTCAAAAGACTTCTATAAGGGTACTTCTAACTTGACCTGCCTATATCTTGGAAAAATATAAGATTTAGAAGTAAACTCCTGTTAAAAAATTTCAAAAATCTTTTTATGACTGATCTCTTAAACTGTATTTTCCCCTCCATTAGAAATTCCCCAATTCACCAGAGAATTTTTGGCTACATATCTGCTATGCAACACACACTTAACTAGTTACTTTTGTTAACTATTTACTAGTTTACTTTACTTAACTAATTGCTGAGACAAAGTATCTGAGGAAAGAAGAAAGGCAGAATTTATTTCCACTCAGAGTTTGAAAACACAGTCTATCATCACTGAAGGTGTGGTGGCAGGGGTTTGTGGTGGCTGGTCACATTGTATCCACAGTGACAGGCAGAGAAATATAGGCTAGTGTCCTGCTTACTTTTAAAAAATTTTCAGACCCTACCTCATTGGATGGTGTTGCCCATATTGAGGGGAGTCTTTCTCTTTAGCTAATCCTTTCTAGAAACACCCTTCTAGATCCAATCAGAGTTCGCTTTCCACAGGGATTCTAAATCTTGCCAAATTAGTAAAGAAAATTAACCACCACAAGTGCTCAGGGTAAAATACTGAAAAATGCCTAAATTCTTGCCTTTACAGAGCAGACAAACTCATGGACTGACAGAAAAAAACTAAATCAATGTATATCATGATGGCAGATATAGTCACTATGAAAACAAAAAATGTTGACTAAGGGCATGAGAAAAACAGGGATCCTGTTAGCTGGGAAGAGCTCTCCACAGAGAGAGAACAGAACCAGTGGGACAATGAGCAGTGTTCCAGGAATGGGGACCTCCAGGGCGAAGGCTCTGCTGGAGACTCTGGTTAGTGTTTAGGATGAGCCAACAGCCGAGTGTGGCTAACAGAGTACATACAAGGGAATGAGGAGACACAGTTACACAGGATAGTGGAGCTCTTACAAGCCGTTAGCCATGTTAAAGAAGTCTATTTTACATCACCCCCATGACAGCTGGAAGTAATGCTCAAAAACGATGTCCCCTCACAATAAAGTTTGTTCTCAGGGTTAGGGACATTAATTAGGGATTGATTATAACTGGCATAGTGTTGGGGGTTGGGATGGGAATTATGTAGGCTCAGGGATCTCCTTTAAAAAGGAAAAAAAGAAAATTTAATAAGATAATAGGTAGATTACTGTGAGTTTACATTAATAATAATAGTGAGTAATAGAGTGAATACTTGTGAGCTTTTATTTATAAACAATCTACATTGGTATAGAGTCATTTATATTGTTACAAATTTAAATTATATTTGGTATATTAAATATGCTTCTATTTCTGTTTACAATATTTGTATACCTGTGCAAAATTATTTTATCAGCCGGGCAGTGGTGGCGCACGCCTTTAATCCCAGCACTCGGGAGGCAGAGGCAGGTGGATCTCTGAGTTCGAGGCCAGCCTGGTCTACAAGAGCTAGATCCAGGACAGGCTCTAGAAACTACAGGGAAACCCTGTCTCGGAAAAAAAAAAAAAAAAGGAAAAAAAAAAAGAAAAAATTATTTTATCATATTTATGCATGCATATTTCTACCTCTGTTTAAGACATTTTGTATATTGATATAATTTTAGGATATATTTATCATATTGCACTATACATTTCTACCTCTGATCATGACACTTGTACATTGTTTACATTTTGTTGAGGTCATTATCCTCATTTGCTGCACAGTTGTTTAAAAATTGCCTAATATTTTAATGTGGAGCTGTAGTCTTTAAGCTATATAGGTATTAATAATTATAGGTCAATAGTCATCCATAATTGTTATACTTATAGTTAGACTAATCAGGTTCTTTCAGATACATAGAGACTGTATTCCACATAGATAGGTAATCTTCAACCACTTGAAAGAGCTATAGAATATGACATTTAAGTAACTTAGGGTTCTGTAGATGCGAGACACAATTGCTCCTGGCAGCACCATTATACTCCCGAGAGAATGTTGAGCACTGAAGGCACTCCACTTGAAGTTTGTTTTCTTCTTGGCAAAACTGGCTTTTAGGCAAAGAACTGCCCATGCCTTGATCACTGGCAAAATGCATCCTAACCAGACTAAACAAGCAGGATACAAGAAAAAGACTGTCAATCCTTGCAAAGACAGGGTAAAATGGTTTTGAAAATATTCCTGCCTCTGAAAATGGTCTGTCAGTTACTCTAGGCCTTAGCTAAAGTTGGTTGCTCCAACATTGCAAATGAGACTTTGTGTGGTTGCCCAACTAGCCAGTTGTCTCTATCATTTATTGCACATTTTGGAAGTTGCTTGATTACACTTTCTGTTTACTTGGGTAGCATTATTTCCCTTCTCAGATCTTTGATGGGGTTAAAGACTAGGTAGTTATAGTTATTTTTCTCTCATGACTTGGCCAAGCCATTTCTAATACAAGATTTAGACTCCTTAGATAGAATAATTATTGAAACATTTAGTATATGTTTCTTGATTAATATTATGTTGGTTGTAATTCTAATTTTTATACTTGATATCTGTTCTTATTATATAAAGTTTCATATTGGGTTTGGAACTCTCTTATTTAGAAAAAAGGGGAGGTTCTAGCAGAACTCTTTCAGCCAATGACCTTTGAGATGCTGGACCATGTTGGGCGTGGCCTTGGGTGTACTCTCTTACTCACTCCCTCTTGACTGCTGGATTTGGTTCCTGTTACCCACTCATGCAGAGAACTGTTGATCTGTAAGTCTACCATACCCCATTCTGAGCTAGCATGGGATTACATTATTGTGTTCATCTATATCATAAGACCAAAGGATGAATCCAGGAATCACTTTTCTTTCATTTTCCATACTTAATAGTGGAATAACCAGAACACATTTCATAGGGAATGGGCACAGTAAATACAGAGAGAATGAGTTCCAGTTTCATTTAATCTAGTTGCTCAATCAGAGTGCAAGCTGGCCTCTGTGGGTGCGAAGCCGATATTTTGACGTTCCTTTCTCTAGCAGACAAACTTGACTGAAAAGGATTCGTCTCCACATGGTAGATCACAATAGCAAGCATGCCTGCAACATGGGGGCGTGGCACATTAGTCCAAGGTGGCAAGAGAGGCTTTGGAGAGGAGCGGATGTCGTCAGAGAGCCAAAGGTCTGTCAAAATCTTAGGTCTAGATGTGATCTGTAGTCCACTTGCTGCGGCCAGTAACTCCTGAACATAGTCTGATAAGGCAGGCATGCCCAGCACTCCCATGGGAGGGGCATTACACTCTATATTCTTATTGTGGAGCATGCTCATCAGCCAACTATGGAAGCTAAAAGGCTTGCTCTACTGCAGCATGAAGAGTTGATTTTAAGAAGAATGTTCCATAGAAGACTGTAGAACTGAATAGCAAAGGCTGCAGAGGGAATGGCCTGTGTTGATAGTATACACGCAGGAAACTGAGGCAGGAGAGTCCTGAGTTCAAAGGCAGCCTGAGCTACACAGTTAAGACCTCATCTCACAAAACACAAACCAAAAGGAGAGCAAGAATGGATGCAGAGAGGCTAGCTGTGGGCTATATCTATATGAAATGGCTTAAAGAAACGGTCATTCTCAAAGGAGGAAGCCAAGAGATGATTTTCTCGAAACTGATGGGAAAATAAATACACATGAAGGGGGAGTTATCTGCTCTCTAAGGACAGTGAAACTGAGTCTCCCCATTGCCTTAAGCTGTTCCCCACATTTCTTCCCTGTGACCAGACAGGTGTATCCTCATGACCTGGAGGCAATTGTCCACAGTTTGTTCTCTGCATGTTGCCTATTGTTGCTTCCTTAGAGAAGCACATTTAACTCAGAATGACACGGCTCTACCACCTGTGAACTAGTACTGGTTTTGTGACACAGATCCAGCCAGGGGACAAGAAAAACCCATCCAACCAACCAAATAAACAAGAACAAAACAAAACTAACACACAAGGAAGAGTTCTGGAAAATTCTTTCCTGTAGGGCACACGGGCAGCTGAGAATGAAAGTCGGACGGGTGGACCCTGAGTTGTTTACACCAACACCCGACTGGACACAGAACCAGGCAACTTGATATTAACACGTGAACAGCTTCTGGACAATAGGGTAAATGTGGGGTTCCTGAGTACTTGATAGGGTGACCTTTAGAATGATTGGCCGGCTCCTTTTCCACCCCTCCCCCATGGCCCAGCAGTTTTTGCTTTAAAAGATGTTGACTGCACAAAAATAAATGAGTTCCTGCTTGACTCTACTGTACTCCCTACTGTGGCTGAGGATTGAGGGAGGCTGGGGAACAGGTGAGCAGTGCACTTACCTTTCCTTGGACCCAGCTCATCCTCATCCACTTGGGCTAAGACCCAGCACCTGGAACCTAACGTGGGGCCGAAGAACATTTCGGTCGAGGCTAAGCAGTCTCTCAGGGTAAGTGAAACCCTTAGTATGAGTAATTTTATCTCACCTAAAGAAGAGCCGGCCTTGAAGGCCTTGCGGCTCATGCTTAAGTTCAGAGGCCTTGAATTATCCAGTAGTAATGCTTTCAAGACTGGGGACACTATTGTTACCCTGGTCCCCTGGGCTTCCAGCTCCAACCTTTTCTCCTGGACTACCGGGGCCTGGGTGGAGAAGTTAGACATAGGAAGGAAAAAACATTTGGTACTGCACCACCCCCGGAGTTCCATCTCACCATCACGGCCCTTAGAACGACCTTCCACCTGGATACAACACCCCCCACAGACATACCCCACCTCCCCCGTCCTACCCCCCCTCCAACACCCCCCCCCCACGCCAGGGGCCCTCAGAGGGGAAAGAGGACAGTGCGGCTGGGGAGAGATAACAGAAAACACAAAGACAAAGAGGAAAAGGAATGGACTAAATTTAACAGGAAGCGCATTAACCAAACTGAAGCGCACACTGTGGAGGTTAAGACAGAAGCAAAATGCACTCCTCCTGATTCTTGCTCCTGATTCCTTATGCTCCTGGGACTGGAGAGGGAGCATGGCCTACGCGGCCTTGCAGAGGGACATGCGTGACCTGGACTCCTATGACCAGCCTTCAACCAAGGGCGGGGGAGGGGGACCTAGGCAGAGGCTTATCTTATTAAGGGGACTCAGGAGGGGACTCAAATCTTGGACCATGTGACTGGCCCCCCACCAAGCTTATCTATTTAACCCTCCCCCAGGCGCTGGTAGGCCTTTAGAATGATACCCATGGGAAGCTAAAATCTCAAAGAGCTCCGTGAAGCAGTAACCAAGAGTGGCCCAAACTCTCCTTGGGCCCAGACCATACTGCAGGACATTGCCTACCATTTATGTGTCCCAAAGGGCTGGCTGGACGTGGCTAAGGATGTCCTCACCAGCTCTCAGTTCATCAAACGGTGTGTCTTCTTTAAAGAGGAATGCAGGGTACCGGCGGAGGCCAACTAGCAAGCCCATCCCATGATACCGATCTCTTATGCTGGTGGAGAAGGGGGAGGGATACTGCGCTGGAGTGCAGCAGGCAGCGATACCCGGCCCATATCGTGATCAGGTGAGAAAAGCCAGACTTAATGCATAGTACAAACTGGATGAAGGACCCACCGAGTCCCCCATAGCTGGAGTGAGGCAGAAACCTGGGGAGTCTTTGCAAGACTTCATGGAAGGGGTCCAGCAGAGCGTCCACCGTAAACTGCCGGCGGGAGACCTCCGGGACTAATTTGTGAAGTTGTTAGTTTGGGAAGGTATGAACTCAGACCACTGCACAGCCTGTGCAGGACTGATGGAAGGCTCCCTGAGCAGATGGGTAGTGGCCTCCCAGGATGTGGATACACAACAGCGTCAATCTCAATGACTGGCCCTGTCCCTACAAGCCCAGACATCAGCAATGACTGAGGCTATTACCTGGGCATTAGAGGTCCAAGGTCAAGGAACTTCAAAGCCTTCAGGGAAAGGGACCTGTTCCAATGTGGGCAGGAGAGGCATTTAAAGAGAGAATGCCAACAACACTCTCCCACCAGTTGGGGGGGTGCCGAGGGGGAAAGGATCAAAGCCACCCCCACCCCCTGCCCTAGATGCAGAAAGGGGTATCATTGGAAAAAGGACTGTCGGTCCAAATTTGATCTAGAGGGAAATCCTTTAAACTAGAGGAGCGGCATCCTCCAGCCCGGTCAACTCAAGGAGGAAACCCCTCCAAAGGGGAACAAGAGTGCCCCGTACCAGGGTGACCCAAGTAACTGGACTGTCCCCCCAGTGGAGGGACTCCGTCCTGAAATGAGTGTCTTCATGGGTGAAATAAGGTTCTACCGTCTAATTGACGTAGGGGAGATAGAACAGTGCTCCGAGAGGAGGAGGTACCTCCTGACTGGGAGCTTGTGGCTGGACCCCCAATATTGGCGGTGGGAGGCAACTCCCCATTCAAGGAAACGGTGGCCCTCATGAGGTGGACTAGCCCGGATGGGGAGCAAGGAAAGAACATCTGTTGGTGGTCAAAAACCTCGCAGCTAACCTCTTGGGACAGGACATGCTAGGACAAATGGATGCTGTGGTCACCACGAACCACAGGGCCTTTTACAAGGACATTTCAGATGAGAAAGAAGAAGAACCTTTGACCAAGCTGCCTGAGAATTCTTTAAAGTTTACTTTGTCTGTAAACTATATGTTAGAAGTTCCAACCCCTATTCTTCCTGGGTAGCTGCACATTATTTTTCTTCCAAGTTATTATTTTTCTTGGTGATCAGCAAACTCAAAGTTTTCTACCTGTGCTGCTTCAAGCAAATGTGAATGGAATGTGTCCCCAGGTCTAGCTTAGATCAAGGGTGTGATCACAAGCTGCAATAAGGATGCTCGACAAAAACTTGACATACTAAAATAGAACATATTGTAGCTTTTAATGGCCACTCGGTAAAGGAAGAAAACACCAGAACAAAAATTTCATATACATTTAAAGACCTAGAAAAATAGGTCAAAGGTTTGGATACTTTGTCTAAATGCAGTTTGCAGAAACTGTATTAATAATTACTAGAGATGCTGGAACCCCAGCACCACCTGAGAATAGAGGGGGTTTGTGTAGGTCAACTTATGTGGGTGGAAACAGCCTCAAACCTGTTCCAGATCAGCAGAGTTAACCCATGGAGAGGGAAGTGCGTGTGTGAGTTCACATGTGAGTGTGCATGAGTGTGCGGGGCTGGAAGAAGAAAAGTAGAAACCAGAATTCTAAGAAGGGAAGAAAAGATGTTAATCTCTCAAGGATAATGACACTCAAGGGTCATCTACACTGAAAATCATATCTAAAGTTGATTTCAGGTTCAGGAGACTGTATTGTTAGAGGGTTACCAAGGTAACTTGAAAGGCAGAAGAGCAGCCCCAGCCCAGCAAAGAATGATCTAAGTTAACACCCCTGTTTGTTTTTGCCCAGCCCAAGACAAGGTTCTGCCTTTATCTCGGCCCATCCTCATTAGTACCTTGAGAAGCAGGTTAAACAGAGGCAGGACTGCTATCTGAGGTGTAACCAAACACTCTTATCTTTGAGGAGGTTCAGGCCCTCATCCTGAAGCTGGGCTTCAGCTCCAGTGTTGACTGCCTCCTTGTCAAGGCCCCTCTGATCTATAGCTGAGCAGTCTCCATTTGCTATAGCCTGGTAGATTCTACTCTTACTTGCTTCTGTGGGAAATCAGAATGTGCCTCCCCAAGGAGTGAAGAAATATTGAGCTGCAGGTAATTTAGAAGAAATGGATATAGGAGGTGGTCTCTATCTCTTCTGCATTTGTCACACAGTAGGACTTAGATTTATAAAGATGGACTTTGACCTTCTCTGACCCCATCTTTAGCTAGAGGTTAAAACCTGGAGACAGTTTCTGGACCCTCAGGGTCTGGTGATGGTATTGGGGAATTTACACCACCCAGCTTCTAATCAGCCTTTTTCTGCCTTTTATTCACCTTCCCCGAAGCTGCCACCAGGATCTCATAACCTTCTTCCTTCCTTATAAACGCCCTGTTCTTTTCTGATGAGTAAAATCCAAAGCATCTTAAGGATTACTCATTTCTGTCTCATGTCTGTATGAAACACATGACATAATGTGTTAATGAACTCCTGTCTCCTCTTGTTGAACTGTCTGTAGTAATAAGTTCTATTTCAACTTAGTGGAGGTTTTTGTTGCTTTTATTGTTTTGCTTTGTTTGTTCCCTGCTGTTCCAACATTTTTTAAAATGGTCTTTGTTTTGTTGTTGTTGTTGTTTTGTCTTTCTTTAAGGGTTTGTTCTTGTCATAGAATAAAAATGGTCATGTCTTGTAAGTGTGTATGTGTGTATGTGTGTGTGTGCGCACACGTGCACGCACACATGTGAGTGTGTGTGTTTGTGAGTGTGAGCACAGACCCACATATACTGTAACACTCAGATCAACAGACAACTCCTGATGTCTTTGCCTCTCTTTTCACTTGAGACATGGTCTCTTTTCTCTGCCCAGTGCTGTGTACATCAGGTGATCTAGCCCACACGCTTCCAGGGTCTCTCCTGTCTCTCTTCCCAATCTCCCTCTAAGAGCCCTGTAATTAGTTACAGACGCCTGTTACTGAGTTCTGAGGCTTCAAACTCAGGCCCTCACTCTTGGTCATGAACATTTTATCCACTGGGCCGTTTCCCAGCCTCCTCTTGGGACTTCTTGTATCTGTAAAGGACAACTGCTTAGTTGACTTCAGTCCTGAGCAGGATTATGGGTACTGTGGAACTGGGAGTCCCAAAGACCTGACTGCACAGCTGATAGACTCCAGCGGCTGCTTCTTGTAGTTCTTTATCCACAGCTGCTTACATTCGGAAAAGGAAATCATGGGAGACAACATCTTAACTCACAGAATGACTGCACAATGCCTTTCGATAAAGCAATACATAGATATGATGGGTATTTTAAAGTCACAAAGACTTTCCAAGCCTTTCATTGTTTAAGAATGCACAGAGCTCAGGACACAATAGCCCAAATATGTTATCTCTGCATTAAGAACAGAGCAGAAGCAAGAAGGTCATCCCTCATGGTTATCAGGTGCAAAGGGTAGAGCATTCTCCCCTCAAAAGGGACGACCCACTGAGTCAGTCCAACACTGAGTCTAAGCCCAGCTCAACTGGAACTAAACTATGGAAGGATTCCTAGTGTTTGGAGAAAAAGCTAACATTGCTTGGAAACTTGTGAAACTGGTTCTCATCTGCCAAAAGAAGACATTTCCCATCCGGGCAGTGATGGCACACTCCTTTAATCCCAGCACGTGGGAGGCAGAGGCAGGCGGATCTCTGTGATTTTGAGGCCAACCTGGTCTAAGAGCTAGTTCCAGAACAGGCTCCAAAGCTGCCATGCATGGCGCTCCCGTGTCTGCGCTCCTTGCGCTGACACCCAGTTCTCGAGCTTCATTTGGACAAGGGGCTGGAGGTTAAAATACACAGACACACATAGATAGAGAGACAGCGACATGGGTCATCCTTGAATTCCCCAAGAATGCCCCCTTTATTGTGTTCAGGGGCAGATTATATAGAGATAGCCATGCCCCAGCCAAACCCACCAGAAACCACTCTCCTGCCATCAGGAACTCCTGAAGTTCTTGAGCTCAGAACAGCTGTAGGCACTCAGATCAGGGGATTACAAGAAATTTAGGATCTGGGGTCTCACTGCTCCCAACATCTCCCCCCTAAATTTTTTATAGAACAGAAGACCCTCCTGACCACACAGCCTTTTGGTCTCTATTACACCTAGATTCACTTTGGCCAGCACTCTATTGAACCTGTACTCAGGAGAGAGTGACAGCATTTTGTTCTGGGTCCCAACTGGTGCATGAAGTGGAGCGGAACTCAGGGAAGCAGGCTTGCTGCTCTGGAACCACGGAAGGGGCCCCACTTAGGGAATTTGGGCATTGTCAATCTGTCTGGCTACTTCCTGCTGAGCGGGGACGCTGTATTCTTAGGGGTATTTACTGTTTCCAGTCGCGCAGCAGCAGAGGAGAGGCGGAGGCTTCACCTCCCCACCAAGCTGGAAGGTGGAGGCGTGGCAGGGCAGAGCGGCGCCCCCCCACCCCACGCTGTCGGGGTGGGGCAGATCCCGTCCTGGGCTGCTTGCCCTGGGCTGGGACAGAGGTCCAGGCCAACAGGCCGCTTCTGCGCCCTGAGGCCTGCGCTGAAAGCAGGCCTAGCATTCTTGCCTCGTTGGTCCTCTAGGCAGGTCCCAGGGTTTGCACGCATCACAGCCCCTCAGCGCCAGCCGCCTGGAGCCGCTTGGCCTTGGAGTCACTGCCGTTCACACTCCATTTCTGGAGGTCTCAGGGATTCAAACCACATGAATCTCGAATAAATCCTTAGGCTCTCATCGTCTGTGGAGACAAAAATAGAACCTCCTTTCCAAAACATCAAATTCTTAAGCCTATATTTTAAAGTCAAGATACCTTTCTTAGCAGTTTCTAGAATCAAATGTCTTTCTCCAGTCCAGAACACAAAAAACAACACAATCAACATATCATATATCTGTACACATTTATCTTTTTAAGCTATATACTTTCTTTCTATCTTTTCTCAATACATAAGTCCCCTCCAGCTGTTCATTTAACCCCTCTTTTTCAGTTGAACTTCCTGGAACCAAAACCGAGCAAAGGATGTCAGGATTAACACATATACCCCAATCCACCCTCACCTTCTGAGGGCGACCTCTCAGCGTTCCCTAGTTCCCGATATCTCGGCTGGGACCTCCAATTGCCACGCACCATCCCCCCCTCCCCCGCCGTGTCTGAGCTCCTTGTGCTGACACCCATTTTTCCAGCTTCGGGCAAGGGGCTGGGGGTTAAAATACACAGACACACACAGACATAGAGACAACAACATGGGTCATCCTTAAATTCCCCCAAAATGCCCCCTTTATTGTGTTCAGGGACAGATTATATAGAGATAGCCATGCCCCAGCCAAACCCACCAAAAACCACTCTCCTGCCATCAAAAACTCCTAAAGGTCTCGTGCTCAGAGTAGCTGTAGACACTCAGATCAGGGGATTACAAAAAATTCAGGATCTGGGGTCTCACTGCTCCCAACACAAAGCTACAGAGAAACCCTGCCTCAAAAAACAAACAAAAAAGAAGACATTTCCCCTACTTCTGGCAGAGAGACAAAGGACTCCATCAATATCTACCTGTGGCTGCGTGTGTCTTCCAGTCTTCCTCAGTCCCTGCTCATAAGAAGTACTTGTACATTTCAAAGCCTCCCCAAACCCCCAGTCTCCTGGTCCTTCTCTCCCCACAGCTACTCACCTTCCTTCTAACCAGACATCTGCCATCTGAACGCTTACTCTCTGCTATTCTCTTCTCTCCTGCTTCTCTTGCTGTGCTGTCTCTGTGCTCTTCCACTCCCGCTTCCCTAGCCCTGGCCATGTCAATTTGCCTTACTTGCTCGCTGCTGCAGGTGCTACCAGGTGCCTCTCAATGTTGTCTCTCTGATAATGGAGCGGTCACGTCGGCAGTTTGCGTTCTCCTACACGCTTCATAAACCAAAGGAGCCTCATGGGATGCCAAAGTGGATGGGAAAAGCCCACAAGACCTCAATGTACAGAGAATGCAGGATATATATATATCCTGCATTCTCTGTATATATATGTGTGTGTGTATATATATATCTGGGAGTAGGACGGGTACTCTCCTGAAGGGAAGAGCGCATGAATTGGTTGTTCAGTGCCGAATGTCAGCCCTGAAGATACACATACAAGTAATGTTATGTGGACCGAGAAGATTATATTTAGAAATATATGTGTGTATACATATACATATATGCATGTCGCAACAATTAGTGAAAGGAGAGGCCATGAATTTGAAGGAGAGTGTGTAGGGTGTATAAGAGGGTTTGGAGGAAGGGAAGGGAAGAGAGAAGTGAAATCATACTATAATCTCGAAAATTAAAAAAAATCTAAAAATTAAAAAGGAAGAACTTCATGTGAGATGTTTCCTGGAGGAAAGGAACTGAGCACAGCGATGCAGAAATGTCCAGAGGAGCCCAGCTAAGCTTCCCTGTTTATTAGTCAAAGCCTCCCTAGCCATTTTCACCAAATTCAGCGCAGGTTGAGAAGGCTTAGGCCAAAAGTACAAAATCTGAATGCACCTAAATCCGAAACATTTTCAACACTAACATAACATCCTATCACAGTGGGAGATCCCACACCTCAAAACCTTGTTTCATGTATAAAATTATTTTAAATTGCTTTCAGACTATGTGTATAAGGTATATACTAACTATAAACTACTGTCATGTTTAGACTTATCTCTGGGGTACTTTATTTTATTATTTTATATTCCTATACTCTACAACCAAAAAATAATCTGAAATTCAAAATACTTCTGATCCCAAGCATTCTAGAAAAGGGACACTCAACCCTCATAAAATATATCGAGATTTACCTGGGCTTGGGGTGTGTGTTCATTTCCTGATGCCTTTGTACTCATTGTCTCTTGTGATAGGGGCTGTAGCTGTGAGCCTAGGATGGATGGAGAAAAGCATTCTATCTGCCACAGAACCTTGGAAGTGCTTCATTGTGCCTGAAATCCACATACACAATTGTTGTCACTGGCGAATCCATCACTAAAGGTATTAAGGACATTAGAAATGAGAAGCTGCATGACTCACAGGCAGGAGGATGAGGAAGAAGCCTTTCTGAGTTACTTACATAAAACAGGACTGTAGACCTTTTCAACCTATCACCCACTCCTAAGATAATTATTCACTCATACTGAAAGACCCGGATAAATCCAGACATCTCTAGCAGAAAAAATAGAGCCAAAAATCTAAGCAAGGAGAGAAGAATCAAAAAAAAAAAAAAAACAAAAAAACAAAAAAAACTAGATTAGCCGGTTCAGTGACTGTGTTTCAGGACTAGCTGAAGATAAAGTTAGATTATAATCTTGAGAATAATCTTGAGAAACAGGGAGTTACCCCCTTGTAATTATCACTGGTATTTTTGGAATTTTTCATTGATGCCCTCCCTACCCCCTTTGTATTATTGGGTTGTGGTTTCTTCCCTTAAATACCCCTTCTCCCAGCTACTTGGGGTAGAACTCTCTACCCTTGCGTGGGAAATGAGTTTTTGCCCCAGTGCACTGTACTGTCAATAAACCTCAAGTGATTGCAACAAGGACGGTCTCTGGTGAGTTCCTCGGGGGTCGTGTTATCCAGAGACTTGAGTAAGAGTCTCCCTGCTCTGGAGGTCTTTCAATACAATCAACTCATACAACTCACTGGGACATTTTTGTACACATGGGATACTGTGCTGGCTTCTGGGTATATAGTGAGCAAGACATAGAAGGCACTGGACCTTAGAAGAGGTGACCACAAATAAACACACAGTGCGGGAAAGAGGCACTGTCAGGAAGATGACTGTAGATAACAAGGCCAGGGGAGACCACAACACTTAAGCAGAGAAGAGCAGATCCACTCAAGTGGCCGAGAAAGAGTCTCCTAGTTGAGGGAAGAGAAGGTGCAATTGCTCTGAGACAAGAAGGGGCATTGTCAGTGGAGACAGAAATGATGAGAAAAGGCAAGGGGATGGAGGGGAGAGGTAGCAGCAGCTGTGTCACGCTATGCCCTGTATGTTTAATGAGAGGTCATTGGATGTGGTTAAGTATCAGAGAACGGCTAGATATCTTAGATTAACAAAGACCACAGAGGCAGCCACAGAGGGACATGCCCTGTGCTGAGGCTGGAGGGAAGGGAGTTGAGGATGATCAGGGAAGAGCAAGGCATTCTTCCACAGCTGTGTGGTCCACAGCCGTGTGGTCCACAACCATGTGGTACAGCGCTTAGCTGTCACAGGCTGAGCTACAGCGTTGCGACGAGTGGTGTAATCCCTGTCTGGAACCCTCTGCCAAATTTCCAGAGAACTTCGATTTTCCCTTGGTGGTTCCTGTGTCCATTCTGCTCGGTCTATGTGGCCATAAAGCCACACCTGCAGCCATCTGGACATTCACATCGCTCCTCCTCCTGGTGCTGCCCTCAGCTCCTCAGCTGATGCTCTGAGTATCCAGGGACAGGTTTGAGATTTTGGCACTCTGCTGTTGATTGTTCTGCCTGTGCTTTTGTGAGTGCCTCCAGTCAAGCTACATGAATTTGGCCCTAACAACTGACAATTTGGGTTTGCCTCAGCAGCTGCCTGTGCACACTACCTTTTCTCCTGTGCTCAGGCCACCATCAGGGTTCTCATGCTAGACTCTGCTCATCAGCACCTGTGCATGCTGGTCCTGAGACAGTAATGTGAGCTTCTCCTGGCTTGGCTTTCTCCCTCCCACATTCCTGTCAAACTGCTTCACTGGGTCCTCTTTTCGTGGAAATGCTTCAGGACATTCCTGGGTACATGCTTTAGGACATTCCTGGGTGTGTTCTTTGCCCACTCCTAGATATGTCACCATTTGATCCAAAGTTGTTTTGTCCTTTCTCCCAAGAAAGTCAGAGAGGGTTCCCTTTCAAATTAGACTCACGTCTGCCCTGGTATTGGAGAGTTCCCAAAGCAGGCATGAAAATGAGGTCTCGTCGTGACCTTTATTCAGCATATATAAAAATTATGTGCGAGAACCTACGGCTTGCAAAAGCATTCTTATTTCTTTGTAATTACTCTTCAGATACCACTAATTGCTTCATGCTTTCATCTTGAACATGAAACATTACTCAATTAACTACAGAAATGAATGGGAAGATTGCATCACATTTGGGTGAGCCACGCAACTTATGTAACTCAAATGACGAGGTTCATGCTCTGCTCTTTCTGTCTCTCTGGACATCCTTGTCTTGAAAGTGTTGAGATTAGAGTGGACACTGGGCTGAGAAATAGCCCTCACTACTTGCTCTTCCTAAGGATACTATCTTCAAAAAATTATACCAGCATGCTTCTTTTTGTCAGTCTAAGAGAATCTAATAATATGATTTAAAGAACTAGATTCAGCAGAAATAAGAATGTCAGTCTTGCATATTAAGAGGCCAAATGTTTGACAGGCTTCCTCATATGTAAAGAGAGAATGGAAATTATCCCCCAAATAAGTCAGACTTCTTTTGTAGAATGCAATAGAAATCAGGCTTTCCAAGCTCATAGTTTTCTGTTTACATTTTAGAGGAGTTGAAGAAAACTGATTTTATAGCACTATAGCTGGAGGGTTGTGTAGTGAGGGGCTTCGGGCAGGCCTGCTTTTCATCCCACCCAGTTCCTGGCTGCCTGGCTAGCTTATGCCCCGAAATAACAACACACAAATTATATTCATTTAAACACTGCCTGGCCCATTAGTTTCAGCCTCTTACTCACATCTTGATTAACCCATATCTAATAATCTGTGTAGCACCACGAAGTGGTGCCTTACTGGGAAGATTCTAGCGTACGTCCATCTTGGGCCAGAGCTTCATCGCATCTGGCCCAGAGAGCAGAGGCAGGGCAATTGCCTGAGGCGTCTACCTCACTTCCTTCTTCCTGTTCTGTCTACTCCACCCACCTAAGGGCTGGCCTATTAAATGGGCCAAGGCAGTTTCTTTATTAACAAATGAAATCAACACAAACAGAAGACTCTCCTATATCAGGGTTGCGAGGGAAGTAGACTTGAAAAATCAGATGAGAAGCTTGAGCGCATAAAATGAACAAACCCCAGAGCATCAAAGATAGACTCACGGCCTTTTCTCAGAGCAAGTGGACACTGCATTTCCATGCATGATGCTGTACAAAATCTGCGTGTGTTGGGAGCCCTGCTCTCTCAGCTTCTGCAACACTGAAGAACTGCCTGGGGTGGCACCCTGGTCCATAAAGGCAGTCTGGAAAGATCGCTGGGCAAGGGGACCTGGAGTGAGTGCTCTGTGAGGACAAGGGCAGCAGGCCTCTGTGTGAACTTTCTCCCAAGGACATCTAAGACCCAAGAGTAAGCCAATGTTCTGAGTGTGGATCAGTCAACACAGGTAATGCTAGGACTAACCTAAAAACTGAGCCCTACTCCAAGTAGTGACAGCACTGATATGCTTTTGATGCTCAGAGAGCTAAACCTCGTCTCCCCCCATTCCTACCCCTGTGGTAAGCCCTTGTTTCTTCTAAGACGAGCCTTCTCAAGAAACATCTGACACAAACAAAAGTAGGCTTCTGGTACAGCATTGCATTCCAGCGGGAAGGGCAAAAATCTTTGTAATCCAGGACAGAGGCATCTGATGAGGTCATGGCCACCTGGAGCAGAAGGGAATGGCTAGACACCAGACATCTCTGGGCTAATGGGAGGCCAGAAATCTGGCATGCCTGAGAGTGGTTCCCACAGAGGAGGCTGGTCGAAGGCAAATCCGTTGCCAAGGCTGCGCTGCAGCTCCCCAGCACCTGGAGAACACTCATCAATTATGTGAATCTCATACTAAGGTGTTCGGTCCCATTCTGTGAGATTTCATTTTCTCTCCCTAACATTGGAGTGCTACCCTCTAATCTAATTCTGAAGGCTTGTGAAATGACTGCCAAATTAGAAGGACATGCATTGCCAGGCAGTGGTGGCACACGCCTTTAATCCTAGCACTCGGGAGGCAGAAGCAGGCGGATCTCTGTGAGTTCGAGACCAGCCTGGTCTACAAGAGCTAGTTCCAGGACAGGCTCTAAAGCTGCAGAGAAACCCTGTCTCGAAAAAAACCAAAAATAAAAAAAAGAAGGACATGCATTGTGAAAATTACAGGTGAGCTGCAGTGTTAACGTAAAGGGGAAACTGGTGGTTTACAAACAATAGTCAACAGTAATTGCAAAACAATCATGAAGAGCAAGATGCATGGAGATGTGCATAAATTTTAATGAAACCTGCCCTGGATCCCTCCTGAATTGCAGTCTCCTTCCAGAGAACATACAGTTGGGAAGGGCCCATGCTAACAGTTGAGGGACCCTGGGACCCTGCTAGTCTTGCACTATACACACCCCTAACATTGTACTTAGCAACCTGAGTTCCTTGTCTGCAGGTATGACTTACTTATGCCCCTCTGTGACAATTCACCTAGCACCTGTTAGCAACCTAAGGCCCCTGCTTCCTTTGAGATGTATAAAAACCCCACTCTGAACAGTGGACCAAGTCTCCTCTGTTAAGGACCAGCAAACACAGACAAATTTGATTCTCTTCCAATTCATCTGAGAATTTTGTGCAATGGGCCAGTGTGACCAGACTGGTTTTGAGTGGAAGCATAAAAAAGAAAACTCTCCTCTAAGTGAAATGTTAGGGAGAACCTGTATTTACCATTTTATGTAAAATTGGGTATACAATATAATTATGACCGTCTGCATTATGGGAAGGGATATGGTTGCTAAAAACAATCATATAACAATTATATAACTTAATCTATCAATCAAAATAGAGAAACACTGTCACTATGTACCTTAGCAACCAAACTCTTCATCTTGAACCCAACAAAGGGAAGCCCCAAACACTAATTGGAGGAGCCCTTGAATACTCTGACTCGTGTGGCCAGCGGCTCTCTTGCACATACTTTGACTCCAGTAAACTTTCGCTGCTACTTTGCAGATCTCCGTGTGCTTACTTCAATATTTTGGACAAGACGTCAAGAACTAGACCACTTGTAACACTGCAGCACTGTGGGAAAGGAAGTTAGGAGTTTGGTTATGTGTAGAATCTTAAAATTCTAAGATGCCTGCCTGGGTCACAGTCAAGGTCTAGGAACCACACTCAAGGGATTCTTTAAATGCCCTTTTTCCAAACCCACTCTGTAATGCAGGCAGCTCCTGCTCACTCATGCATGATGTCTTTCCCATATGGAAAGAAGTTGAGTATCTGTTTTAACAATTGGACCTCCTGGCGCCAAACACACTGCAGAGCTGAGTCATAGCTGATCAACCCTTCCAGATACCTGTGACCCACGCATGACCCAGACCTAGAAAGGCTAGAGATTCCTGCTTTTTCACTGATAGACTCCGAGGCCTTAACAGACCGCAGAGTAAATGGTTCCTGAGCCTGGGTCAGATCTGGAGCAACATTTGAGAGTGGGCTTGAGAAAGATTCTGAGCATGTCAGTTGGCCCATTTCCAGGCACTCTAGGTGACGGTGTGGGCAATGAGTCAAACGGCAATGTTTTCCTCCTGTTAGAGTTCGTTCAAAGTAGCAACACCACTGACTAGCTGGTATGACCAGCTAGATTAACTAAAGTGACATGAGAAAATGATCCCATCTCCAAGAACTGAGCATGACATTCATAAAATAAAAGCTTTCTACTCAACTGAACCTTTAAACCATGAACTTCTGTCAGGATTTATTATAGGAAACACAATTTTTTACATAGTTTACGACATAAATATTAAAACAGAAAGTCCAAGTCTTGATTTTTCTAGAATTCCCAAACCATATTTTTCAAAGAACCCCATTAAAACTACTTTAGTTAAAAGACGTCCTGGATTTCCTTAATAATTGGCTAACTACACCTTATTAAAATCTCTAATATTATTTAAGTTAAAATAAAATTTCAATACTAGATAAAGCTTGGACTATAAGAATGATCCTTTTGCATAGAACCTGACAACCCCTAAGCATGATTATGCTATGAAATACTATAACTGATTTTCTTTCTCTGTGTGGATTTATTCTTAATTGTCTTTCTAAGCATATGGCTTGAACAGGGGTGTGATGTCTTCCTTCTTCATCCCAATAATATTTAATTCATTGCCCAAATATAGTTAGCACTGAGTAATTTTGTTATTGACTGAATTCAGGCAATCAGGTAGAAAAAGAAAAAGGACATGTCACGTGTTTGATCCGCCCCTCTGATTAAATGTCACTTCTGCCTTACCAGCTCATCAGTCAGTAAGCTAAGCTTGAAGCACACCTGATGTTCCCACTTAAAGAAGGTCACTGGTTGAAAATGAGATCCAGGGGCACACATTTGGAAAATTAGTCTGTGTACTACAATGGGACATTAAAAGACCAGGCGCCTGCTGAGAGATGCACTAGAAGTCTTAATGTTTCTAGAGTAGCCGCAACATCCACCCCCCCCCCAAAAAAAAACACTGTCAGTTCTCAACTCTTTTAGATATTTTGTGTTTCCAGGAAGAGGAGGCAGAGGAAGAGGAGAGAGAGGGAGGGAGGGAGAGAAGAGGGACAAAGAATGATTTTAAAGAACCAGTTCACACAGTGCACAGCTGGAAAACCAGGCAGCTACAGAGCTGAAGACCCAGCGAAGAGTCAGCAAGCTATGGCTTTGAAAGCAGTCTGGAAAGGGATTCAATTATTTTTATTACAGCCAGCAGTCCTTTGGATGAAGCCCACTCACATCACAGAAGGTAATCTGCTTGACCCAAGGTCTACTAATTTAAATATTAATCACATCTGTTCCCACAAGTAGGCCAGAATGGTTTGAGGCCAGAACATCTGGGCACCGGACCCTACTCAGACCCAGACAAAGCATTAGCCACTTTGCATATTAAAACAGAAAACTTTTGACCTTCCTGGTTCTCTGCTTCATTAGAAATCTTCTTCAAATAACAAATAGGGTGTGTGTGCTGATGATTTTTCTAATTTTTAGAGGAACAAATTTTTTCTGATCTTTCATTGCCTCCTCCTGACAAATCCTGCTTCTGGCTCTGTTCATTTTTTCCATAGCTCTGTTCATGAGACACAGAAGAAGAGACAGTTTTCAAACTCAAAGGCCTTTAGTGTGAAAAAGATGAACATATGAACCATTGCCATATTAGCTAGCACGTGGTGGTACCTGCATACACAAATGCTCCCCACACTTCCTAGCACTGCCCACTACATATTCTCAATGCACAGTGGTTAGAAATCAAATGTCTGGGAGCCGAGTCTGAGAGTACTTGGCCAAGCTGTGAACCCATAATCCTATGTGAAAAGTTTTTACACCCTGAAAAATCTCTCTGCTGACACAATAATCCAAATCAGACCAAATCAAACCAAATTAGAAAAAGCCCAGGTTTAATGGATACCAGTGCTTCCAGGCCCTCAGAGAGATGAGGAAGGAAGACCAGAAAGCCATGTGTTTGTTCTCTGGGGAGAAGTTTACATACCCTGTGGGTATGAGCATCTCTGCGAAGGAGTCACTGTTTGGTGGTCTTTCTCGGAGGTAGAGTCTAGACTGAGGCAACTCCCAGAGAAGGGGGCTTGGGATGAAACTTTCCACCCAAACATTCCAGACTCTTTGGATATATGGATGTCAAGGGTTGGGGTGACACTTTTAACTAAACATTACCGACCCTTTGGGCATAGGGGTGCCGGCTCAAGTCTGGCTACTTCTTGTGGGCATGGGAAAACATGGGAGAGGGGAGAGCTGGGAGTTGGTGGGCTCATGCTCAGCAGAGGTATGGGTGGAGAGGCATCTGGTTTACTGCCATCTTGGAGATCTCAGGTATCTGATTTTTGAGGGAGATGAGAAGACACATTGCAATGGTGAAGTTCCAGGAGCTAGTGCAGGTTCTGCTGCTGTCTGGAAGGCCCTCTGTAAGTTGGTCTTGGCCCAGACAGCAGGAGTGGCCTATAAAATATGCTTGAAAATGGGTGGGGTTAAAATAGGCTCTGGAGACTGTTAGTTTTCACCAGACCTGATTTTTGATACAGCAGCAGGAACCTGCAGGTATCTGTAAGACAACTGGAGCAGATTTACATCTTACCAAAGATGGCGCTGAGCTAAAAAAACGGCAGCTACCCACATGTTTTCTTCCAGAACTGTTGTAATCTGGAGTTACAAGTTTTACATATATTTAAAACAAGCACATATTAACAAACAGACATAAAACAAGCATAGTGTGGCCACATTATTTTAACAGACAGACAAAACTTTTTTTTAGGAACCTGTGTTAGGTGACCAACTTAAAATTCCCGTGTAGGTGACAGATGCCAGGGAAGCACACAGGTGGTCCCATTAAGGACCAGATTAGCAGACGCCCTAAGGAAGAACAGAAACATAAAACAGAACACCTATGCGGTTTTAGAGTGGAAGGAGGAGGGAAACAAATTCATTGTAGGGAGAGTCCCAGCATGACCAGATTAATGCCAGGAATGCAGACAAACAATAAACACCTAAAGAAGCAGGAGGGGATGTAGTGTGGAGCTCTGTGTATTTTCCATCTTTGTGTGGCTTTACTTAACCTCTATTTCTTTTATTTTTACTTTTTGAGACAGGTTCTTTGTATATCTTTGCCCTGGAATAACTCTATAGACCAGGCTGTCCTTGAACTCTCAGAAATCTATCTGTCTCTGCCTCCCAGGCATTGGGATTAAAGGCGCGTGCCACCACACCTTGAAGTCAGAGAGGTCAATCTCTGTCTCCCAAGTGTTGGGATTAAAGGTGTGTACTATCACACCCAACTACTTTCTTTCTTCCTTTTTTACCCTAAGAACTTTAACCTTTAGCATGCATATATTTTTAACACAGTGTAAATCATTTAGAAGTTTTCTTTGTTTTTCAATCTCTCTTTACTGTATCTCTCTTTTTCTGACCATATGAGCCTTTAAATTACTGAGCAATATGAGTAGAATTCAAGCCGCGGCTTTGCCCATTCCTTAGCTTTCCAACCTCATGGCGGAGGTACACACTGTAGCCATTTTTATTGCCACAACTCTATGGCGTTTCAAGGTCCCTGCCAGCAAGCAAGCTGCAACAGTGTTAAACACTCAAAAGCTTTATAGTCAGGACCGCCTGCTTGAAAGAATCAGAGTTTGCCCTGGCAGGACGGCCCAGAAAGCCAGCATTTTAAAACAGCAGAGCTTTTTTCCTGCTATGGCTGAAAACCGAAAAACATGCAATTTTCATCAACACCATTTAAGTGTTTCGTGGCAGGACCTCTTAAAAGGGCTGAGGGTTTTCCAGCTAAAGCTGAGTCAGGAAGCCTCTCTTAGATGAGAGTGCTTGCTCTAGCAAGTAAAGCCAAACCCGAGAAATTGTTGTTACCAAGAAGCCATGCTTTACTCTATTCTTTCCCAAGCTTTCTCAAGCTTTCTGTGGATTCAGTTGTCCACGTGGGCGCCATTCTGTAGTGTGGAGCTCGGCGGGAAGGCCTGCTTTTCATCCCGCCAGGCTCCCGGCTGCTGGCTAGCCTATGCCCCAAAATAATTACACGGAAACTGTATTCTTTTAAACACAGCCTGGCCCTTAGTTTCAGCCTCTTACTCGCATCTTGATTAACCCATATCTAATAATCTTTGTAACACCACAAAGTGGTGTCTTACCAGGAAAGATTCAGCACGTCTGTCCTGGTGGCTGGCTTCATGGCGACTCTCCGAGGAGAGGCAGGGCAGTCTGCCTAACTTAGGAGAGGCGTGGCATCTGACTGAGCCATCTACCTCAGTTCCTTCTTCCTGTTCTGTCTACTCCACCCACCTAAGGGCTGGCCAATCAAATGGGCCAGACAGTTTCTTTATTAGCCAATGGGAGTCCTCCATCAAGGGGAGTGGGGAAGGTGGAACGGGAGCACAGCATCCAGAAACCATGCGCATATGGGGGGCTTGTTTACATGTCAGCAAAAATTTTAGGTGTTAAGGGATGTAAGGTGTCAGCCCCAATTTAAAAGGATTTTTTTTATGTAAGAAGCAGCCCAAGGGTGTTTAAGGATCTGGCTTTGAATTGCAGGTGCCCATCTCACAAGTCTGTGCCGAGACTCAGGAATCAAAGCCTAGCACAATGTGTCTACTGTGATAGACTTTTGAGTCAAAATCAGAGAGGTATGGGAATTCCTTGAAAGGACGTCTCCTCACCAAGGAACCCACCGGAACAAGGCAGGTCCCTGTCCAGTCAGGTCAGGAGCCTGGCACAGCCCATGACTTCAATAGACAGCCTGACAGAAGAGGCCCTAGGCCTTAAGGGCAGTGACTTGGAAATGGGAATTTACCCAGACTAAGTCAATATTAGCCTGGCGGAGTGCAGGTACAAGGGAGGGTGGGAAAAACAACCTCTTTGGTGGAACCTCCAGATGAAAAGTTTTTATGTCCCAATAAACCTCTCTGCTGATGCAATAATCCAAATCAGACCAAACCAAACCAAATTAGAAAAAGCCCAGGTTTAATGGGTACTAGCGCTCCTGGGTGGCCTCCCAAGCCCTCAGGGAGGAGATGAGGAAGGAAGACCAGGAAACCACATATTTGTTCTCTGGGGTACAATGTAAATACCCTATGGAAGTGGGTCTTGAGCATCTCTGAGGAGGGGTCACTATTTGGCAGGCTTTCTTGGTGGTGGAGTCTAGACTGAGGCAACTCCCAGAGGAGGGGGCTTGGGATGAAACTTTCCACCCAAACATTCCAGATTCATTGATATATGGATGCCAGGGGCTGGGGTGAGGCTTTAACCCAAACACCTAAACAACAGGAAGTGAATTCTAGGAACTGGTAAGCACACAAATAGACCTCCTGGAATTTTGTGGTTTTGGCAGTGGTTCTGGTAGGCTTTCCTTCTCCTCCTTGTCCCAGTAGGAGAAAGGACAAAGAGCTAGGAACAACAGAAAGGAAGAGAGGGTCTTTGATGGAGTCTGAGGACTTACAGAGATCTTTAGTTCTAGATCTCAGAACCTTTTGCTTTCTGGCCCTGAGTCCTAGACTCTGCTCCAGGAACAGAGAAAGCTGCTGACTTTCTCTGTTTCCATGTGGACTCTGACCTGTGCCAACCCAAAATACTCCAACCACTTTTCTTTGCTTTTCTTGGCTTCTGGACACAAGCCCCATTCATTTCTTAATCAAGGATACATACAAAGGTTGAGAAATTCTTAATTCCACCCAAAATATGAATGGCTCTGAGTTTTATATGCCAGACATGTCTATAATTGCTTTCTCAAGTATTGGTAAAAAGTAAACAGACATACATTTCTCAATTATTCACTTCATATTCTTAAAATTTCAGAGCAACATTGGATGCTAAAGTGTTTCACAGTGAGAGTACCTAAGAAAACAGGATTATTAAAAAGCAAAGCTGGAGGCATATATCACTTAATAAAGTTGCAAGAGTCTCAGAGTGGGAAAAATAATGGTTTGTGCTAGGCCTATTCTCTTGCTTTTTAAGATGGTTCTCACACCCTCTTTATATATTCTGAAATTAAATGATATTTTTCCAATTTATATAACTTCTGCATATAAACTAGTTCGGAGTGTTACTCTGGGGCAAGTTTTACACTTCTTCACCTGTGTTCTGTTTTTCTAGCCCCACAGAGAAATTACATCCACTCAAGTCTTTAAAAGAATCACAGACATGAAAATTTTCAATCTTTCCTATTATTTAGTAGGCAAAAAAACCAAAAAACAAAAAATCAGATCTACTTTGTGGCTCTTAGGAAGATGTCTCAAGAATCATAATTAGAAGGCTGTATTCAGATTCTGAATTGGAGCAGGTGGATTTAGTGGGATGATGTAAACATCTGTCAGGCTATGTGAGAGCTGATCTGTCTGTGCACAGAAGAGGTGGCTTGGGGCACCAGACAGGGCAAGGAGCTAGTGGTTCACTCACCTTCTGCCAGGACAGGATGGGTGCAACCGAATTCAGTTTTTTAGGTTAAATTTTTAATTAGTTTATCTTGCAAATATTTGGAAATTATAGAGTTCTTTAGAATCAAGAAAATTTTGCAAAGCCATATCAAGTGGTTTTTACTGGTCCAGTATCAGTTTATCACCAAAATTTTGTTTGATGCTGATGCAACTGCCTTATATCTCATTAGGACTGATGGAACTGTTGTAAGTGGTAGCATATACAGGAACATTAAACTATGGGAGGAAGAGAAAAGGGAAATGGCAGAAATTGAGATAGAGTAAAAAAGTAGAGTTGGAGGCAGTGAACTCCACAGGAGCAGGACTGAGCCAGTGGCAAAATCACAGAGGCAGATAAAAGGGAGCAACCCCTGAAGGAATGGGTCAGAGGCAGAGACTTCCGTGGGTCCAGGCATGAGTCTGGGACCTTCAAGGGAGTAGACGTGGGCCAGGATTCCTGGAGGTCCAGACATAAGACTGGGACCTCCGAGGAACTAGACCTGAGCCAGGACCTCTGTGGGCCTGGGAAGGAGTCTGAGATCTCCAAGGGAGAAGGAACCAGAAACCTCTGTGGGTCCTGGTGTGAGTCTGGAACCTCTGAGCAGTAGGCCTGAGCCAGAGACCTGGGCCAAAGCAGGCCTGGGACAGTG
This sequence comes from Arvicola amphibius, assembly GCF_903992535.2. NCBI lineage: Eukaryota > Metazoa > Chordata > Mammalia > Rodentia > Cricetidae > Arvicola > Arvicola amphibius. The sequence goes on from NC_052048.2 coordinate 156,666,928, forward strand.
AGCTCCATAGGAACAGGCACTGGGGAGCAACTGTAGAGTGAGTGGGCCAGAGCCAGATACCTCTGCAGGTTCAGGAATGAGTCTGGGACCTACTAGGGTATAGGCAGGAACCAGAGACCTCTGTGGGTCTGGGCATGAGTCTGGGACCTCCAGGGAACTAGGCCTGAGCCAGGACCCCTGCAGGTTTGGACAGGAGTTTGGGACCTCCAAGGGAGGGGCAGAAACCAGAGCCCTCTCTGTGTCCTGGCATGAGTCTAGGACCTCTGTGGGAGAAGGCCTGAGCCAGGACCTCTGGGGGTCTGGGCTCACCTGAGTCTCGGACCTCCAAGGCTGTAGATCAGAGCTAGAGACACTTTCGGGACCAACCCCAAGCCAGGGAACTCCACAGGAGTGGATCCAGACCAGGGATATTTACAAAATGATCTGCTCTGGCAACCTAGGCCAAAGTAGGCCTGAGACAGTGAACTCCACAGGAGCAGAGCAAATCCAGGGAGCACTGAGTGACCTCTAGGAACACAGAGTGACCAACAGGGTGACTGGAACCATGGCACTGACTGCACCATGAGGAACAAGCATCTAAGCCTTGGGTCTACTGGCACCTGGAAAATTGATAACCAGAGACACAGACAGCCCCATCTACACAAATCTACAAAAAGCAGACAAGGTAAGAACACATGCAACACCACAAGAGCAACATGATACCAGTAAATCAAGTGACCCTAAACAGCAAGACTTGAACAACCAAACATAGATGAAGCAAAAGAAATGACCCTAAAAAATAACTTCAGGAGAATGTTTGAGACTCTTAAAGAGCAATCAAACATACAAAAGAAACTATTCAAGACTTTAAAACCGAAATAGAAGCTGGGCGATGGTGGCACACGCCTTTAATCCCAGCACTCGGGAGGCAGAGACAGGTGGATCTCTGTGGGTTCGAGGCCAGCCTGGTCTACAAGAGCTACTTCCAGGACAGGCTCCAAAGCCACAGAGAAACCCTGTCTCGAAAAAAAAAACAACAACAAAAAAGAAAACTGAAATAGAGATAATAAACACAAACTGAGGGAATTATAGAAACAGAAATTATGAGAAAATGATCAGGAACCACAAACGCAAACATAAATAGCAGAATACGAGAGATGGAAGACAGAATCTCAAGTGCTGAAGATACAATAGAGAAAATAGATTCATCAGTGAAAGAAAACATGAAATCTAACAAAAGTTTAACACAAAATATCCAGGAAATATGGGATACCATGAAAAGACCAAACCTAAGAATCATAGGTATAGAAGGAGAAGAAATTCAACTCAAAAGCACAGAAAATATATTTAACAAAATCATAGAAAAAAACCTTTCCCAACCTAAAGAAAGATATGCTTATGAAGATACAAGAAGCTTACAGAACACCAAATAGACTGGATCACAAAAAAAGTCCACTAGCCACATAATAATCAGAACACTAAACGTATAGAAGAAAGAAAGAATATTAAGAGCTGCAAAAGAAAAAGGCCAAGTAACATATAAAAGCAGACCAATCAGAATTACACCTGATTTCTCAGTGGAGACAATGAAAGTCAGAAGGTCCTGGTCAAACATTATGCAAACATTAAGAGACTATGGATGCCAGCCCAGACTACTATGCCCAGCAAAATGTTCAATCACAATAGACGAACAAAGCAAGATATTCCATGACAAAACCAGATTTAATGAGTACCTAGCCACAAACCCAGCCCTACACATAGTACTAGAAAGAAGACTCCCGCCCAAGGAAGTTGGCTACATCAACAAAAACACAGGCAATTGATCTCACAGCAGCAAATCCCAAAGAAGGGAAAAACACATAAAGTAACATCACCAACAATGAAAACAAAATTAACAGGATATAGCAATCACTGATCATTAATATCCCTTAATATAAATGAACTCAACTCACCTATAAAAAGACACAGGCTAACAGATTGGATATGAAAACAGAATCCATCCTTCTGCTGCATTAAAGAAACACACCTCAACCTCAAAGACAGACATCACCTCAGAGTAAGGGGTTGGGAAATTTTTTTCTGATCAAATGGACCTAAGAAACAAGCTGGTGTAGCTATTCTAATATCCAACAAAATAGGCTTCAAACTAAAATCAATCAAAAGAGACAAAGAAGGACATTTCATATTAGTCACAGGAAAAATCCATCAAGAGGAAATCTCAATACTGAACATCTATGCCCCAAAGACAAGGGCACCCTCATATGTAAAAGAAACACTTCTAAAGCTTAAACCATACATTAATACCACACACTAATAGTGTGAGACTTCATTTCTCCACTATCACCACTGGACGCGTAAGTCAGACAAAAAAATAACAGAGAAATAAGGAAACTAACAAATGTTATGACTCAAATGGACTTAACAGATATCTACAGAATATTCCAAAAACTGACCACATACTTGGTAACAAACCAAACCAAAACAGATATAAAAAATGGAACAACCCCATGTATCTTAATGGATCACCATGGCTCAAAACTAGAATTCAACAGGAACACTAATTCTTGAAAGCCCACAAGTACATGGAAATTAAACAATGCTCACCTGAATCTTCAATGGGTCAAGGAAGAAATAAAGGGAGAAATTAAAGACTTCCTAAAATTCAATGAAAATGATCACACAACATACATAAATTTATGGGTCACAATGAAATCAGTGTTAAAAGAAATGTTTACAGTGCTGAATGCCTTCATAAGGAAGCTGGAAAAAAATCCCACACTAGTGAATTAACAGAACATTTAAAAACTTCAGAACAAAAAGAAGCAAACTCACCCAGGAGAACTAGACGGCAGGAAATAACCAAATTGAGAGCTGAAATCAACAAAATAGAAACAAAGAAAAGAATACAAAGAATCAATGAGAAAGGAGTAGATCCTTCGAGAAAATCAACAAAATAGACAAACCTTTATCCAAACTAACCAAAAGGCAGAGAGAGACTATCCAAATTAACAAAATCAGAAATGAAAGGGGGACATAACAAGAGATACAGAGGAAATACAGAGAATCATCAAGTCGTTTCAAAAACTTGTACTCCGCAAAATTGGAAAGCTTAAAGGAAATGGACAACTTTCTGGATAAATAGCACTTACCAAAATTAAATCAAGGCCAGATAAGCAAATAAACTTAAAACTGCTAAAGAAATAGAAACAGTCATCGAAAGTCTCCCCCCCCCCCCCCCCCAAAAAAAGCCCAGGATCAGAGTTTCAGCACATAATTCTACTAGATTTTCAAAGAAGAACTGATACCAGTACTCCTCAAATTGTTCCACACAATACAAACAGAAGGAACATTACCAAACTCTTTTTATGAGGTTACAATTACCCTGATACCCAAACCACATAAATATATTAATAAGAAAGAGAATTACAGACCAATCTCACTCCTGAATACTGATGCAAAAATACTAAATAAAATACTGGCAAATAAATCCAAGAACACACCAGAACCATAATCCACCATGATCAAGTTAGTTTTATCCCAGAGATGCAGGGATGGTTCGACATACGAAAATCTGACAACATAATCCAAATATCAAATGTAAAATAGAAAGCATATTTAACAAATGATCCTGGCATAATTGGATATTAACATGTAGAAGAATGAAATAGATCCATATCTGTCACCATATACAAACTCAAGTCCAAATGGATCAAAGACCTCAACATAAAGCCAGTTACATTGAACCTTATAGAAGAGAAAGTGGGAAGTATACTTGAAACACATTTGGCACAGGAGACTTTCTAAATATAACCCCAGTAGCACAGACACTGAGAGAAACAATTAATAAATGGGACCTCATGAAACTGAGAAATTTCTATAAAGCAAAGAACACGGTCAACAAGACAAAAATGACAGCCTGAAAAGTGGGAAAACATCTTCACCAACCCCACATCAGACAGAAGTTTGATATCCAAAATATACAAAGAACTCAAGAAATTGGTCATCAAAAGAACAAATCATTCAATAAAAAATGGAGTACAGACCTAAACAGAGAACTCTCAACAGAGGAATCTAAAATGACAGAAAGACACTTAAAGAAATGTTCAACATTCTTAGCCATCAGAGAAATGCAAATTATTACAACTCTGAGATTCATCTTACACCTGTAAGAATGGCCAAGATCAAAAACACTGATGACAACTTATGCTGGAGAGGTTGTGGGGTAAAGGAACACTCTTGCATTGCTGGTGGGAATGCAAGCTGGTACAACCCCTTTGGATGTCAGTATGGTGATTTCTCAGAAAATTAGGAAACAACCTTCCTCAAGACCCAGTAATACCACTTTTGGTTATATATCCAAAGGATGCTCAATCGTGCCACAAGGACATGTGCTCAACTATGTTCATAGCAGCATTATTTGTCATAACCAGAACCTGGAAACAACCTAAATGCCCTTCAACAGAGGAATGTATAAGGGAAATGTGGTACATTTGCACAATGAAGTACTACACAGCAGAAAAAAATAACATTTTGAAATTTTGGGCAAATGGACGGATCTAAAAAATATCATATTGAGTGAGGTAACCCAGGCCTAGAAAGACAATAATCATATGTACTCACTCATAAGTGGATTTTAAACATAAAGCAAAGAAACAAACCTACAAATCACAATCCCAGAGAACCTAGACGTCAACGAGGACCCTAAGAGAGACATACATGGATCTAACCTACATGGGAAGTAGAAAAAGCAAAGATCTCCTGAGTAAATTGGAAGAATGGGGACCATGGAAGAGAGTTTAAGGGGAGGGGAAAGGAAGGGAGAGGAGTAGAGAAAAATGTATAGCTCAATAAAATCAATTTTTAAAATGTAGTATTACCTTATCTATTTGAATAAAAACCTATTGTCAGAAAATTTATGTATAAATTTCTGTAATAATTTTCATCAAGAGATTAGGAAATAAATTTTATTAAGTTTACTGTGCTGTACATGGACTGGTTAGCTTTCATCAAACTAGAATACTTTTGGATGAGGGAACTTCAATTGTGGAATGGCTTCCTTCAGATTGGCCTGTGGCGCATTTTCCTGTAATGGTTGATGTTGGGTGGGTCTAGCCTACTGTAGATAGTGCCACCTCTGGGAAAATGGTCTTGGATTATATAAGCAAGCATCTATTCTTAATGGTCTCTGCTTCAGTTCCTGGCTCCAGGTTCTTGCCTTAGATTTCCCCAATGATGGAATGTCAACCTATAAGTGAAATAAACACTTTCCTCCCTAAATTAGTTTTAGTCAGAGTTACACCACATTAGTAGAAAACAAACTAACTATGACACTGAGTTTGACATGTATGGTTGGTTTTCTTTATGTCTAAGCTTCCTATGTAGGCATTATGTCACTTCATTTTGGAGAATTTACTTGCCTATATTGTTGCTAAAAATTAAAACTTCATCAAGATTCCCCCCACACCCTAGTCAGTGACAGTGGTTAAGACAACAAATAAGGCCAGAAACCAGAGAGCCTGCCTAGAGATCTTCTCTTCTCCCTGTATTCTCCCAAATCCAATCCCCCAGTCTCACCCACAGCCTGCAGCATAACACCAGTGGTAGCCCCTGTCCCTGCGCCCCTGCCCCCATCTCCTGTGGATCCCACAGATCTTCCTCTTGTAAACGTCCTCTCCTCACTCCTTGCTTTGTCCCAGGCCCCATCCCTAGCAGTCCCCCTGATAACAGCAAGGCAACAAGAGTGCTGAAGGTAAATTCACACCTCTGCTTTTCCTTCTTCAGTTCCAATTCCACCAGTCTCATTCCCAGCTCTAGCACAAAAAACCTGCTGTGGTCTCCCTTTCCTCTCTGACTCCATCCCCAGCACATCCCAGTATCCCAGCCTCCAACACCAACAGGTACTCATTTTATTGAACACACCAGCTGATCATGTCAGGAAAATGGGCAACACACAACAATCACACTCTGAAAATGCAGAAAAAAAGCAGAAACCAAGGAACAAAACACCTACCTAACAAAGACAAACCGAGATAAGCACCCAGACCTTTAGTCACCCCAAACCTAGATGCCTAGATGTCATAATGTGTATAAATGCAATCAATGCCAGGGCAATGTTTCCACCTGAGTCCAGCTACACAAGCACAGCAGGCTCCGAATACTCGAACATAGTTAAGACACAAGGACAAGACCTCAAAACCATCTAATGAAGATGATAGATGTCCTCAAAGAGGAAATTAATAAATCTTTTAAAGAAATGCAGGAAAACCCAAACAGATAATCAGAGGAAATGAGTAAATCCCTAAAGGAAATTCAAAAAAATACAAAAAAGTGGAAGGAAATGAATAAATTTGTTCAAGACCTGAAAATGGAAATAGAATCAATAAGAAAAACACAAACTGAAGGAATTCCAGAAATGAAAAATTTAGGATTTCAAACGGGACCACAGAAGCACCTTCAACAGTATACAAGAGATGGAAGAAAGAATCTCAGGCATTGAAGATATGATAGAAGAAATTAATACAATTGTTCAAGGAAAACATTAAATCTAAAAAAATTCCTCACAGAAAGCCTCTATGAAATCTGGGAAACTGTGAAAAGACCAAACCTAAGCATAATAGGATTAGAAAGAGAAGAATCCCAGCTCAAAGGCCCAAAAAATATTTTTACCAAAATCATAGAAGAAAACTTTCTTAATCTAAATAAGGAAATTTCTATAAAGGTACAAGAAGCCAGCAGAACACCAAATAGATTGAACCAGAAAATGAAGTCTCCTCACCACATAATAATCAAAACACTAAGCATACAGAACAAAGAAGAATATTAAAAGCTGCAAGGGAAAAAAGATCAAATAATATATAAAGGGCAGACCATACCTAACTTCTCAGTGGGGCCTCTAAATCCAGAAGGGCCTGGACAGATGTTCTGTAGACTCTAAGAGACCACAGATGCCAGCCTAGACAATACACCCAGTAAAAGTTTCAACCACATTGATGGAGAAAATAAGCCTTTTCATGATAAAGTCAAATTAAACAACTGTCTATCTACATATCCAGTCCACAAAAGATACTAGAAAGAAAACTCCAATCTAAGGAGGTTAATTATATCCATGAAAATATAGGAAATAAATAGTCTCACACCAGCAAAACCAAAAGAAGTGAAGTATGTGCATGCACACACACACACACACCACACATCTATACACACCACATCTACACACACAAACTACACCACCACCACGAATAACAACAAAAGAACAGGAATTAACAACCATTGATTCTTGATATTTCTCAGTATCAGTGGACTCAATTCCTTAATAAGAACACACAGGCTAACAGAAAGGGTAAGAATACAAGATCCATCCTTCTGCTGCATAAGAAAACCACACTTCAACATCAATAATATACATTACTTCAGAGTAAAGTTTTGGAAAAAGATTTTCCAATAAATGGACCTAAGAAGCAAGCTGGTGAAGCTATCTTAATATCTATCAACCAAAAGAGATGGGGGTACACTTCGTACTTAACAGAGGAAAAATCCAAAGATGATGTTTCAATTCTTAATATCTCTGTCCCAAACACAAAGGTACCCACATTTGTAAAAGTAACACTACTAAAGCTTAAGTTACATGTTGATCTTTACACATTAATAAAGGGAGATTTCAACACCCCACTCTCATCAATGGACAGATCATTAATTAGAGAGCTTTTGAGGTCCAGATCCAAGGCCCTCTCAGGGTTCAGAGAGAATGCAACAGTCAGCAGAGGATTCGGGATATCTGATGGCAAATAATCTCTCACTACATGCTTTTTCTGAATCAGTTTGTTTGTTGTTCTGTTTCTATTCTAATTCTTCTGTCCTACTTCTAATCCCTCCTAGCTTCTTTCTCTAGCGTCTTCTCTTCAAGCCTAAAAACTCTCTTCCTCCCAGGAGACTTGAAGCAATAAAGAAATTACAAGAGTTAGTTCTCATTGATCAAAAGCACATTTCTAAGATAAGCGATAAGGAGTTGAGCCATTGCCCCAGCAACACAAGGGTTTCAAGGTTTCAGGAGTGAAACTGTAACTAGACTGTGGATGGGGCACACACAGTGCCCAGTGACAAACTTTGAGATGGAAGTTTATTGTTAGCAGACTGGCAAGTGGAGAATTGACATGCTTCTCTTAGTTGAACATCTGCAATTCTGACCTTGTGCATAGCTGTTAGTTTCAAACTAATGATCTATTTACAAAAGCCTTTAGTCTAGTTTGAACTTGCTTTGAGGTGAAAGTGAGCTAATTTTGTACAGTTAGTCTAAGCAATATAACAAAGCCAGTTTCTAAGTATCAACAGTCCACATGGAACAAGTTATGAAGCCTGTCCTAAAATATATTCTGTGTAACAAAATTAAACAGCCAAATGAAAAGCCATCTTCCTGACCATCCACAGATATAAGTGCCTTTAAAGTTGAGATGTAATCATGAGATTACATATACATATCACATGAGATTATACACTACAATTCAAGTATTGGGGAGACACCAAGTTGCTTTAGCAAAAGTGAATAACAGTTTCCAGAGTCATTGGTCCTGCAGGATCAAGCTCCATCAGAGAATCATCCACTCGTCTGCTGGGTTGACATCTGAACACTATTTGTCACTATTTGCTGTGACTCTCATGGCCCCTTGCTGATCATTCAGACAAAAACGAAACAGAAATATTGGACCTTACGTCTAACCAAAACACAAAGGAATATGTCTTCTTCTCAGTACCTCATGGAAATTTCTCCAAAACTGACTACATACTCAGTCACAAAGCAAGTCTCAACAAATACAAGAAAAATGAAATAACCTGCTGTGTCTTATCAGTCCACCACAGATTAAATGCTGGTAAAAATGCAGAGAAAAGAAAGCTGTTACACACTGCTGGTGGGAAATAAACTCACCCACTCACTATGGAAACCAGTATGGAAGTTTCTCAAAAGCCTGAAAATAGGCCTACCATATAAGCCAGCTTTTCCACTACTGGCATCAAGCTGAAGTTTCCACAGATATGCTTGTTAGCAATGTGTATTGTAGTACTGTTGATAGTAGCTAGGTAGGGAATGAATTAAGTGTCAGTAGAGGAATAGATAACATACAATGGAACCTTTTCAGCCATAAAATAGAATGAAATAAGAACATTTGCAAAATGGATTCTGTAAGCGTTGGAGCTCAGATGGAAAAATATTCTCGCACTTGGGAGCCAAGGGATACCACAAAGTCACTGTAAGTGCAGTTGAGAGCTCTGGTCTAGGGAGAGCCTTCTCCAGTGCAAGTGTAACAGCTGTGCTCCAGCACGGGCGGTATTCCCCAGCCATGCTGTTACAGCTCTGCTCTTGTTCTGCTCCAGAGAAGTGTCACTGCTCCGCTTAGGTCGCCCAGGGCCTGAGAACCCTGCTCTGCTAGGTGAAGGCTTCCCAGTTAGTGTTACAGTTCTGCTCTGCTCCACTCTGCTCAGACTCTGGGGGAAAGTTGTTATAGCTGGACTCTTCCCATGAAAGCAACAAACTGCACACTAAGCAACAAACCTCACTCAAGAGATTGACTGGGAAGGAAGAATCAGGAGTATAGATTGCTCAGGTGAGAAAGAACAGCAAACTGAACAGGACAGAGTTTATATGAGGTTTCTTGGAGGAGGTTGTACGTAGAGCTTTGTAGGATGGCTTGGGATTGGTGGATTTCTTTGGTCTGATTCTCGGGTAAGCTCAGGGATTGAGGTATTTTGAGCTCGTAGCATTTTGAGCTCAGAGACCTCAGGGATTGGTGGGGCCTGGGGTCAAGTCAGGGACAAGGTGTTTTTCCTTGGCCCTTTTCACCCTACTTTTATGCAAGTGAAGATAACCATACCAGGAAATGACATTAACCTCAGAAAGACAAATGTCATGTTTACTCTCATTTGTGAATCGTAGGTCATGTGTGCTGCTTGTATGTGCATACACAGATGTGTATGTGGTGTGAGTGTGTGTGTGTGTGTGTGTGTTTGTGGGGTGTGTGTGTGTGTGTGTGTGTGTGAGTGCATCGTGCTCCTGAGCATGGAAGCTAGGGGAAAACATTTTATATTTTGTGCTATCACTCTCTACCTTGTCTACCCAAGTTAATGACTCTCAATGAACCTGGAGTTCCCAGGTTTTTTTTTTTTCATCCATCATCCAGGGTGATGGGTTAGGAATTTCCACCAATCCTCTGTGTCCTCCCCCAAATGCTGGGCTTACATGGAGTGAAGCTACACCTAGTTTGGGGATGGGCTTGGTGTTGGGGATCAAAATGCACATCCCGTGGTTATACAGCAAGTACTTGTACTCACTGAGCTATTTCTCCAACACTATCCTAAATTTATATAGACACATAAAATCACACACACACACACACACACACACACACACATATATATATATATATGAATTTTCATATACATTTTACACAATTCATATATAGGCTTCATAATGACATTTTCTAATATATGTGCACATATGTATATTATACATACACACATATACATATATAAAATGTGATGAATATGTACCAATTAAGATATTACTAATAAAAAGATTAAGGTTTTTAATGGCATTATGAAGAGAGTGAACGGGCAATCCATAGAACAGATAGGATTTCTGACATATCCACAATGAATACAGATATAAAATACAGAATATGCAAAAGTCAACTAAGAAACACGTTGTTCTGAATGCTGACACGAATGAAGGGTAAGATCTGGCACATAAAGTGCAGTTGATGAGTTACGAGAAGCACTGACCTGAACGAGGTTTCGGGCCTCCTGCTTTCAGTTCCTGTATTTCTATCTCTCTTCATCCAGGGTTCGGGTGTTTAGTTTGGAAAGAAGAAATAATAACAAAACATCAGTAAGGTGAACCTATAGAATTCAAACAATGTGTGACTTAACAACTGGGGAGAGAATATTCCTTTTCCCCATAACTCAGCATCTGTTACTGCCTTCTGATGCTGTGCATTCTCAAATCAACAGAGCTGAAAAGCGAAAAGCAACGAGTCTGGCTGCTTTCTATTTCCTTAACTGCCTTCATCTCACAAGCTTCCTCTCCTTTCCAAACCCCTAGGGACTGACAGGACACCTGAGTTTAGAGCCTCCCCTGAGCTCTGCATCACAGCAACCTGAAGCTGACTCCTTCCAGATGAGGCTGTGTGCCCCATCAACTTTCTATCTGCCCTTTGGCAAATCCTGCATAAGAAAGCCCCCTCTGCAGCTTCACATTCAGCAAAGACCCTCAAGGCTCAGATCCTCCTGTGGTGCTAGTCACCATGATGCATGTTTCTCATCAGCCCTGCTTTGTTTGAGGAAGTCACAGAATGAGGTGAAATCCCCTCCAGAATACTAGTCATGGGAGCTGTTGGGTTCTTTCCTCTACAGCTACACTCTCTCATAGCCTTGCTTTGACTTTGTCATAATTAGAGAAGCAACCAGGCCTCTGAAGTAATAAGTTCAGGCATTAGACCGTTACCCACAAGCGTCATGCTTGCAGTTTTCCTTTATCTGTTTCCATGACACTGACTCTTTGCCTTAATAGAAGATGCAAGTGACTGAATCCTTTTGCTTCCCAATTAGCACCAGTTTTGGAAGGAACAGGTACAGCATGTGTCATGCAGACGCCAGGGTTCACTACATTGGAATGAGGTGGACCCATTAATAGGAGTTACAATCTTGTCACCAGGCATAGCGCTTGGCACAACGAATGAGGGCCATTTTTTTGCAACCATGAAACAAAAGTTGGCTTTTTATTGTATGAGAACTTCTTACATTCATGTGTGTTTTGATTAAATCCACCCCTCCTTTCCTTCTACCCACCGCCACCACTTTCCCCTTACAACTTCATGTAGTTTTTTTCTTCTAAAACTCCCTGAGAACACTCAGTGTTGCCTGTGTGCATTGAGTGTAGGACCATCTGTTAGACGTGGGTGGCCTCCTGGGGCCCACATCCCTGAAGAAAACTGGCTCTTCCTCCTGCAGTCCGTCAGTGGCCAATAGCTTCTCAGATGGGGCAGGACTTCATATGCCCTTTCCACATCCATGCTGGGAATTTGGTGGGCTTAATATTTTACACGTCTTGTGTGTGCAGTCATAGTCACTGGCAGTTCATGTGTGAAGGGACCCACTCATGACTGGCAAATACTGCCATGGCGGATGTCCACTGTCTGTGGATTATACATTTTTTCTGCCACCCCTTCATCTCCGATCCTGAGCCTGGGGGAAAGGAGTGTCATACAGATGTCCCATTGGGAGCTGAACTCTATGCAGTCCCTACTAGGCCACGCATTTGCTAGCTATGGGTATCTGTATTGATTGTAACTACTGCAGAAAGAAGCTTTTTTTTGATAAGAGTTGATAAATTCACTTATCTGTGGGTATTAAATAAACTCGGGTAGCAGTTTATCACTGTAATCATTTGTTTTGTTCTTAATGGGATGAATTGTTGTGGGATATTTTACATGTACTCTGACACGCCCAAGACTACCAATACTGTTAAACTTTGAATCATGGGGTAGAGCCAGTAACTAGCTGACTGGAATTAGCCATAGAGAACCAGGTATTTGGATAGAGAAGACATAAAGGAGAAAAAGGTGAGGCTATAATTTGGCATGTTTTATTTTTAATTTCGGGACAAAGAAGAGACCTGGCTGTTGTTGTGTTTCTGGCCAAAAAGCAAAGTCAGTTGGTTGCTTCTTGGCTTCTCTGATCCAGCTGGTTTTCCACATCTGACTTCCTAGTGTTTGCTGGTAAATAGGATGATAGAAACTTAGTTTAGACCTACATATCATAGTCACAGGAGAGCTAAGACGACATACAGGACCAGAAGGTACTCCAGGCTGCGGCTGAAGTGGCCAGTGGAGTACTGACTGAGGGTGGGAGAGAATGGGCCACAGGTAGTAATTAAAATATCAGGAGATTCATTTGCAGCTGCTAAGCTGACAGGAAGATTACAATAGACTTCTTCATATTTAAGTGATCTAAGAAACGAGTTTGTATAGGATAGAGGATGGAAGAGATCATTGGAAGAAGGAAGTTCCCAAGGTGAAGGAAGAGCACACGTTACTCAATGGAAGATGAAGATGAAGAGTCAGTCAGCTTCTTTTCCATGTGGGAAGGAGGAACGTTGAGTGGAGAGCAGAGTGTGTCCTGACCTGTTAGGAAGAGACTAAGTTTTTTTGTCCGAGGACTCCTTTTCAGTAAGGAGGGGGAAATCAAAAGAATTTGTCAAGAATTGTTGGGGGGTCCAGGCTCAATGGGTTTGCACAGTCCAGGGTAGGGGCATGCGGATTAGAAACATTAGGCAGACAGAACAGAGACACAAAAGAAATAGAGATAAAATAGAGTCAGGAGGGCAATCCAGTGAATACTGAATTCGCCCACGTTTATTTTCCATATGCTTATGTACCCCAATCCAAAAGGGGTGTGGGGAAGAAGGCAAAAGACTGCTTTAACTTAATACAAAGAACAAACAGAGCAATTGCCTCTTTAATACCTGAAGCATCAAGCAGCTACCTGAATTAGGCATTTTGTTGTTTAGGTAGGATACTCAGCAACCACACCTTAGGTCCTATAGGCGGCCACTCTCTAAGTCAAATCTCCTGTTACATCCTTGAAGGAGCAAAAATAGGGCCTGAACTCTCTGACATTTAGTCAAGATGGAATGGGTCTACCTCTTTGGGACATCTTAATACCCAAAACACCAAGTAATCACACCCTAGGTCAAGATATCTTGTTAGTAGCCACACCTTAAGTCAAACCTCTTACCAATAACCACAGTGATGAATACACCTAGCGAAGAATGTAGAACCCTGGTTGAGGTCTGAGGCAAGTAGCTTTTAAAATTTTTCTCAGGCACATTCCATGAACAATAACATGAACACAATCCACTGTTATGTTCATCAAGGTTTGAATTTTGCCAGGCCAATGAAATGAACTGGAAGAGTAAGGAGGCAGAGGAGGAGTGACTTATGGGACATGAATCAGGCAGACAGTAGAACACGCATGGAAGGCAGGCACACTGATTCCTCTGCCCGCTGTGGAACCTATTCCATACAAACCAGGAAACAACAGAAGTATATTTTCCTGTATTTCTAGAGCCTCTGTAAAAATCCATCTTCCTGCAGGCTTTGTTTCTTTGGAGGCTTCTCTCCTTGGCTTCCCCAGTATACACAGGTCATAATTTCTTCATTTTCGCCTGTGTGTGCAGGTGCATAAGTGTGTGTAGAAGCCAGATGGTAACCTCAGCTGGTATTTTTTACATGCTATCCACCCATTTCTTTTCTATTTTTGAGACAGAATTTTACAGGAATCAAGAGGTCTCACAGACTTCTGCTCTACTGTTGATGCCTGACATGGTCACATGAATTAGTGAGGGATGATGAGAGAAACTTGGCCCGTTCAGTTCAATCCATGGAAAATCGATTTTCAAAACTGTGAATCAGGTCCTTGTGGGTACTTAACCTGTAGTCAGTCCCCAGATGCAAGAGTTTAGCAAGGCTCAGCATCACAAACCCTCCAGCTCACTCTCAGCATCTTAGTAATCCTGTGTTTGTTTTACAGTCCTAAATTTCGGTTTCTTTTCCTCCTTAATTTTCAGCTAAATTTCTAGATAAAACACCCCTTTCTTGTTATTTTCTATGAAGTTTCTATGTACCTCAATCCTGCACAAACAAGCCTTTACCGTCCTTTGAGAGTGTTTCTGTCCAAGATCTTCTGTTACATCATTCAATACAATGAACACGGTGTGTGCGCGCATGCATGTGTGTGTGTGCACTAGTGTGTAGATGAACATGTGTCAGAGGAATGAATAGCTTCTCAGTGGGCAGCGGATACCAAGAGACCATACACATAATACTCCACCATACCATGTTTACCAGCTTAAGAACTTGTCATTGTTTTACCGCCTTTAGTCCTTCTTTAAAACTTCAGCTAATCCCATGCCGCATTTCTTTCTCTTATTTTCCCTAATTCATTTTATTTCTCCATATTTTAAATATTATTTTATTCTTTCTGAATGCCAGAAAATGTCCTTTGAATGATCTTCCAGCTTCCCCTCTTCCTTTGTATATGATGTTTCATCAGCATGTTATTTTGACAGCAAAGAGCTGAGTATGTTTATAGTCAACTAAATACTTTTGTGAAGTATAGAGTCCTATGGGTTTTGATGAAACAGGATAGACTATTATAGTATCCAACAAATTGTAGCCATTCCCTCTGAAATGCCTGCTATTTGCATAGTATAACTCCTCGTCTTTGTATTCTTAGTCTGTTCTTTCTCTGTGTTTGCAGTAATATCCTCCACATAGCATGTCTTCTTTGGAGATCTAGCTGAGATTATATTATTTTATTTAATATCTTATGTATGTGTTTAGATATATGACTGTCACTTTGCCACCTTTGCTCATTATCTGGCTCATTGAGATTTTGTTGTATTTTTTCTTTTCTTGCCTTATTTTTGTGTTATTAAAATGCTTTTAAGTATTCCATAGATATCCTCTACTGGATTTTGTTCTATATTTGCATATTTTACTAGGCTGTTTTCTAACTATATCAACCTACTTATACTAAGTATAGGTTACTAAGTTACTTCAGATAAAATTAAAAATTAGTCTGGAGGGGTGGATCTGTGGTTAAGAGCACCTACAGCCCTGGCAAAGGACTCAAGTTCAGCTCCCAGCACCCAAGTCAGACAGCTTACAACTGTCTATAACTCCAGTCACACAAGCTCTGACACCCTCTTCTGGACTCTGGGGCATCTGCAGTCATGTGTATCTATCTCCATTCAGGCACACACAGTTGCACATAAATTTAAAAGCAGTATTTAAAGAATAAAAAATATTCCATATTAAAAATCATATTCCATTTTTTTCTATTGAAAAAAGTAAAAACTTTCCTTTGGTAAAAGTGAAAACTGAAAATAAAAACAAAGACAGAAAGCACTGTAAGCCTGTTCATGACCCTAAATCATTTCTAATGTTTATTATTTCTCTTGTAATTCAAATTACCATCTCTCATGATTTCCCATCAGGTAGAAAATTTCCTTTGCTACTTCTTATAATACATATATAATGAAAATAAACTATTTTTAACTTACGTGTCTTATTTAGTCTTCATTTTAAATAGCAGTTCCACTAGGCACAGCATTCTATACTGCCAGGGGTCTTCCTTTTCTTTTCCCTTTTCAAATCCCATTTGCTTACGTATTGTGTGTGTGAACACAACGTGGCATGTGTATGGAGGTGTGAAGACTGATTTCAGGAGCTGGCTCTTATCTTCCATTGTGTGGGTCTCTGCGACTGAACTCAAAACACCAAGATTGGTGGCAAATCACTTTACCCACTGGACATACCAGCACGAAACCCACTGCATAGCCAAACATGGGCTAGAGGAGCCAGGTGTATGCCACCATGTCTAATTTATTTGGTGTGGGAGGTGAGGCCTAAACACTCTACCATTGGATCTACACCCGCAGCCCAGATGTTTTTCCTTTAACATTTTGAAGATGAGATACCATTTTTTGGTTTTTGAATCTTTGCTGAGAAGTTGGCTAACCACATTGCTGTCCCCTGCTTGCTGTAACTGCTTCTTTAGTTACTTTCTAGACTTCCCCTTCACTGCTGGCCACCAGCAATGTGGCTGTGTGTGTGTATGTGTGTGTGTGTGTGTGTGTGTGTGTGTGTGTGTGTGTGTGTGTATGATTGTTTGCTTTATTCTGTATTCATTGTGTCTGAGGCCCACTAGTGTCTTAGGGCTGGAAGTTTTCTTTTTCACTAGTTTGAGGTTATCCTGTTTTCCAAATATAGACTATTTTTATAGCAGTAGAGACTTCTTCATGTCCTCCTGATGGTGGTGTGGGAAGTCCTTTTGTATGTGTGTTGCTTTTATTGGTTAAGGAATAAAGAAGCTGCTTTCAGTCAATGGCTTGGCAGAGTGGAGCTCGGCAGGAAAAACTAAACTAAATGCTGGGAAAAAGAAGGTGGAGTCAGGGAGAAGCCATGTAGTCCCTCGGAAGACAGATGCTGAACTTTACCCAGTAAGCCACAGCCTCATGGCAATATACAGATTACTGGAGCCAGAAATACAATTATTAGCCAAACATTATGGCAAATGGTATGGTTTCTGTGTGATTATTTCAGGGCTAAGCAGCTTGGAGCAAACAAGTAGACTCCTGCAACATGCTGGCATCATTCCCAAAGTATAGAGATCTTGCTTCAGTGCTATGCCCCACTGGGTTCTGTGCCTCCAACTTTGTTTTCCTCTTAAGAGCTGCTAAAGCAAAGCAGAGGACACTACTCAGTCAAGTGTTTGCTGGCAATAGGGGCCCCTGAGATTTACTAATCACTCTGGCTCTTCTTGTCCCCTCAGACTTCAGCCCTACCATCTTTCCTATTATTAGCTTATTTTAAGAAGCTTACTAATATCAAAAATATATTTTAAATATATTTCTACTGTCTCCAAAAAGATAGTTTTAATTATATATATTTTCTAAGTAAAGTAGCCCGGCATATTGAAAAGTACAGAAGTATCCATTTCAAATAATTTTAAGATATCTTCAGTTAATAAATAAGAGCTTATATTAATCAAAGAGATCCTCCAAAAGGACCTGTATTCTTTCTAAAATATTGGGCATCTAGAGCCAAGAATGGGTGTATTCAAAAGCCATATGATGTTATTCGGATTGAAAAGAGAACAAAGACTCCCACTGTAGAAGTACAAATTCAAGGAAATGAACAGAAAGATGTGCAAATGGACCTCGAGCTTTTAGCACGTTCACATCTGTTTTGTAGTTGACTGTTCAGGAAATCAAGTGATACCATCCACTTCGCCGTTGAAGTTGATTTGAGAGGCTTTCCTCAAAACATAACAATGAAAACTCCATTTATTGTGGATGCTCATTTAAGCTTTCCATAAAACAAAAACGACCTGTGGGAGGAACAGTAGTCATATCTGGGAATGCATGAGAGAGATAGTCTTGGATTTGCTACAGTGACAGCTACAGGAGAAAGGCAGATAAGAAATACATCACTATAAAAAAAAACTTTCCACTTCTTTCTACCAGAAAGTGCTTGCTAGAGTCTACTGGTAGTGTGAATATTAACATTATCTACAAGAAGAAGTGTAAAAGCTTTTGAACCTTAATATACTGAAATTTTGTTTTTCTTTATCAAACAAACCAGGTAAGGCACCTGTAATCATTGAAGGAGATATGGAACCTGCCTCCGCATCTACTTTTTATATCAGGTTACTGACAGACTTTGATTTAAATGAGTCATAATGTCCACACTAGCAAAAAGAATTAGTAAAATTCAGTAGGTCTTTAGACATACTGGCCATGTATCCTTACAACTGCTCCTCTTGTCTCTGATACACAAACTTCAATTTAAAATGTTTTTCTTTTTCTGAGCCTATTGTCTTCTTGTTACCTAGGTGAGTTAATAACTGAAAAATTTTAAATATCTGAAGACACAGTTCTTTCCTCCTCTTATGTCAATTCTAAAAAGGATCCCCAACTTCTCTTATACTTTGTTACTCTGTTCGTTCCTAAAACTGTCCTCAGCAGGAAAGGGACCACTGCAGTCTCCAGTGGAAGCAGCCGCCCTCCCCCTGATACTCCCTTTTGCATTTGATTTCTCCCAGCCCATTGCTGCAGGAATCTAAGTTTACTGCTTCAGGCTGCAGTTAGTTTGACTTGTGCCATTGAATTGACTTCTGGAGAACCTCTTAGGTGTGTATCCTCAGGATATACATTGACATCTTGCTGGCCTTGGAGATGTACGTAGTTGAGCAACTCAAATACATTGGCCATTTATTTTCAAGTTGCTTTAGTGGAGGCTCTAGTAAGGACTAATAATGATCTGTTTCTTAAGCCAGGTGCAGATACACAAGTTCTTATAACAGTGGCTTGATATAAACCAACTTTCACATAACAGATATTCAAATATTATGCACTATTAAAAATGAAAAAAGGGAATAATACAGATTACAACTAAAGAAAATTCCATCTTCAACCACCAGCTGGACAAAAGTTAATTAGGAGAAAACCAGGCATGCTCGTAAGTTAGAAATGTTAAGTTGGGTACACTTCCACCAGGACAAATGGCGTATCCATCAAAATTATATCCCTTTGTCCTTAAAACTTCTCTTTATAAATGTGTGCAGGCAGACCTAGCAAAGGCCAGGATACTTGGTAAAATTTTGGTAATCATTGCAAGATATTGGAAAATATTTGGATGTCCGCCAAAGGAGGTGATGAAATAAAGCAATAGCTCCGAGGCTTTAAAAACAATGAGGCAGTTCTTAACCTGCGGTTAAGAGACAGATTCCATGATGTGGAAAGAAGATAGGCCATGTACCCAAAGGGAAAGACGGAAGGAGGAAAGAGGGCGAAAGAGTGGACAATACCAAAGAAGATCCAAACGACACTCTTGAAAAGTAGCAAAGAGTTGGGCAGAACAGAATTGAAAAGTAAGGATACAGGAGGAGAGGGACTGAGCATATAAACAGTAGTGTCCCACATTTTTTTTTTTTTTTTTGGTTTTTCGAGACAGGGTTTCTCTGCAGCTTTTTTAGAGCCTGTCCTGGAACTAGCTCTTGTAGACCAGGCTGGCCTCGAACTCACAGAGATCCGCCTGCCTCTGCCTCCCGAGTGCTGGGATTAAAGGCGTGCGCCACCGCCGCCCGGCAATGTGTCCCACATTTTGAAGAAAATAGCCAGCGGGACACTTTAAGGACGAAAATGACTGGATTCAGTCACTGGACCTTCCCAGCACTTAGTGACTACAGATTCCAAGCTATGATAAGATTGGAAGTGACGGTGCCAAATGTGATGTCAGGAGCAAAGACTGCTACCCAGGGTAGAGAGGAAGAGCTAAGCTAGACTAGATCCCTTGAGCAATGAAGTCTGAGACATGAGGAAGAGAGAGTCGGGATGTTTCTCAATGATAAGATGAGCTCACTAGCCCACGTACTATGCCATTCATATAGAAATGGACTACTGAGGAATTTCTTGTTTGTCATTGTTGGGGAGTGAGGCACAAAGCAACATAATAGGTTTTGTCAAGTTCTACCACAGGGAAAAACCAGGATAGTAACCCAGCATTTGGAGAAGTACCATTTAAGTTGATTTTATTACATTTTTCAATTTTTATGAGAGTAAAGCAGTAATAAACAGCAGAGAAACTCTACACTAATGCCAAATATTTATTTCATATAAGATGAGAAGAAACAATACATAAAGGAGAGATGGTTTTGTTTCCTAGTACAGACGTGTTCTGGCTTTTGTTATCGGTGCTTTTTATAGCGGAAGGCGTTTCTGACGGTGATTTATTCATAATAGAATCAGTTTGAGAAAAATGCCAAGTTGCAGACACGGCAAACCATAGTGCTCCTCATTAATATGCAAGAGAAGAAAATGGTCAAATGATAAATTTAACATAGCACCAAACTAACGATATGTCAAGGAGGAAATTGCTGGAGACTCGCATTAGTATTTAAAATAGAACGTCAGGAAGCTACGAGTGTGGTGCTTAGGGCCACATTTGAAGGACGATGGAAATAAAATGGGAGCTTCCGGTCCATTTTAGAGTGAACGGGGAAAGAAGCCTTTATAGCCCACAATTCCTACTTGATACTTCAGAGTTCCTTTCTTAGGACTGTGTTGCGATTGCTTAGCATGAGCGAGCCCCGAGTTCGGTACCCAGCACTGAAAAGCAAGCAAGCAAACAAACAAACAAAACTTTCTTATCATGTAATCTGTTTCTGCTTATATGATAGAGGGGAATTTTCCTGTCTTCTTCCAGTGCGGCAGCCATTTGGGAGAACATAGAGTGTAACTTGTTCCTGTACCATCCTAGCCACTCAGAAATCACTCAGTCCCTCAGAAGACGAGGGCAAGCTCAGAATTACAGAAGAGGACCGGGGAGAGCCATGGACACAGAAGTGTCTAGCGTAGCCAGAATGAAAGAGGAGAGCTTGTCTGTCCTAAAATAATATCACAATCACAATAATGGTTCTACCAGGTCAGAGCAGGAGTGTGGAATCGTCAGATGCAGGAAGGCAATGGAACGTGAGGAATGGGCTGCTTCAGAAGGACAATGTCCCAGCAGAAGCCTGATCCCATCAGTTCTTCACAGTGTTTCATCTACAGCTTATAGCACTAGGAGAGACATGGGATCTAAGGATTTTTGATTAAGAGCCCTTATTTCGGGACCCAAATTAAACAAGATTTAACCATTACTAATTTTTTGAGCCCAGGGTAATTTTAAATGAATTAATTTAAGGCTTTCTCCCCAAGATGACAAATTTATGTTAAATGATAAGGAATGATCAGTGTTTTTAAAATCCAAATTGAAAAATGAAATGCTAGGAATTGATGTGTGAAATAGGAGTTGAGGCTGTTCTAGTTTTAACAGCCACACACATTTCTGGGCTATTCTGGGCATCTTCTTTTTGTGGCATTTCATTTAAAGAGACCATAAGGAAGGGAAAATCTTTACATTGCTAAACATGCTGGATTACAGATCAGTAAGGAAAAGTTAGCTAAACATCAAACTCTCTCAAGAGGCACCCCTGGTGATTCTCAGCAAGGCGGCTTGGCAGAGTCACCTGTCCTCCTGCATCTTCAGTCCCTTCTGAAACTCCTTTTGGTGTCTTTCCACATGTTTATTGCACATTATATTTGAATTACTGAGTTTTTTATTTCCTAGATTTCTTTTTAAATTCTTTTATTTATAGGATTTCTGGGTTTTTCAGACACATGATAAAAATCTGTTACAGTTTTTCCTTTATTATTGCAAATTACTTATTTCTGTGTTCAAGATAAAGAGTGAAGTAAAGAAACCTAATTGTCGTCTCAAAAATTTAACATGGAATTTGTAACCAGTCTTTCTCTGTCCTGCCATCCAGCTCCCAAATAATGACAGGGAGACTTCTTATTAATAATGAAAGCTCATCCTGTAGCCTAAGCTTCTTCCTACCTAGTTTTTTTTAACTTAAATTAACCCATTCATATCAATCTACATTCTGCCACAGGGCTCCCTGCATTTGTTTCCTCCACGTCTGGCCAGAGACTCTACCTTTCTTCTTCTCAGAGTTCTCTCTGCCCGGAAGTCCCGCCTTTATTTTCTAACTAGCTATTGGCTGTTCAGCTTTTTATTACACCAGTTATAGTAGCACATCACCATAGAGTTAACAAATATCCCACAACAGGAATTCAGATACCGGAGGTGACTTTTGTGTCGTTGGTGAAGCTGAGGCTTCCACGAAATAACCAGCATGATAGAGATGATGCTGTAAGATGGTTTGGCCAATTAGAAATGCTCCCATCGAGTGTGTGGTGAGTGTGTGAAAATGAAATTATAAACCATTATCCTCTCTTCCAGAATCAGTTTTCAGATCATTTATCTTTTTTGATCCAAAATCTATTCAGACAAGCCCTGTGGCTTTTCCTTCAGTTACTAGTGATGAAGTGGGAAGCTTTTTCGTGTTAACATGGATCTGAAGAGAATAGTTTCACATTGGTATATTCTCTGTTAAAAACTCATGTGAGCTTTTCAGGATCTTTTTCTAGTCCTCTTGCAAATGATCATTTCTACAATGACTTTTGTAAAATTGAATCTAATTTTCTTTTAAATTTACTGAGCTCTTCCAACTTGTGAGGGACTAAAGGTCCAGAGAGGGATGACGCATGCTGTCCTCACTTCTGAAGAGCTAAGACAGTAGAGGAGAGAGGCAGTAAATACAGCAGAATTGTCTCAGAGATGCCCACTCCTTTATCCTCAGAAGGTGTGAATGCCACCTCACTTGGCAGAAGACACTTAGTAGACATGAGCAAGGTAAAGGTCCATGTAGTGAGAAGATGATTTTGGATTATTCAAATGGACACTATCTGTTCACAAGCCCTGAAAAACAATTACTGGGCCCAAGCTAGCAACCTCCTCAGGAGCAGGCCCGAGTCAGTGACCTCTGCAGGAACAGGTATGAGGGAGCAACCACCAAAGGAGAAGGTCCCAACCAGAGACCTCTGTGGGACTTGGCTGAGCCAGGGACCTCTGTGGGAGCAAGCCTGAGCCAGGGATAGCCTCTGCAACAGGATCTAGCCAGCAACCTCCACAAGGAGCAGGCTCGAGCCAGCAATTTCTGCAGGAACAGGCCCAAGCAAGTAACCTTCATGGGAACAGGTCTGAACAACCATTAGACTTAAAGATGTGACTCTCAGGAATGCAAAGCAATCTCCGGGAATGCCAAGTGACCTCTGGGGTGACTGAAAACATGGCCCTTACTGCACCACAAGGAGCAACCATCTGAGCTTTGGATGCACTGGCACCTAGAAATTGATCACCAGAGACACAGACAGTCCCAACTATACCAACCAGAGGAAAAGATGGCTAGACAAGGTAAGAACACATGCAACACCACAAAGAGCCATACAACATTAACAAAAACTAGTGGCTCTACAACAGCAAGACTTGAACATCCCATTATAGATGAAGCAGAAGAAAATGACCTAAAAGTAACTTTAGAAGAATGTTTGAGGCCCTTCAAGAGGAAATGACTTAAAAAATGAAATAGGCATAATAAAGAAAACAGAGGCTAAGGGAATTCTGAAAATAGAAATTATGAGAAAATGATCAGGGACCACAAATGCAAGCATAAACAGCAGACTACAAGAGAGGGAAGAGAGAAACTTAAGTGCTGAAGACACAATAGAGGAAATAGACTCATCCATCAACAAAAGCATTAAATCTAACAAAAGCTTCACCCAAAATACCCAGGTAATATGGGACATCATGAAAAGACAAAACCTAAGAATAATAGGGATAGAAGAGGAAGAAGTCCAACTCAAAAGCACAGAAAATATATCCAACAAAATCATAGAAGAAAACTTTCCCAACCAAAAGAAAGATGTGCATATGAAGATATAAGAAGCTTACAGAACACCAAATAGACTGGGCCAAAAATCAAACAAACAAACAGACAAACAAAAAACCCAGTCCCCTCACCATATAATAATCAAAACATTAAACATACAACATAGAGAATAAAGAAAGAATATTAAGAGTTGCAGAGGAAAAGGGCCAAGTAATATATAAAGGCAGAACTATCAGAATTACACATGCCTTCTCAATGGAAACAATGAAAGCCAGAAGGTCCTAGTAAAGTGTTATGCAGACATTAAGAGACCGCGAATGCCAGCCTAGACTATTATATTCAGCAAAACTTTCAATCACCATAGACAGACAAAACAAAATTTAACCAATACCTGAGCCACAAACTCAGCCCAACCCAAGGAAGTTAGCTACATCCAGAAAAACACAGACAACAGATGATCTCACAGCACCAAATACCAAAGAAGGGAAAAACACACTCAATAACATCACAAACAACAAAAATAAAATAACAGGAATTAGCAGTCACTAGTTATTAATACCCCTTAATATCAATGGACTCAACTCACCTATATAAAACACAGGCTAACAGATTGGATATGAAAACAGAATCCATCCTTCTGCTGCATACAAGAAACATACTTCAACTTGAAAGACAGATATCACCTCAGAGTAAAGGGTTGGGAAATTTTTTTCCAATCAAATGGACCTAAGAAATAAGCTGGGGTAGCTATCCAAATATCTAACAAAGTAGACTTCAAACTAAAATCAATCAAAAGAGACAAAGAAGGACATTTCATATTAGTCACAAGAAAAATCCATCAAGAAGAAATCTCAATACTGTATGTTTATGCCCTAAATACAAGGGTACTCTCATATGTAAAAGAAACACTTCTAAAGTTTAAATCATGCATTAAACTCCACACACTAATAGTGGGAGACTTCAACACCCCACTCTCACCACTGGACGGGTCTAGCAGACAGAAAATTAACAGAGAAATAAGGGAACTAACAGATGTTATAACTTAAATGGACTTAACAGACATCTATAAAACATTCCATCCAAACATGAAAGAATATGCCTTCTTCTCAGCACCTCATGGAACCTTCTCAAGACTTGACAACATATTAGGTAACAAAGAAAACCTCATCAGATACAAAAAATATTGGAATAAGCCATATATCTTAACGGGTTACCATGGCTTAAAATTAGAATTCAACAGCAACACTAATACCAGAAAGCCCACAAACACATGGAAATTAAACAATGCTTAACTGATAAGTCAAGGAAGAAATAAAGGAAGAAATTAAAGACTTCCTAAATTCAATGAAAATAACCACATAACATAGCCAAATTTATGGGACACAATGAAAGAAGTGTCAAGAGGAAAGTTTATAGCACTAAATGCCTACATAAAAAAGCTGAAAAATTCCATATTTGTGAGTTAACAGAACACCTGAAAACTCTAGAACAAAGAGAAGTAAACTCACCCACGAAGAGTAGATGGCAGGAAATAATCAAACTGAGAGCTGAAATCAATAAAGTAGAAACAAAAAAATAAAAGAACCAATGAGACTAAGAGATGTTCTTCAAGAAAATCAACAAAGTAGACAAACCTTTACCCAAAATAACCAAAAGGCAAAGAAAGAATATTTAAACTAATAAAATCAGAAATGAAAAGTGGGACATAACAACAGACACGGAGGAAATCCAAAGAATCATCAGGTCATACTTTGAAAACCTGTTCTCCACAAAATAGCAAAACTTAAAAGAAATGAATAATTTTCTGGATAAATATCACTTACCAAAATTAAATCAAGACCAGATAAGCAAATTAAGTAGATCTAAAGAAATAGAAAAAGTCCTCAAAAGTCACCCAACCAATAATAGCCCAGGACCAGAGGGTTTCAGCTCAGAATTCTACAAGAATTTTAAAGAAGAACTAAAATTAATAGTCCTCAAATTGTTCTACACAATAGAAACAGAAGGAACATTTCCAAATTCCAAATTTATGAGGCTACAATTATCCTGATATTCAAACCACACAAAGATATTACTAACAAAGAGAATTACCATCTCACTCATGAACATTAATGCAAAAATACTCAGTAAAATACTGGGCAAACTGAATTCAAGAACACATCAGAAAAATCATCCACCATGATAAAGTAGGCTTCATCCCAGAGATACAAGAATGGTTCAACATATGAAAATCTGTCGATGTAATTGATATAAACAAACTGAAAAAAATAAAACCATGATCATACAACATCCCTTCATGATAAAGATCATGAAGAGAGCAGGCAAGGCAATATACAGCAAGCCAACAGCCAACATCAAATCCAATGGAGAGAAACTCAGTGTGATCCCACTGAAATCAGGAACAGGTTTTCTCACTCTCACTCCATATCTATTTAATATAGTACTTGAGAATCTAGCTAGAGCAATAAGACAGCAATAGGAGATCAAGGGGATATGAATTGGAAAAAAGTCAAACTTTCATTATTTCTGATGATATGATAGTTTATATAAGTGACCCCAAAAATTCTAGCAAGGAAATCTACAACTCATAAACACCTTCAGTAATGTAGCAGGATACAAGATTAAGTCAAAAAAAATCAGTAGCCCTCTTTTACACAAATGATAAATGGACTGAGAAAAAAATCAGAGAAACATCACCCTTCACTATAGCCACAAATAACATAAAATGTCTTGAGTAACTCTAACCAAACAAGTGGAAGACCCATATAACAAAAAATTTAACTCTTTGAAGAAATTAAAGAAGACACCAGAAAATGGAAAGATCTCCCATGCTCTTGGGTAGGTAGAATTAACATAGTAAAAATGGCAATTTTACCAAAAGCAATCTACAGATTCAATGCAATGCTTATAAAAATCCCAGCAAAATTCTTCACAGACTTCAAAAAATGGTTCTCAACTTCTTATGGAAAAGCAAAAAACCCAGGATAGCCAAAATAAACCTGTACAAGAAAAGAACTTCTGGAGGCATCACAATCCCTGACTTCAAACTCTAATACAGAGCTACAGTATTGAAAATAGCCTGGCATTGGCATAAAAACAGACAAGACGACCAAAGGAACTGAATCAAAGAACTGGACATCAATCCACACACCTACAAACACCTGATTTTTGACAAAGAAGCAAAAAATATCAAATGGAAAATAAAAAGCATATTTAACAAATGGTATTGGCATAAGAGGATATCAACATGTAGAAGAATGAAAATAGATCCATATCTATCACCATGCACAAAACTCAAGTCCAAATAGATCAAAGACCTCAATATAAAGTCAGTCACACTGAAACTCATAGAAGAGAAAGTGGGAAGTACACTTGAATTCATTGGCACAGGAGAACACTTCCTAAATATAACCCCAGTAGCATAGACACTGAGAGAAACAATAAATGGCGCCTCATGAAACCAAGAAACTTCTGTAAAGCAAAGGACATGGTCAACAAGACAAAATGGCAACCTACAGAATGGGAAAAGATCTTCACCAACCTCACATCGGACAGAGGGATGATCTCCAAAATATACAAAGAACTCAAGAAATTGGTCATCAAAAGAATAAATAATCCAATTTTAAAAATGGTGTACAGACCTAAACAGAGAACTCCGAACAGAGGAATCTATAATGGCTTAAAGACACTTAAGGAAATGCTCAAAATCCTTAGCCATAAGAGAAATGCAAATCAAAACAACTCTTATACCTATAAGAATGGCCAAGATAAAAAACAATGATGACAATTTATGCTGGAGAGGTTGTAGAGTAAGGGAACACTCTTCCATTGCTCATGGGAGTGTAAAATGGTATAGCTGCTTTGAAAAATCAGTGTGGAAATTTGTCAGAAATTTAAGAAACAACCTATCTCAAGACCCAGCAATGCCACTTCTGTGTATATACCCAAAGGATGCTCAATTGTATCACAAGGACAGTCCTCAACCATGTTCATAGCAGCATTATTTGCCATAGCCAGAACCTGGAAACTACCTAAATGCCCCTCAACCAAAAAACTGGAAAAAGAAGATGTGGTACCTGTATACAATGGAGAACTAATAATGACATCTTTAAATTTGCGGGCAATGGATGGATCTAGAAAACATCATATTGAGTGAGGTAAGCGAGACCCAGAAAGAGAAATATAATATGTACTGACCCATAAGTGACTTTTAGACACAAAGCAAAGAAAAACAAGCCTATAATTCATAATCCCAGAGAACCTAGACAACAAAAAGGACCCTAAGAGAGACATGCATGGATCTAATCTACATGGGAAGTAGAAAAAGAGAAGATCTCCTGAGTAAATTGGGAGCATGGGAATCATGGAAGAGAATAAAATTCTACGGGGGAAGAAAAATATATACCTCAATAAAAACAATTAAAAAGAAATGAAAACAATTACTCGTTCCCAGTCAAATATCCAGAAAGATGGCAGTAGGAGAGAGACCCACCAATACTGTTGATCTTGAGAACAGAGGGAGGAGCTGGAAGTGGCAGTGAACAACTGTAATCCCAACACTGGGAAGGCTGAGGCAGGACAATCACCATGAGTGGTGGACCATGGGTTATGTAGTCAGTCCCTTTCTTAGTTGGAATAAAAACCCCACAATGTAAAATTTAAAAATTTAAAGAAAAGAAAACAGAATGAAGTCTCATATGCATGCCTTCTATCCTAGCACTTAGAAGGGAAAGAAGGACCATACAAAGTATTGGCTGCAGTCTTCATAAACAGAAAGAGGGGGAAGGGAAGGTATGAAGGAAGAGAAAGAGAGAGAGGTGGGGAAGACAGAGACAGACAGACAGAGATACAATGGGACTCTTGCCAATGAATATAAATGCCTCTTCTATGTTGTGAAAGAGAAATGGATTCTCCCTCGGGTCCTCAGAAGAAACTCAGTCTGGACACTAGACATGCTAGTTTTAGGTCATGAGATTTGAACCCATGTAACCACACACTAACACATTTTTGTTATTGAAGCCACTGAAGCTGTGTAAGAAGCAGATGTGCCCCATAAGGTGCAAAGCAGTTGAGCTTGTTTGTGGTCACTTTGAAAAGAGGAGAAGACAGAAGGTAGGTGCATGGGTCTTCAGTAGTGGACATTAGTGACAGGATTAAGAAGACAGCACAAAGGGGTGATTTGCCGATTGTCCTGAAAGTTTTAAGACTCAGTCTGAAAGGAAGAAGAGGATGCCCAGACAAAAGAAGAAATCCTCATCAACACAACACGTTTGCATTTCAGCTTTCTGTGGGAGTAAAGTCATGAAAAGCTTGAGAAGGGAATATAAATACTTTTGTTCCTGTCAAAATTGCAGTGAGACATTTTGAAATTCTTTGACTTTCCCAACAGCATATGGTGATTAATACATACTTTATAATGCATTGCTAGGCTTTCGAAGGACCAAAAACTGCTCAAAGCCCTTAATTCCACCACAACAAAAGAAGAGAAATGTGATAGAGCCATTACCTTCATGTCCAAGCTCAGACCTTCATTCAAGATCAACTGAAGAAGATGAAGGACAAAAGCTGACGCTACTCTGAAACCACCCAAGAGCTACAGGAAGGTAAGGAATCGATCACAGGCACAAAGGTGGGACTAGAGAATATGCTGCCAATGCTTGATGATTTCTGGTCCTGGAAGTCTTTGCCCCAGAAGAGATGGCTGAGAAGCTGAACAGTGCAAAAAAAAATTGATAAACTTCACTGCACTAAAAATTAAAACATAAGCTAGGCAGTGGTGGTGCATGCCTCAAATTCCAGCACTCTGGAGGCAGAAGCAGAAGCTCTGTGAGTTCAAGGCCAGCATCGTCTACAGAGTGAGTTCCAGGACAGTCGAGGGCTATACAGAGAAATCCTGTCTCAAAATGGAAAAAAGAAAAAGAAAGCAGAAATTAAAACAGAAAACATGACCAAAAAAAGGGGGGTTGAGAGGGGGAGGAGACAGGGAGAAAGGAGGGCGGGCAGTACACATGTTAGCAATATAAACATGAAGCAAAATAGATCTCAAAATATACAAGGACTCCAAGAGCTCAATAAAGAAAAGAGTATAGTCTAATAAAAACAATCTTCCCCGTTATAAAAAGGCATTTCCCAGAAGCAGGAGCACAGAAGGTAATGAAGCTGGCTAAGGTGTATCCTAGAACATTAATTAAAAACAAAATGCTGCTTTACAGTCACCTAAGCCAAAGGAAGTCACAGTAAGTAGCAAATGGTGGCATGTTTGACATGTGTTCAACATCAGTACCTCTGACATACCTGTAGGAACTTACAAGAAACTGGTTCACTTCGGGGAGAAAACTGGCACGATACATACGCATTTGAAATATATACATATATCAGAAAGTCCAGCTAGGGTATACACCCTTGAGAAATGGGAACGTGTGTGTCCAGAGACACAGCTATGAAAGTGGGTGACGGTGCTGGAATAGTGAAAAAATAAAAGTAGAAACAGCTCAATTGATAACAGCCAAAGCAATGATTACATGTGTTGTTTAAATAGATTGTTATATATTCTCATCGATATTTCACAAGCATGGCATTCACATAAATGTATGCATATGAATAATGATGTCATCTAGCAAATCACAGAGAAGTTCATATTTCAGTAAAAGTTGTCTGTAACATCTAAATAATAAATTATTTGGGAGTGTATTTACTTAAGGTAAAACATGGGTTGATTATAAAGTTCAATTAAAATATCAAGTTGTAGATGTCTAGAATACAGTATCATTCTTACAAAGCTGTAAGCTATGCAAGACTAACTATATATTATTTAAGCATCCATAGAGATAAGAGTAATTTTACATGTAAAATCACATAGAAAAGCCAATAATGACACAAGCACGGAGTAGGATATGCCTGGGATAGAACGGTAGCAAGGGAGAGGCAAATCAGGATCCAGACAGTCAGTGCTTTGGTCTAATCAGTAGGTGATGCAGTTACTTCCGGTCTCATCCTATTTTAAAACTGACAGATATGTTGTATGTATCCTTTTTTAATAAAAATATTACATAATGCAATTTAAATTACACCATGGAAACCTCTGTTATGTTGCTTTTGCCAGTTTGGCTATTTGTCCATTTCCTTAGTCTGGAGCATTTTGGTTTCCAGCTTGAATGAGAGTGGCAGGCTGGGGAGAAGACAGCACGTTGTAGATGTGTTAAGATGCCGTCTCAGAACGTTCAGCCTTCTCACACTGGGTGGAACAAAATCATTACAAAATGGCTGGCCTAATTCTCGCTCCCTCACCGTAAAAATTAAAACATAAGCTGGGCAGTGGTGGTGCATGCCTCAAATTCCAGCACTCTGGAGGCAGAAGCAGATCATTCTCTGTGAGTTCAAGGCCAGCCTCGTCTACAGAGTGAGTTCCAGGACAGTTAAGGGCTATACAGAGAAATCCTGTCTCAAAATGGAAAAAAAAAGAAAACAGAAATTAAAATAGAAAACAACACCAAAAATAAAAGAGAGGGGGGAGTGAGAGGAGGAGGAGACAGGGAGAAAGGAGAGCGTGTTTTTAAAGGAAACATGTAAAACCTGCTTTATTTTTTTTACATAGTTTAAGCATACAGAAGGCTTTGATACCAAGGAGAAATGAAAGTGTCCATTTACCATAGGATCTCTGCTATCACTTTGGGGTTCTTTCTTGACTCCATCGTCACTCGCCGTCCTCCACCACAATCCCCGCACCCACATGTAAACTTCTCACCCCTTCCAGTGCTCCAACCAAAGCCCTTCCCATCACAAACCCTTCTCCACTGACTGGGCCTTGAAGGAGCCGTAAGAGTGGGGACACAGGCAGGGTGGGGTTTGATCTGAGATCATACATGGATTAGAATGATCAGGAATGGGGCCACGCTGAAGGCTGTGAGGCAGATAAAGCCTGTGTTCTAAAGTTACTCACTAAGTCCAGATCCCTAGTCCTTCCACCCGTCAGCTGGGTGACACCTGAGATGCCACTAAAATCATGAGAGCCTTAGCCTTCTCCCCTCAGTGAGCAGTTAGTAACATCATATCCTGTATAATACATTATAGGCAGTGGTTCTGAGTATTCTATATATTTATGAACTATCACTACTTAGTGTATGCGCTGATGTGGTGCATGGTTTGTGTTGGGCTCTTTCTAAACCTCTGCTTGAAGCAGGCTAGTGCCCTTCTTCATCATTTAATGCAGGTTTCTTGGCATTCCTTTTCACTGTGGAATCTGTTTCCGGAGCCGTTGCAGCCGCTGAACCAAAAGCGAGCACAAGAGTTGACTTGTTTGTCATAATACCATCGAACTACATAGTCTCCACAGTTTCCAGGTTTCAGGGCTTCCCCGCATCTTGGGTCTAGGGAGAAAAGGGGGTGGAGGTTACTAGACGTGGTTTTCTCACTGAAGACATCAGGGAAAACAAAACCCAAAAGCTTTATGCAGTAAAGTGGTATAAACTTTTAATTCTTTATACATAGTAACAGCCAGTTGAGAAAAGATGTGTCTAAGTTATTGAAAGGAGGGTTCTGTATTACCCCAAATATTCTTCCCACCACTGCTATCCATTCCTCAATTTCATTTTTATGAAACTCCACTAAATTGCACATTTTCAAGAAGGTATAAATGAGAATCCATTAACTAAATATCTGGAGAATCAGCTGACAGAAGAAGATAGATTTTTAAGAACCGTCTCACTAGATAGCCCAAGTTACACCCCTCTTCTTAAGGGCTGTATTACAAGGGTGTACTATTGTGTCCATCCCAGGACTTCTGTCTTTTACTTTATATAACACACAAGCACCAAAGGGCATTCGATATTACAAGATATTATAAGACAGGGCATAACCAACTCATGCCAGTTACTATGAACTTCAGGAGTGCACTCCTATAGGAAAGTCAAAATAATAAGTTCATATTCTGTTATTTTAATTAGAGCCTCAAATTTATTAAATCCATTTTTATTGATCAACAATGCAGAGTGCCTTGATTCTTATTTTCTACTGGAAGGAATTATCCCAAGGTACAAAAAGTCAGACAAACAGAAACCAGTTGCCATGATTTGCTCTCTTGGGGATGGGTCACATATCATAGCCAGTCTTCACTCCAACTCCATCCACTGTCTCCTGTGTGGAGTGTGTCTTAGCATATTTTTAAAAACTGAGCTCTAAATCTGCTTCTGCTATGAAGACTCCTTACACCTAACGGAAAAGAACAGATTTACACAACCCCTACCTCAATAACTAAAGAACATGTCCTGGAACCTGTCTTCAAGTCCATCTAAGCTTCTCCTGGACCTGGATATTGTCATTTTTTTTGTATGTGGCAAAACATACATAGTGTTTCTCTCTGTATATATAGTAACTCATAGAAAATCTGCTGCTGGATCAGAATCCGAGTTATGCAACCAAGGATCAAACCCCCAAATATCTATATTTGAGAAGAACACAGAGCAGACGAGGCCATGGCAAACAGGGAAAAAAAAATCTAAATCTCGATGTTCAGGTTAAACTCCGTGCTGTAACATTTCAATAATGACATTTCCTCCCCAGACAGCTGTCTCTTGAGTTCCATATGACTCAGTCAGAACTGGCTTTGTCTTCCCTGTTAAGTTAGAGCATTTCCTCAGAGGACATTCTAGAGACCACTCTCTTGTGCCCCTCCCCTCGCATTGTGGATACAGCAGCTGTGTGGCAGATGTCTCTTACCTTTGTACAAAGACTTTTCTGACTGTACGATCAAATTGGAATTTCTGGTTTCCGTTTCCTCAGGGCTGCTGAACAATGGCTCAAATGTGGTGGTCTCAGGTGGGGTAGGGAGAGCCAAGTTACCAGCCTCAGTCAACACGGAAGGTTCAATCTCTTCATTCTGGCCTCTAGAGACATTAAACTACACATACACACACACACACACACACACACACACACACACACACACACACACGAAAGAATAAAAAACATAACATTACAATTTTTTGTTTCTGATAATGTCAACTCACCAAGGCTAACTGATTTCTTGGAAAATATAGAAAATGTGTTTATCATTGCTGTGTCACCCCAGCTGTCCGGTTCTGACTATCTCAAGTCAAGCTCCCAGAATCATGCCCCGGCCCTGATTAGAGGACTGACTTTGCTGCCACTTCGTACGGGTTCTAGTGTAGACACACTCTTTGCCTACATCTGGGCACAGATGTTCTGCTGAGAACTTCCAGGGATAATTGCATGCATGTTGAGCATGAAATATGTAAGACTGGAAAGAGATGGTCTTCATTCTTCTTTTAGATGTTGCTATGAATAAGAAATACCCTAATTTAGCATTTTCTGGTCTTTTTTACTCCATTTCTTAACACTACAGCTCTTGCTGAGATATTTCAAAATATCTACCCAGAACTCAATAAATTTTGAGTCAGAGAATTGGGACAACAGACAGAGGATAAAACATTTAAATGAAAGCACTGTAGCAGCCCATTTGATTGCTCACACAATCCCCGCTGAAAATCTTGCGCCCTCTCCTGCTTTCGCCCAGAACCCAAATAAAGCCCTCTGTTGTATGGCACTTAACTTATAAAAATTCCAAGAAACACTGATCTCTAAAGCACACAAGATACATAAAGTTGTTTTTCTGAATCTTTTTGAAGCAGGGAGTCCAGCAGACAGTGAATAGAGCCAGCTGTCATCGTTAGACAGCCTGGTTATTTACTGCTTTACAGCATTTGGTTCCCTACGCACACACATGCGAACACATGCACACATACTCACATACCCTATCCAGTAACACACTTTAATCTGAGTACTAATGTATGCATGTCTCTTACTATCTTAGGATAGAGCATTCTACGACTGGAAGAAAAGGGTTCAGTCCCCTATTCTCCAACAGGAAGGGAGAAAGATTCTGACCCGGGAAAGAAACACGGTTGTTCTTTTCCTTTCCATCGCCACTTTAGCAAAAGCAAAGCCGCTGGCAGCCATCTACAATGGGAACAGAAGGTCTCTGAGGGGAGTGTCCCGTGCTCTGGGCAGCATGGTTTCCTTAAAGCAGTAGTTCTCAACCTTCTCAACCCTGCAGCCCTTTAATACACTCCCTCATGCTGTGGTGAGCCCCAATGATACAATTATTTTCACTGATACTTCATAACTACAATTTTGCTACTAATATTAATTGTAATGAAAATATCTGGTATACACAATACTGATATTTAACCCCTAAAAGGGTCGTGACCCACAGGTTGAAATTCACTGTCTTAAAGGAATTACCTCTGCTTTTGAATCTTTACAGAGCTCCAGAGGGCCTGAGAAGTTCCTCTTTTCTCCATGCAGAAATGCCTATTATTTCCTAAATCACTTGATCATTCAGGAATTTCTACAACTGTAACATTTTACCATGTTTCAGAATAGACACCATTAACTGTCTTCCATAAATGAAAATAATTTCAGCAGTCTTCTGTACAATTTGAGACTATTAAACAAATGTGGGATTGTTGCAGTTGGCAATTTAAAAATTTTCTTCCTTTTTAACAGAAGCAAACATGTTTGCTGAAAGGAATTTTAGAAAATAATGGACAAGCGAGAGAAGGAAATAGAAATCAGAAGCAGTTCTACTCACAGATAATTGCTGCTGATATGTTTTCTCTACTCGAATTTTTTCCTATGTGAGTATATTTTTAACAACAACAAAATGCAGGCCGGGACTGTAACTTGGTGTGTAACCTGACAGCCACTGTCTGAAGGTGAGTCAGAAAGCATCGGCATGAAATCACAAGCCTGCCCACCACTCTGTCCGTTTCTGCTCTGTCACACTGTCCAAAAGCAAATGCAGAGCCGGAGAGCTGACTCAGTAGTTAAAAGCATTTGTTCTTGCAGAGGACCTGGGTTCAATTCCCAGCACCCACATGGCAGCTCACAGCCATCTACAGCTCCAGTCACATGGGGATCCAGCATCCTCTTTTGACCTCTGAGGGCTCCAGGCACTCACATGGTACGCATACATATATGCAGGCAAAACACTCATGCACATAAGATAATAAAAGAAATAACTCTGTGGTCTGGTTGGTTTTCTTTCGAGAAAAACAAGTACACGGACTGCTGTGTTCAGACTTAACTGTTCCCAGGATGGTAGGTCACATGGTGGGTGTCGGCTCCACAGCCAACACCTTCCAAGGTGGCTTTACTGGATTCCTCTTAGATGAACTATCCCTGGTGGGAACTCTTCTTGGAGGTCCACCAGCACTTACACGGTGAAAGTTATTTGTATTCCACGGTTTCCAGAACACCTTGAGCTTGGGCTGCCCTTCAACAGAATGACTGGGACTTTCACAGAGGTGGAGCACAGGGCTGTATTCAAAGTCTCCTGTACTTCAAATGTCATTCATCATAAAGTGACACAAGGAAACTTGGAAGTTTTTTTAAAAAATAGGATATACATGAAATAGATTATCCATATTAGAAATAATAAAATAGAAAAAACTAAACTTTGGAGTTGAGGAAATTATGTATATTCAGCACTAAGAAAAGACAGCAAGTTTTTTGACTCTGTGTTTGCAGTATTTCTTCTAGGTCAGTTCTTAGTCCATTTAGCAGCCCTGGTTTCTGTTCTCTAGGATTAGTAAGTCATCAGCAAACCCAGCAATGTCATATTCTAAAAATTAGCCGCTTTATAGGTTTTTTTTTGGTTTTTCGAGACAGGGTTTCTCTGCAACTTTTTTAGAGCCTATCCTGGAGCTAGCTCTTATAGACCAGGCTGGTCTCGAACTCACAGAGATCCGCCTGCCTCTGCCTCCCGAGTGCTGGGATTAAAGGCGTGCGCCACCACCGCCCGGCCGTTTTATAGGTTTTGCTGAGATTTTTTACTTTCTTGCCACAACAAGAGCATTAATTTTTTTTAATAAATGAGTAAATTGGGATTTGGCCAATATAAACACATCTGTAGACATGACTTAGTTATGACCGTTTAAGCATAATTAGTTCTGATTTCAGGAAATGAACTTAACCTTGCCAACATCAGAGAAACTAAACAACAATAAGCTTGGTCTAGTGTCTCTTGACAGTTTTAGTGTCCTTGATTATGGCCTTGGATAGGGTACTAATAGTATAGTCACTATAGTAAGGTGAAGCAGTCTACAAAATTTTACTTCTGTAGAACCTTCAAAGAAGCTACAGGTATTGTCAAACATCTCTGTTGTTTTTCCTTCTCAGTTACTGGACCTGAGTAACAAGTTAACATTGGTTGTTCTATTACAAGCAGGTTTCTAAGAAATTTCAGCCATGAATTATTTGCATGTGAAATTAATTTTTTTAAGAATAAAAAAATGACACTGTCAATAGGTAATTAATAAGCTAGGGACAATTTAAGAAAGAGTTGAGACATAAATTACGACCATGTGGTGATATTATTAATATAAGCAAATGAACAGTTCTTGTTCCATGACACAGTGAGAGGAGAGTTGGTTAGAATGGGCAGAGGGATATCAAGAAACATTCTAAAGAAGACAGTACTAGTGAGTGGGAGTCATGCTCTGGACGTGTTGGAGGTTTCCTGAGGGCTGAGTGGCTGGCTGATAGGGTTGCACCACAGAAGGGAAGCCTAGAAGAGAAACCAACCCCGGGACTGTCAAGGATAGCCACCTGTGGAATAGCCAGAATAAGGCATACAGAGGCCATCAGAAGGGCAACTGTGGTGTCCAAGGGCAGGGTTTGAATTACAGATGTTAAGTGTGGCAGCTGTCAGGATGTGTGCCACTGGGACACACAATGAGAGTGGAGAAGACAAAAAGCAAGTTGAAGATAAATCTCAGAAGAGAAAAAAGTGGAGAAAGAGCTGAGGGGGTGTCTATATGTAAAAGGTGACAGAGAAAGAGGAGAGAGGAACCCCTGAGGTAACTGAAAAAGTACCAGCAGAGGGGTGGAAATTCAATTCCAGATTGCGGCTGTCATGTTACACACAAATGAGAAATCAAGTAAGGATGTGGCAATTAGCTGGCCCTTGGTGGCCTTCTGCAAAGGCAGGTTGGAGGCTCTACCCTGGCTTCAGGTGATAGGAACTACAGCGAGAGGGAAGGAGGCTGAAGTAGGAGAGAGAACGTGAAGAGAGGGGGGAGGAGGAAGAAAGGGAAATGGGGGAAATGGAGGGAAAGGAGGAGTAAAAGAGACAGAAATGTGCAGAGTGTAAAAAGCCAAAGGCAAGAGATAGAACAGAAGACACTGTTCTAAAAGGGATAATTATATTATGCGCAGATAGCAGTAAGTAGGATATTAAGAGAAGAGCCGAGTGAATTCGGAAGGGTTGCTTTAAATTTTCAAGATGAGTGAATTTGAAACCTATTCACTAGAAAGTGCCTGGTAGGGGTGGAGAAGTCAAGTCCTAACTTGGACCAAGAAGGAAATATTGAAGAACATGGGTGGAGGATTGAATAGTGTCACCTCAGAGTTGAGGACAGAGGCCTGGCTTAGATTCCAAGAGGAAGCAATATATTTAATTCCAGCATCAAGTCTGAACCTGTCCAGGGTAGCAGTTCTCTGAGGATATTCCAATAGAAACTAGGCCATGTTGGCTCGAGTCTGCAATCCCAGCACATAGGTGGCATAAACAGGAAGACTACCATAAATTTGGGGCCAGCCTAGGGTACATAGTGAGCTTCAGGCCAGCTCAGACTACAAAATAAGCCCCCATGTTAAAAAATTCTCAATGGAGCCTGGTTCAGAAATGGCTTGTTTGGGCGACCTTGAGAGGGACGGTGAGCACAGAGAGAGGAAGAACTGGAGACAGAAGCATTTGGCTAGTGCACATGATGGCACAGCAGATGCCAGGGCTGTGCTGATCTCTGCAATGTACATCGGTGCAGAGGAGTTCTGTAGACTGGCTGTTAGCATTGAAGATGTCAGGATGATATCAGCAAGAGGGTAACTCTCTTCCCTGCTTCCTCCCCAACATCTTCTCTGGCTGGTCATAAAGGTACCCCTGGGGCACATCCCACACAAGTTTGGCTGTGTCAGTCATCTGGTTGCTAGGGAGCCATTATGTACAGAAACTCCACATCCTCCTCCTCCAGGGAAAGAGTGGTCTGGCTGTCAGTTATCTAAGTTATATGCAGTTGAGAAAAAATTTTTTTCAAGAGTAGATAATATTTCATTCCTTGTTACTTCTTCAGAATTAAAAAAGAATTCTGTTAGAAACTAGTTCAAATGGATTAACACCCATGCACAGACACAAATTATTAATTCATTTAGAATCACGGAAAGTAACGTCACACAGGAAATGAAGCTGCTTATGGAATTAATGGACCATTACTGGATATAATTATGACCTGACAAGTTGATGTTTAATTGATTTCTCTGCCTTGCTTTCAATTATACCATTGAAAATCTTAACCAACTGCCCAAGTGAAGAAAAATCAATAAACATGAAGTGTTAACATCAATATTTAGGAAGCATCTACAGTAGAAGTTTTCGCTGGATGTTTTGAAGACTTGGTTATTTTTTCCCTCTCATTTTTTCTATTCTCTCCTGTCCTTCCACTCCCACACTCCACTTAAACCTTCCTGTTTCGTTATTCTCCCGTTACCCTTCATATCACTATGTTCTCTCTCCCCTACATGGGAGCTCTCTCCGCGGGCCCCTCACTAATATCCAGACCTCTGTGGGTATTCCAAATTTGGAACACATATACCTGAAGATCAAAGGTCACATACACAATGAGAAAGTGTGATGATTGTCTTTCTGAGTCTGAGTTTCCTCACTCAGAATGGTAGTGTCTAATTTCCATCCATTTTCCTACAAACTTCATTTTTCTTAACATCTGAATAATATCCCACTGTGTGAATGCACCACAGTTTTATAATCCTATTTATCAGTTGATGATGGAAACACAGGTGGTTTCCATCTCCTGGCTATCGTGAATAGGGCAGCAATGTTCATGGAAGAGCAGGTATAGCAGGTTTGCTGACTAGGCTTATGCCAACTTGACACACAAACCAGGGTTATATGAAAGGAAGGAACCTTAATTGAGAAATTGCCTCCACAAGGTGGAACAGTAAGGCATTTTCTTAATTCGTGATTGATGGGGGAGGGACCAGCCAGTTGTGGGTGTTTCCATCTCTGGGCTGGTGGTCCTGGGTTTTATAAGAAAGCAGACTGAGCAAACCATGATGAGCAACCCAGTAAGCAGCACTCCCCACAATCTCTGCATCTGCTCCTGCTCCAGGTTCCTTCCCTGTTTGAGTTCTTGTCCTGATGTTCTTCAATGGTGAACAGTGTTACAGAACTGTAAGCTGAATAAGCCCTGTCCTCCCCCGGTTGCTTTTTGGTCATGGTGTTTTGTCACAGCAATAGAGACCCGACTAAGGCAGTAAGATGCAGAATTCTTTGTATAGATGTCAGAGAGAGGTATAGTTGAATGGATGGTAGATCTATTCTGGATGTTTGAGGAACCTCTACACTGATTTCCATGCTGGTCACACTAGTTCCTACTCACACCAGCAGCGAGCACATGTTCCCCTCTGCACATCCTATGTCAGCATTTATTGTTGTTTTTAAACTTAGCTGTTCTGAAATTCAAAAGTAGTTTTATTTGTATTTTCCTTATGACTAAGTATTCTGAACATTTCTTAAATGTTACTCAGCCATTTGTGTCTCTCTTTTTTTTTGAGAACTCCTTTTTTAAATTGAGTTTTTTTTTTTTAATTTTCTTGATGGGGTCAGTACTTTGTATATTCTAGCTATTAACTCTTTAATTCTTTGTAAGATATATGGGTGGTAAAGGTATTTTACCATTCTGTAGGCTGCCTCTTACCTAAATAGAAGCTTTTAGTTTCACAAGTTCTCATTTATTAATTGTCAATCCAGGTATAGTGGTGCACACCTTTAGTCCCAGCACTTTGGAGGCAGAGGCAGGTGGATCTCAGTAGAGTTCAAGGGCAACTTAGTATACATAAGAGTTCCAGCACAGCCAGAAATACATAATGAGACCCTGTCTCAGAAAAACAAACAAACAAAAAAGTTTTGGTCTTACTTCCTGTGCTATTGGGATCCTAGGATCTTTTTATGTTTGTAATTTTTTTTAACAGTGTAATTGGTACTTTTCACTGAAGAAAAGCTGCAGATTTTTCTTTTAGGCCAATAGCTGGTATGTAGCATTTATTTCTTCTATAAGCATGACTCGAATGTCTACTAGATAAAAAACAAAACATAATTTTAAGTCGTGTACATGTAATTAAACAAAGTTTAATTAGATGCAGAGTGCAGCCTCAAGGGATTTCAGTCCATTAGGAAAATTAAGGCACATACCTGCATGCATAACTAGTTATGAATATTAAGTTACAGGAGAAAGCATAAAGTTCCCCAAGAAGAGGGATAGAGTATGCTGTGTAATCTCAGGTAGCTCCCCGAGACTGGCCTACAAGAGAAGTGGCGGAGGCCTACAAGCTATGAAGCAGGAGCCCCTCTGCTATCCTCACTTCTCAGCACACCTGCTCTCAGATATTTAGAGTACATCTCAGTCAGAATCGTCTCCAGCCACAGTTCAATGAATGCTTAACGGGTTAGACACCACCAACTTACATTTCTCACTAAAGTGTAAGTGATTCATATCATTTCTCCCCTGAGAACAGATTTTTGTAGAAGATAAGGAAGAAGAAATGACAGAACTAAGTGTCTAAATGAGGTGATAAAAAGAACAACAAGGCAATGAAAAAGACACAGCAAAGAAAAAGAAATGAAGCTTCTAGGAGCCTTCACCTGCTTTGCAGCATGGCTTAGAATAGACTTGGGAACAATTTGAGAACCTAAAGCTTTTGATTGATTCACTTTATTTTAGATGCTTGGATATGATAGCCATACAGATAGATACACATGCCACAGAATATAACTGGGGTTTTTGAATAAAAATGCACCTCATAGGCTCATATGTTTAAATGCTTGGTCCTCAGTGAGTGGAACTGTTTGGAAAGAATTAGCAGATGTGGCCTTGTTTGAAGCAGTGTATCACTGGGAGTTAGCTTTGGGGTTTCAAACGCCCATCCCAGGTTCAGTCTGTGTGTCTGTGTGTCTGTCTGTCTGTCTCTGTCTCCTCCCTCTCCCTGTCCCTCTCCCTGTCACTCTCTCTGTCCCTCTCCCCCCTCCCCCCTCCCCCTTCCCCCCCTCTCTCCTCCCCTCCTCCCTGCTTGTTGCCTGCCTGTGGATCAAGAGGTAAAGCTCTCAGCTCCTCCAGTGTCATGACTGTCTGTTTCTCACCATGACGATCATGGACTAATCCTCTAAAACTGTAAGCAAACCCCAGTTAAATGCTTTCTTTTATAAGAATTACCTTGGTCATGGTGTCTCTTCACAGCAATAGAACAGTGACTAAGACGATAACTATTTATATACACACATAGTCATTATGACATTTCATTTCTCTGCATGCACATCTGTCTTTAATCGATGAGATTTCTCAGGTATCTCGAAAGTTTAAGCTGAGTATAAATGTACATATGTCTGCTCAGACTAAGTAGTTACTGGAAAACTGGCTGCTTACAAACTCTTCTACTAAGAGAACCTATTTCCAAAAGCATTCCAAGAAGTTCAGATTCACTGCAAGCTTCCAATGTCACACTACCCCCACCCTCAGCTAAAGCGCTTCACTGGTCCAGGTCTGTTAAAATCACTTCTCCCACGGTGATCAGAATTCCTAGACTACCATACCGAAGGCACGTGGTCTTCTTGTTCCTCATTCCTATAGTAACTTATCCTGGGATGCTACCAAGGCACTGAACATGGCACAAACAAACTCCATTACCTTTCTTTGAAAAAGTAGTGCCCATCCCCCACCCCTCATGCAATCTTCATTGTAGTTATGATAGTTCAATCTATCTTATCCCTAAACTAGTGACCCATGGTCACGCCAAACCCACCTTTGCTCTAACTGTCAACTCATCGAATCCTGCTAATTCTACCTAGAGAAAGCTTCTCAGTCTACACCCTCTTATTCCTACTGCCCCTGCTTAGCTTATAATCCCTCACCAAGACTCTTGCCTATCTCATACCTCAGCCTCCCATCTCTGCCCCCTCTCCTATTTTCTACACGATAACCATTTATTCTTTCTGTGAACCAAGCATGATCACATGGCCTTTGCTTTACACACTGCTACCACATGGCTGCCTAGTCTGTGGATGAAGTTCAAACTCCTTGGCATGACATATGAATCCATTTCTAATTAGTTAGAAAAGTACCTGTCCATCTTTAAATTTCTCCATTCTGCCACATTACACACCAGCCCACTACTAGACTGAAGTTTCGCTCTTCTCTTGAAATGCCATACACGAACTTTAAAACCCACCCTGCCCTTCTTACATGCTCCCTGTGCTATAAGTACCTTTCCCTCTACTCTTCCCTTAAGAAATTACTAATGACAATCCATTATGAGATAAATATCAACTCCTTTTTATGGACCAAATTTGTGTTCCTCCAAAATTCACATATTAAAGTTTAGACTGCCCAGTGCAAAGGTGTTTGAAGGTGGGGGCTTTGGGAAGCCATAGGTTATAGGGGGCTTGGGTGAATGCTATCAGTGCTTTTCTAAGAAGAGATAAAAGAGCTGTCTCTCCATCATATGAGAAGGTAACAAGAAGCATCTGTTTGTAAGCCAAGAAGTGAGATGAGCATCAGATTCAGACACCCAGTTGTCAGAACAGTGAAATTGGTGATTTAAACCAGCCCATCTTATTTTTACCCATAGCCTCAGTAGACCGCAGAATTTTCTACTTCCCTTCCTGAAAGCAATTGCCCCACTTCTTGTGCTTCCGGCTTTCTTCTGCTACTACTCTCGGGGCATCATGCATCTTGTGCTCTTCCAGCTTTCTAAAAATGCATGGGGTCAAGGATAACACATGGATGGCAGTGAATCGCCAAGATGTGCCCCTGGGAATCACTGGTGTTACCATAAATGCACTGCAGCTCAGAGAGTAAAAGGTCTGCTTTTGGATGAAATCTGGGCTTGTTCTCTTTAAGGAAGACGTTGGAAAATGTCAAAATGCCTCTTAGGAAATTGATCACATGGTTCAGCTAGAAGACCAAATGATAAGTCACACACAGAGAAATCTTCTCTTAGAAGGTGACATATATGTCACCAAGGATAGTCATGGATATAGCACAACAAAAATTTGCCAGCTTACATGTAGCTTAAATACTAATGACCCCCAATAGGTTCACAGATTTGAATTTGATAGGGTTTAAGAGGTGTGGCCTTGGTGGAGAAAATGTGTGGTCTTGGAGGAAGGGTGTCACTGCGGGTGGGCTTTGGGGTTCCAAATGCTCAAGTCAGGCCCAGTGTTTCTCTAACTCTTCCTGTTGCCTGTAGATCCAGATGCAAACATCTCAGCTACCTCTCGAGCACCATGTCTGCCTGAGTGCTGCCATACTTCCCACCATGAAAAAAAATGGACTAAACCTCTGAAACTTTAAGCAAGTCCCAATTAAATGCTTTTCTTTATGAGAGTTGGCATGGTCATAGTGTCTCTTCACAGAAATTGAACAATGACTAAGACAACTTACTTAAAGTGTTACGGTC
Organism: Arvicola amphibius; assembly: GCF_903992535.2. Classification (NCBI taxonomy): domain Eukaryota; kingdom Metazoa; phylum Chordata; class Mammalia; order Rodentia; family Cricetidae; genus Arvicola; species Arvicola amphibius. The sequence goes on from NC_052048.2 coordinate 156,711,337, forward strand.
TATTGATTGATTGATTGATTGTAACTCAGTTATGTGGCTCTCTAGTATAGATTTTGTAGACTGCAAAAGTATCAAGTCAGAATGTCAAAAGGATACATCTCTGGCTATACAGTATTGTTTATAATTTCCATTAACATGTTTTAGATAGACAAGGACAGGGAAAAAAACCTCTGGACCAAATCTTCATCTCCATCTGCTTTTATAAGTATGTTTTACTTTGGATTGAGTTTTGTGTATTGAAAACACACTCTACCACTGAGCCAAATCCCAGTCTACATTTATTAAATAAGCTCTATTACAGCATAATCATGCTTATTTATGTATTTTCTATAACTGCTTTTGCAATTCAAAGACAAAACTGAAATATTGGAATAGAAATTCTATGACCTGTCAGTCAAAAGTATTTGGCCTATGACCATTAGCGTGCTGACATCTGGAACACATCTGATGGTATAAGAGCAATTCAGTGGAAGTCTCTTGATCTAACAGAAATACTCATTTGGAGTCAGTATTTCAACAGATGGAAGCATGCCAGAGAATGTTCTGCCCTTTCTTAGAAGGAATAGAATCTAGTGAGTTCTGCTATCTGTGTCTACAGGAGGGGCATCCCAGGCCTCACTCCTTGACAGGCCTGGTTCTGAGTCCTGATCATAAGGTCTCTTGGGCTCTCAATCTGTCTAGTCAGCCAAATCCTGGTGCTAGAAGGCTGTTGCACTTGCTTATGATGACTGGCATTAATGAAGCTTTCATTAAAAGACAGTACAGGGAATTTATTGAACTTGAAGAATAATTGCATGACCCCTTCATGCTTCCTAGATCCATAGGAGTAGTAGAAGTCAGTCTAGACTGGCTTAGTTAGTACTTGGTGAGGAAGAAATTGTATTTCGCACTTACAAGTAACAATGGGAGATTATTGAGTTTTCTCTGGATCTCATTGGTGTAAGTCAGTTCCCAGAAGCTTGCTAAGAAGACAGTCACATTTGTCTCTATCTCCAGGAAGCAGCTATCTTCACCAGGAAGCTCTAACCCTGAGCACCCACCTGTACTCACCTTGTACCATGATCATGTACAGACCCCACCCCTCCTGTTCCATGAATAGAAGTAGAAAGCCCAAAGGACAAGAATGTGGTATGGAGTTGGAAGGTTGACACTTGGACCCATGTGTAACTTTGGGCAAACTCAAGAGAGTACAAGGCGGATGCACCAATGCATGAGGGAGAGCTGTAGCCTGGCAGAAGAGAATCAGCAAAGGATAACAAGAGGGTAAGTTTAAATAACACTGTATTAATCTGTTCTAGGACACATGTTTATGGTAGTAACAGAATAATAGAAATATATATTTGTGATATTCAATAAATAATTATCAACTATGGAAAAATTAATCCCATCTTTATGTGATAAGTTTCAGGGCTATTTCAGAACTGGAAATCTACCATCAAGGACCTAAAATTAAACATAGCTCAACTGATCCTGAGTGGGCAGGGCTGGGACAATGTCTTTTGTATCAAACAGACTACACCATTTAAGTGCAGGAGCAAGCAAACAACTCCTTACCGACCTACAGATGCTTCCAGCTCACAGTTACTCAGTGACCTACAGCTGCCTACCGACTCACATTTACTTACCGACTCAGAAGCTTCTTCTGTGGGCTTTGGAGTGGATGTGTCGAGCTCTTGGCCTGACGTCCCAAATCCAGATTGAAGGGATGATGATCCAAATACTTGAATGAGATAGGAATCAAAATCCTCACAAATTTTTTGAGACAATTTTTGCTTCAGAGTATCTTTTTAAACAGAAGCAGAAAGGGAGATTAGTGGAAACAGTGAAAACCTCACTCAATCCAACTTAAGGAAATCAACACTCTCCTTAAGCAAGATACTTCCCATTGTTTAAAATCAAGAGTTAACTACAGTAGGAAACATTTCTATTATCTGTAAAAGATTATATCAAATATCTTTATTTAATAATACACACTAGCACAGAAGGCATAAGTATCATCAATGTCCTTTTATCCGAAATGCCAGTTCACTTGAGTTATTCTGTGGACAGGACTAGCCTCCTAATACTATGTAAAAAAGGCAATTGCATCTGGTTTTAGGGCTAACAAAAGGCCAATTAGTCCTAAAATGTATTCTTTATTATTGTAACAATTTTAACACCCTCTCAGATAAGATGATAAAGCCTTAATTCAAATTGGTAGAATATAACCATTTTCTCAAATGTGTGATAGTTTCGATCATTCTAACATAGAAATAGTCCAGTGAAACTGAATACATCAGATGAACCTTTCAGTTAATAGAAAAAGATACTTAGTTTAAGAATTCTCATCAGGTTAGCATAGTGACATATTTCCAAAGGCTATTCTTTCAGATAAATGGCTAGCATAAAGCGAGCTACTAGAACATTCGCTCCAATCCTTGTTGCTTATAGTTCTCATCTTTTTAGACTTCCGTAACTTTATCATCAAGTTTTCTTTATTTATTTTCAATTCCAGCTTTGTTTTTTCCTGCTTTGCGTTATGCTTGCTACATCCCTTATTCTAGTTAGGAAACTTTTGAGCAGTTACCAATATTCAAAAGGTCCATTCTTCCCCTCCATTCCTGTCGCTGCCATGGAAACTCCAGCTGAACTTCACAACTGAGCATTAGCTGCATGTGCATAGACACAGGATTGTGCTCTCTACACTAAAGATACTTAGTCTTTAGCCTTCTAGTTTATAGGTACAGTGTTAAGCTGACATAATCCTCTTTAACTTCCTGTTTCTGGCTTTTTGTCAGGACAAACCAGTGGTGTGACTCTGCAAAGACCAGCATGAATTCCTTTCCACTGGGGTGGCCTCCTTACCTTGCAGGGTAAAGAAGTCATCGAACTGATAAACATGTTCTGCGTCAGTCGCAATGAGATTCATTTCCTGGTGAAAAATTTCGAAGTTGGGATCATCTTTCTTCACCACTCCAATCACGAATATTTCCACGTCTGAGTCCTTGGCATCCTTCACCACCTCTGCCAGCTTCTTTTTAATCTCGGGAATCTGTCTGTCCATCAGTGATCACCAAGGCCACCTTCTTTACTCCCGGCCTTGCCTCCTTGAACATATCGTTGGCTGTTTGAAGAGCACTGGCCGTGTAGGTGCCTTCCCCCAGGTATTGCATGTTGTCCACCTCTAGCTTGAAGTCATCCTTGCTGGAGAACTGCTTCAGGCCAGCCACTCTCTCCACCTTGTGGCTGTAGTTGATGATGCCTATCCGGGCTGTGGCAAGGTCCAGGGCTACCCGGTCAGCCAGAGTCTTCACAAAATTCTGGATGATCTGAAAGTTCTCTGGCCCCACACTTTCTGAACTGTCAATCACAAACACCAACTCCAGTGGAGTCTCTTTGCATTTGGGCCCACAACCTAAAAGATGAATACAGAAACAGAAATGTTGCAGAAATGAAAAGCAAACCAACACAGATTATTATCACCATTATAGGAGAGTGGCAAGATGTGTGGAAATGAACCAAAGACCTCAACCGTGGTCTTCCTTTCCTGTTACAGTGGGAATAACTCATAACTCTCTCCTCTTTTAATGCTGTGCTTTATTATTTTTTTAAAAATATGTATCGAGGGGGTGGGCTGTTTTGTAGAAATTTCCTCCAAATTGAAATACTCTAACCTGGCTAAGAGTTCCTTAAAATGAAGGAAGTTCTAAAAGGAGGAAATCAACAACTCACAAGTCTTAGAAAGTCTCTGAAACTTACTCGATTCATACAGAAGCAGAAAGAACCGCTGAAGAGAAGCAACCCTCTAGTCTTTTAAGTTGCCTATTAGTCACATAGAGAATTCTAGAACTAGAGTTCTAATTTCTGAAGGCAGGAACCCATGCTAGGGTTGCCTTCTGGTAATGCTGGTGCCTTTAAGTCATTTACACTTGTAAGTACCCTCCTACCCCAGCACACTCCAGTGAGTCACCCAATAACCTTGTTGGCTCTCCTAGGTGGACCTTGGTAACATTGTTACTTTGATCTGTTATCAGTTCCCTATCTGGGGTGGAGAGGCATTTGTTTATATCTCCCCACTAATAGTGTCACATAACAAAGGAGCAGAACTACAGCGTAGCAGATAAACACTTATATGTCTGTTTCTTATATTAAAATTTAAAAACCTTTTTAAAACTTAGCATGTTCTGTGTGAGCCTCCTTCGTTCCATTCCTCTCACAGGTGAAATGGATGAAGGGAAAGGAGGGAAATACTAACTGGGGGTAGGTTAGGACCCTTGAGCCAACACATAGCAGCTGCTCTGGGCAGTGACTGCACACCCACTGAGAGTCTCCACACCACCACAGAAACCAGCACTCCATCTGCGCCAGAAACTCTTTGACAAGAGGGATTCCAGAAAATACTGGTCAATAAACAACTATTCAGAGCTGGGGTCCCCAAAAATCGAATCCAGAAGCTATGTCTAAATTGTCCTGTTACCTATCAAGCCTCAAGCTCCTTCTCAGGAGATAAAGAAGTGCCAGGATTCAGTGCTATTCTTGCCTCTGTCCACTTCAGACACAGAAGTCATCATTACCCCTTTGTCTTCCTTAGCTAATTGCTTTCATTATTCCCTCCCTCTGACAACTTGGAGTCTCGAGTGTTCAGTCATGGGGGAGTCTAGATTTCTTTGTGAAATAAGGTGAAGCCCTGGATGTCTCCCTGCTTGTGAGATAGAACACAGTTGCAGAAATCACACCAAAACTCGCTTTAAAAAGTCATCCTAGCTGAGGGAAAAGCATGGGACAGTCATTAGTTAGTCTCCAGTTGCGTGGCAGACTTTTGCAACCAAATTTCTATTGTGTGGGTTTTCTTCTTGGGCTTTTGCAACCAAATTTCCATTGTGTGGGTTTTCTTCTAAGGCTCAGGTAAGTCACTGACTATTGATGAGCACAATACTTATAAGGACCCTGCTACCCACACTCTGGGGCTTCCCACTCTCCAGAAAGCCTTAGGGAAACAAGAAAACAATTGCCTCCCAGGGTTCCTACAACCCTCCCCAATGTCATTACTCCATTTCCCACCAACTTTTCAGATGACTCTCCCATTTCCCCACCAGCTATATACATGTACATCCTGAGTGGTCACATTAGCTCTGCAACACGGTACACAGTAGGGCTGACACTACATAACACAGCACACAGTAGGGCTGATGCTGCACAACACAGCACATGGGAGGGCTGACACTGTACAATACAGCACACAGTAGGGCTGACAGCACTGTACAACACAGCACATGGTAGGGCTGACAACACTGTACAACACAGCACACGGTAGGGCTGACATTGCACTACACAGCACACAGTAGGGTTGACACTGTACAACACAATACACAGTAGGGCTGACACTGCACAACACAGCAAATGGTAGGGCTGATACTGTACAACACAGCACATGGTAGGGCTGACAACACTGTACAACACAGCACACAGTAGAGCTGACACTGCACAACACAGCACACAGTAGGGCTGACAATGCTGTACAACACTGTACAACACAGTACATGGTAGGGCTGACAACACTGTACAACACAGTACATGGTAGGGCTGACACCACACAACACAGCACATGGTAGGGCTGACACTGTACAACACAGCACACAGTAGGGCTGACAACACTGTACAACACAGCACATGGTAGGGCTGACATCACACAACACAGTACACAGTAGGGCTGACACTGCACAATACAGCACATAATAGGGCTGACACTGTGCAGGACGTTTCACTTTCTTGATAATTAAATCTTACCACATATTTCAATAATAAGTTTGATAATTTCTTCTTTCTGGGGAGAAATGAAAATGTATTAACATTAAGTTTATGACTGGAGTATACTTCCTATCATCCTGAGAAATTTCTCTCATAATCGGCATTGGATCATTTGATTCACTCCTTCCTTGGAGAAAATTAAACAAATAGCACAAAAGTTGGAAGTTGGATGTAATGTGTCATACCCAAAATGAGGCTGAATTCTGAAACTTCACAGTTCAGACTTTTAAATATTACATCACAACTCCAGTGCACATAGCTGTGGGTGTTGTAATCTGCTGGCCTGGTCTGTCACCTGGGTACCCTGTGCCTTTAAGAGGACAGCTCTGCCCACTCCCAACCTCCCCCCCTTCCTGCTGAGGCAAATAGATCTCCCTCCTCTTCTCCAGTCACCCCCTCCTCCTTCTGCAAAGGCAATTCTCCCACTTCACCCTTTCCTGCTCCCCTTCCCCCTTCATAACCCACTAAATAAAACTCTATACCCCCAGCTCTCTCTGCATGGTGATCTGTCTGTCTCCTGCAGGGCCTCAGGCCACACACCAGGGACCCACTGAGGCCTCCAGTGACCCTTGCTACCCCTCGTGGGACCAGCCTCATCTTTATAAATGATAACAGTGGGACCCAGACCTGTGCTGTCAGATGACCTAAGGGTTTCTGGGTCTTGGCATGATGATGTAGATTACATGAGGTGAAGGTGCCCAGGTCAGAGCCCACCTGGTCCTGCCTCCCTTGGCATGGTGCCAATCAGCAAAATGATTTAGACCATGTGCAGAATCACTAAGGCAAATGCTGAGGCCTAAAGGTACCCATTTTATTTATTTATTTATTTATTTATTTATTTATTTATTTATTTATTTTGGTTTTTCGAGACAGGGTTTCCCTGTAGTTTCTAGAGCCTATCCTGGATCTAGCTCTTGTAGACCAGGCTGGCCTCAAACTCAGAGATCCGCCTGCCTCTGCCTCCCGAGTGCTGGGATTAAAGGTACCCATTTTTGATCTCTTTTCTGTTCAAATACTCATTTCTTAAAGTTCCCTCTCCATTTCCTACTATTCTTCATTCCTTATGAAATGCCCCCTCCCTCCCTCCCTTCCTCCCTCCATCCATCCATCCCTTCCTTCTTCCTTTCTGAGACAGGTGCCTGTCCTGGCACTCGCTCTGTAGACCAGGCTGGTCTCAAACTCACAGGTTTTCACCTCTGCCTCTGCCTCCCGAGTGCTGGGATTAAAGGTGTACACCACTACCACTCAGTTTTGTTTTGTTTTGTGTTTTGGTTCTGCCTTGTATTTCTGAAAGCCCGTTCCTGTACGGTTGCCACAGCCTGTCTGTTCTGCTCTACCAACTGGCACAGAAGTCTTCTGTCGGCTCTCATGACAGGTTCCCAAAGTCAGACTGCCAATGCTGTGTGTTGCTTGTTTACAAGTGACTGGATGGGATAACAGAGGCCAGAGTCTGTGTTTGCTAAAGACATGAAGCTGAAACTGATGGTTAACAGGACCCTAGATCTCAACAGGAAAGAACAGTATAAGAAGCTACAACTAACAGATACACAAAGGGAAACTTTAATGAACAAATCCATGAGGACAGAATTGGGGGAAAGACAACACATGTAACTGGCGACACAACTTGCTTAAATTAGCAGCAGCAGCATGGAGACTATTGGGGTTATCTTCATCTAACAACAGTTTTGTGACAAACTGAGTAAAAGACAATGATTCCTCAATATGATGTTGGGTTGCACTAATCAAATTATCTAAGAGGAAAGTGTCAACAGTGGTCTCTGCTGTGGGATATTTGTACACTGTGTGAAGGTGTATTGCTGTGATTGGTGCAATAAGAAACTAGAAAGAGGGTAGGCGGGACTTCTGGGGACAGAGAGGACTCTGGGAAAGGGCATAGTCGCCAGCCACACAGAGAGGAAACAGAAGGTGCAGGATAGAAGAGAGGTAATGCCGTTTGATAGGATGTGATATAAATGGGTTATCTTAAGTTATAAGAGCTAGTTAGGAACAAGGCTAAGATATACGCTAAGCTTTCATAATTAATAATACATCTTTGTGTGGTTATTTGTGAGTTGGTGGCTCAAAGAAAAATATACTATAAGTCTCTCTTCTTCAGGCGTTGCCATACTTTTCGAATGCAGAGAGACAGTTGATAAATCTGAAAACCAGGGTGCATGCTGAAAGAGTAAGTGTATGCATTTACATAAAATATACCTAGAAAGGGAGAATGGAACTATTTCAACTGGTTTATTTGAAGCAAGACCTCACTATGTAGCCCAGGCTAGCTTAGAATTTGCAATTCTCCCTGCCTGAGCTTCTGGGGGGCTGAGATTTTCGGCATACATCACCACACACAGCCCTTCCATTTAACTTTTCACAGGTGGGCAAAGTATCTACAACAAGCATTATGGTTGTGTTTCTTCACTTAGTGTTTATCATAATTTGTTTTCATATTATTACTTATCCTGAAAAGCTTGACCAAAGGCATGGTCACCTTTAAGCTTCTTTGATGAGCTGCCTATACAATGCCCAAAGCTATGTTTTAGAGAAGTTGTCAGAGCTGATGCCTCCAACAGTAGTAGAGAAGGACGTCCATTTGATTTCATACTCAGCTCTGGTTACTATTACTACATAGTCATACTCCAGATGATGAAAAATGGGGTTGAAAAGCAACTAAGAGAAGAGGATGGGAAAGAGAGTTTAAGACAGAACAGATGATTGTGAGCTTGCTCTGAGCTATGTAGGCACGAAGAGATGCAGGTAGGAACTGGGGTGACTGAGCCCCAGTGAGTTTGGTGGCATCTCTGGGTCATCACCTGAAGATGGTCAGATAGTTGGAGCACGTAAGCTCTGATGCTCCAAGGAGTGGTCCAAACTGTTGGCAGACTCAGAAAATACTGGGGTATATGTGACTTCTTAAATAGGGACCACAAGTCATTTTGCCCAAAGCAAGGATGCTCATTCAGCCTTTATATTTTTCTAAATTTATTTATTATCATTACTGCTCTTTTGTTTGTGTGTGTATGAAAAAGAGAGGTAGGGACAGAGAGACAGGAGACAGTGTGTAGGGAGAGTTACTAAATGCACCTGCTACAGTGTCCATGTGGGTTGCACAAATCAGACTTAGGTTATCAGGCGTACACTGTATGGGAACAAACCTCGTTATCCACTGAGCCACCTCTCGGGCCATCTCGTTGTCTTTTTAGAAGCCAGTGCAGCTACCACAATATAAAGACTTTTCTCTATACGCGTAGCAAAAGCAGGTATTTTCATTTACCTGGTGATTTTATTATGGTATTCAATTGGCCTTTAAAACTATATGCCCACATGCCTATAACAGCTAACCTTCTCTGTTGAATCTGAAGACAGGAAACTGAAGCCTGAGTTCACTGGGAAATACTAACACTGAAAGCGGGGTGCTGGAGGAACTGAGTCTTTAAAAAAAAAACATTGTGATTAATACAGAGGCCATGACTGATTGAAACACTAACAATAGGAAATAATGGGGCGCTCAGGCCTGCATGGGACATTTACATCACTTCACTCAAGGCTCGGGCTACATAGCAGGAGAAAAGTAGCAAAAAATAGTAGTTGAAGGGGTTACTTTCATTAGCAATATCTGAAATGCAGTCCATGCTCAGTAAATAACCTCCCGTACATGCCCATGTAAACATGCCTAATTAAATTCAGTTACACACACACATGCACACAGGCTTTCACACACACATACACACACACAGCACAAAAGTTTGAGGGGGAACTTCTTAGGAAAGAGGGATCAGCTGAGGAAGGAGGGGTTAAAGAGAGCAAAGGGCTGGAAATCGCTGTAGCCATGTAGGACTGTATGAAGCTGCTAAGGTTGAGTAAATTTACAACAAAACAAAACAATAACAATAACAATAGAAACACCCTTTGTCCAAGAGATAGTCTCTCTTGCCCTGACTATTTCCACATATCATTTTATCTTCTCTGGACTACCACACTCCACTTAATCTTCTTTTAGCAAAATATTCAGCACATGGTAGATGAACTTTTGTCTCTTTCTCCCACATTCGGAGACATAATCGAGGTCTCTCATTTTCCACAATCTCCTATTTTCATAGTGCATTTCCGTAAGTCTGACCACAGTTCATACCCCAGGAATGTTGGTGACATGGATAAGGAAATAAGGAAATCAGCTCTGCTCCAGCCCCATGTTGGAGCGAGCAGGCAGATATCAGGCTGTGGGAAGCTCCTTCCGTCATTTCCATGGAATCTTGTCTTTGCTACCGTCAGTCAACACCTAACTGTTGCACACACGACTCCTCTCACTATCGACATCTTTAAGGATCTGACTGGTGGCAGGGGACAACAGAAGAAGCTGCTGTCAGGACCAGACAGACTCCCTTCCTTTCACTCCCAGATTTTCCTGCCACTGTGCATGGGATCAGCATCGCCAGCCAATGACTGAAGGAGAAAGAATGGAAGATCTCCTTTTCGAACCCCTGGGAGATGAAGTACTTTCTAATCTGAAAGGAAGAGTTTGCATTGCTATAAAAATTCTAGAACCTTCCCGCCTATTAGAATTTAAAGAATCATCTTGTTGCTGTTGTTGTTTTTAATAGTGAGAGAAAATGAGTAGAAAAGTTAACTTTTCTAACCCTGGCTTTGAGATGACTACCCTCACAGCACTTCCTTGAGGAACTAGCTCAAGCAAAAAGAGCCCCTGCCCTGAAGTGAGAAAAGCCACATCAAACAAACGCTCATGTGGCCTCTGGACTTATTTTAAGCGGATCACTCCCTCTTTGCCAACAATAGCAACCTTATCATTTCTTCCAGAAGCCAGAAGGGAGCGTCCCTCTGTGCTCACACACAGCTGCGCATGGCTTCCTGTGTGATTTCTTGGTCCATCCAGATAAAATGACCTCTGGCACCCAAGTCAAGTCTGGCCTGGCAGCAGACACCATTATTTAAGCAGAACAAACCAACATCCAAAGCATTCATAATTCTAGGGCTACAACATGAAGACAGCACTTCTGCAAACATAAACCCCTCAATTACCCTCTAAGATAGATACTCACCGTAAGTCCCAGGTCTCCTTTCGGTCCTTGTAAACCCTACTTAGTGGGGGGAAAAAGTAACATTCAGGTACGTTAGACCCAGTTGAGAGTATAAAAGCCATGGTAAAGCTTGAAAAAAAACATATCTCGCCTGCTTTCCTGGAGATCCGGGTTCTCCAATTTCTCCTTTTTCGCCTTTCTTTCCCACATCACCCCGTTCTCCATGATCTCCCTGTATAACATGGTTAAAAAGCAAACTTAAGTCATGAACATTAAAGCCAAATGAGAAAAAAAAATCCTACAGTTTTATTTGTTGCAACTAAAATCCCCTTAAAGGCTTGGAGTTCTTATTGACATAAATACACATAAAGAAAAAATTCATTTACACTTAAGAGAAATTAATCATTAATCATTAACTGATCAACTCATTGCCGTCAAGAAACTCAAGTGTTGTATAATTTATCAGGGTCCTGAGGCTTCTGTATCTACCAAATATGTGTCATAAGGATTTGTTCTTTCATTGACTGCCTCTGATGAATGAAAAAAATGCAACAACATTTGGATTCTATCACAGATGACACTTTTAGTGTGTTGAGAAGGGCAGGAAGCATGAGATCGCTGTCACAATCAGGACTAAGCTGTGAGACCTGTGTCTAAGCCTTTCCCTAAAATTCTGATTCACTTACCTTCTGGCCAGGAAGGCCATGGCCCACTGTACCCTTTGGCCCTGGAAAACCTTGAGGTCCTTGCTCCCCCTATGTGAGATATAAGAAAAAGGTGTTCTTACTAATTCCCCAAAATAACTCAGAATATTTAGGGTGTTAGAAACTCACTCTCAGCTTCCGTACTACATCATAGCATTGCCTAATTTTGAGGGAGGTTATAAAAGTATAAATATAGATACAGATATATAGAGGGAGATAGGCTTCTTGATTTGTTATCATTCCTGTGGTATAGACAACTCCATCTTGACTAATCTAAAGGTATGGGCACATGTACCTGTTCACAAATAGTTAATATTTCAGTATATCTTTGTATTTTTCTATATTTATAATATGCTAAAAGCATGTATTAATAATTAGGAGAAAAATTAAAACATTTTACTCTAATCAAGGATAAGGAGCTGTTTATATAATTGAGTATAACCTGTTAGCTCCGTCTTTATTTGTTTATAGCAGCAGGAAGGACTTGATTTTGCTTCTTCCCCACACAACTTAATTCCCTCTTTTGCCCAAGACATAGAAGGGCAAAACCAACATCATGGTATAGAATATGAAACAAAAATAATCACTAATGAATCACAAAGTCACAGTAACTACGTTGCTAAGAATTCTATTCTAAATCTTTGCTTAAATCTGCATCTGTTGGTGGTCAGTTTCTGGCAAAGTAGAAAGACACTGAACAGGCAGGGCCATCTTATTTCCCTCCCGTCATTCTCTCAGAAGCACCCAACTAATCCCAGGAGCATGTCGGTGGCACAATAAAAAGTCTAACCCTAGTCCCAACCTCACACTAGCTTAAAGAGACTCAAGGGTGAAAGGAGAGATAAAGGTCTGCTTTGCCACGAGTCAGTTTCTCACAGCACAGTGGGACTGAGCTCTAGGAGTTCCTGAATAGATCGCAAGTGTAGAACTTATACTCTTGACTCCTAAATTCAAGATATGAAGCAAGTCGCTTAGAATGGCCAACTTTGAGAATTTGTTCCCTGGATGTCTTTTCACCTTGGTATCCTCTAACCTAACGCTGTGACAGTGAGGCCAACAGGTAGGAATGCCTGTGTAGTGGTGCAAACACTAACACACCTAGGATGACTCACCTTCGAGAAGCTGTTGCCCTCTTTCAACTTAGCAGAAGTTATTGACATTGTTTATCCAGTTTACAATTGAGAGCAATTCTCTTTTCTTACTAGGAAATCTGGAAATATTGAGAGGCTCAGAATTCTGCACAGAAACTAGTACCAGCTTTCTGTGGGACAATGATCTTGCACCCTTTAAAGATTTGTCAGTTGTATTACTTTAATAAAATGCTGATTGGCCAGTAGCCAGGCAGGAAGTATAGGCGGGGTGACCAGAACAGGAGAATTATGGGAAGAGGAAAGGCAGTCTTCAGTCATCATCCAGATACAGAGGAAGCAAGATGAGAATGCCTCACTGATAAAAGGTGCCAAGCCACTTGGCTAACGTGGGCTAATGTAGAATGTAAGAGTTTATAAGAAGCCTGAGCTAATAGGCCAACCAGTTCATAATTAATGTAGACCTCTGTGTGTTTCTTTGGGACTGAATGGCTCTGGGTCTGGGCAGGACAGAAACTACTGCCAACACCAGCTAAATAACGTATGTGTCATAATGTAGGAAGGAATGTAGCAGAAAACAGGCCCCAGTGGGTGTGGTTCCCAGTCTCATCTAGAGTTTAGAAGGGTCTGCCTTGCTATGGCCCTGTTGCCAGCCCACAGAGAGGTATGAAGGACCCCGAGGAGACAACTGCCTGATGTTCTACTACCCTTTGCTTTAATTATAAAGAAAACAATCCACACATTTCATTTATAGTCTGAGGAAAGCGATCTCAGGAAAGGTCACAGTGTGAGTTTGCTTCCTCTGATGTTTTGTGGACTAGAATGAGAGCATCTTCATTCAATGAGATACTCAATAATGAGGAAACTTTGGATTGAGATGATGCTTCAGACCATTGGGATCTGTGCTGAGGGGTCCAGAAGACTCCTGGTCACAGACAATGAAGACAAAAGGTTCATGGCAGAACATTCTAAGGAACCAAATGGTTAGCTTTGTCCCCATCCCAAAGGAGGACAGAAGTAAACAGCACTGTGATACTAAGATGTAGTGGAGAATCATCACTGCGAAGTTTCTTAGGCAATATGTCACATCTCTGCAGCAGATGTTACAAAAGATGTCCCATAAAGGTTTATGAATAACTGTCTTTAAGAAATGATGCAAGTTCCCAACAAAGTGAAAAGCCATATTCTGAGGGGAAATTGCTGAGAAGGCAGCTATCACAGGGAAACTAATGTCCAGCAGCCTATACTTCAATGCTTTCTAATGTAAACATTCTATCTACAGTTATTAAGGAAGGAAGCTGGGTCTCTGTATCATAAAGATTTTATTCCTTTGTAACCATTAGTTTTCTTTCCAAACCCTGGAGGGTTTCTTTAAACTTTTACAGTAGATCTCCTGGCTAAAAGTCTTTATTAGGAAAGCCCGTGCTTAGTTTAGCAGAGGCGAATGTCCCCTGATCAGATTTCTTTCTCTGCCTCGGGAAAGTGGTAAACAATGAGTTCCCTGTAGACCAGACAAAATGCAAGAAAGGTTGGATCTATCAGAAAATACAAGTAAATAAACCTTTCAAACTTAACTTCTCACCCAATGCATCATCATATTCTAAGCATGGCCTGCTAAAAGTGTGAGAGATTTAGCTTTCAAATAATTAATTATTTTATAGAAAATGAATTTACAAAAGTACTATGCAATCTGTGAATCTTTTAACTTTTTTGCATCACTAAATAAGTAAGAAAATAATTGTTATCCTTTCTAAATGTTTTCTTGGCACAGGAAGAACAAATCAAATTTATAAATACTCAAAAAAGCATAAAATGGACTTCTGGCTTCTACTCAGAGTATGGAAATGTGAAAACTAAGTCATTCTTAAAACAACTATATATAAAATGTTTACATTAGGAAACATTTCAGGGTAGACTCCTGGACACTCAGTCATCCCCGTGATAGCTGCCTTCTCAGTGATTTCCCCAAAGTATGGCTTTTCACTTTGTAGGGAAATTATATCACTTCTAAAGATAGTCATAAGCCTTTATGGGCCATCTTTTGTAATATCTGTTGTAGAAATCTTAAAATTCGTCTACATAATTGTTAGGAAGGCATGGAACTGCTCCCAGACTCTCTATATAAATGAAGTCACAACTCTTCCATAGTCTGTCCTGGACCTCTAGTTGTGAGACAACCACTCTTCTCACCATCTTAGGAAACACTGGATCCCTAAGCAGAGCAAAGACCTTAGCACACCTTCTCTGATGGAAATACCAGACATTATGTATAATCTGGCAAGTAGGGTTCAGATAAAATTCTGAACCGATTCCTAAAAGCCAATGTGGCTGCCGTGAGAAGATGGATTTCTGGGGCTCCAGGTAGAAGGGGGGATCATACCTACCCCAGGCTGCTCTTCTGAGATCCACCAAAGCTCAGAAGAAAGGCATGCAAACAGGAAGGATGGGCAGGAGTGGTGGGTGGAAGGCTGGAGAATGCTCCCTGTGGTACAGGCCTGGGAGTAAAAACTTACTGCCTCATGCTGTCCAACATGATATATATTTTTTAAAAAACCACTATTGGATAGCAGGCTCACACATGGAGCAATCCATTTCTTACTGTTCTAGAGACTGGGAAGTCCAAGATCCAGATAGGGGAGGAGGCATTGTCTGGTGAGGGCTAGGTTCTGGTTCACAGATGGTATCTTCCTTCTTGCTGTGTCTTCACATGGTGGAAGGTGCAAAGCCACTCTCTGGACCTACTCTGAGTACACTAGTTCATTTGTGAGAGCCCTGACCTCTTTACTTAATCCCCAAGGTTGTGCCTTCCAATAGCATCACCTTTAGAATGATGCTATCAGCATAGGAATTGGGAGTGGACAGAAATGTATAAATCATAGCACCCAGGGAAAGACATGGCCCTCCCTATGGGAAAAAGGTTGTCTCAGGAAAGGACAGCCAACATTCTTGCCTATCCCGCATAGATGATGGCTCATGGCAGTTGGGGAAAGGAAAACAGACAAAAATCCACAGCAAGGAATCCTAGAGCCAGCATCAAAGCTGCCCTACTGCTTGATGCCAGGAATGCATGCTTAGCTCAGGACAGCAGGAGCCGGCTGTGCATAAAACTGGTACGAATGTTACTGCATATAAATAATTCTCCACTAAATAATGAGAATAAAAGTCCTTTAACAAATTGAAAGCATTGGACCCTGAGAACCGGTGCAGTGGGTAAGAGCTCCTGTGGCTCTTGCAAAGGATGCTGGTTTCATTCCCAGCACCTACATGGTGGTCACAACAACCTATAATTTCCATTCTGATGATTCATAGCCCTCTTCTCTGCAGGAACCAGGCACACACATGGTATACATGCAGAAAACACTCATAAACATAATATTTAATTAAAAAGAATTGAACACTTGCCAAAATCCTAATTATGTATATAGGTTAAACTGTATATCAATGATAATTTTCTGATATTTACAATTGTGCTTTATTGCTTAAGAGAATGTGCTTGCTTATAAAAATACAGGAATAAATTTAAGAGGAAAAAGTAAAAATATCATATCTCTAGTATACTATCAAATGTTCATAAAAACAACATGATTATGTGTATACACAGGCACACATACTTTGATCTTTTTTTAATTTGGTGATAGTAACATTTATAAACTCTAAATAAAGGGCCTATAAGAATTCTTTATGCTATACTTGCAGCTTGCTTAAATGTGAAGCTATTTCAAAATAAAGATTAGAGATCAATATCTAAAACAAATGAGTGAGAGAATAAACAAACACACAATGATGTCATCTGTCCTCATTGAAGAAGTCAGGCACACAGGCATTTTATCTACCTGGAGTTTGAGAACTCACATGTTAAATAAACACCAGAGTCCAACATGGATTTCATGTGTGGTGTGTGTGTGTGTGTACACGTGCGTGTGTGCATGTACACACACACACAGAAAAGTGTGCATATGAGTACACATGGCCGTAGAAGCCAGAGTGCTTTTTCTCAGGTGTGTTATGATTTTTTTTGGTTTAAGTCTCTCTTTGACCTGGTGCTAAACAGTTAGGCCAGGCTAGCTGGCCAGAGAGTCCCAGGGAGCCTCCTCTCCCTGCCTCTCAGCACTGGGAATCAATGCCAGGTCACGCGGCTCACAAGACAAGCACTCTGTCCTCTGAAGCACCACCCCAGCCTGCAGTACGAGCTTCTTGAGGGTGGAGGCTTGACCACCATTCACACCACCTCCACGTAAATATGATCAGTGTATACTCCCAAAGAGTTACCCACCGCCAGGTTAGCACCTCCATCTCAGCAGAACGTAAATGTCACAAAAGTGGACACCGGGCTACGTCTCAGCAGAGGAACTCTGGCTACCACTGCTCCTTCCTGTTAGAGTTCGTGCCACCCAAGTTTTCTCTGTTATTCATGGGTAACAGCAAGGTTAACCATTTGTAGAGTAGAGGTTTTTATTTCTAAGAAGAGATATGAGTTTCATATTTAGAAACACAACTAAGAATCCTGTTATTAAAGGGAAAATGGATGAAGACGCTCTGAAATTTTGGCTCAGGCCTGCTTCCTTCCTGAAGGCTGATTGAAAGGCAAGAGTGAAAACAACCTGAATGCAGGCTCTCTTCAGTGACAACTCGAACCATCTTGGTTTTATTTTATCTCCACACCCTCGTAGCTTCGCTGCCGCGCTGTTCTCCCCCTAGGCATTCTCTATCTCTTTCTAAAGAGAAAGGGCTCAAATCAACACGGCAAACCAGAGCCAGAAATTCTAGTTCAAACAGAAACTCCTGCTCTGACAAGAGGGTAAGCCTTGTCTGAGAGCCCCAGAGACCTGGTCACACAGTGAAAACAAATGAAGCTTCTGGCTAGCATTCAGCTGAGAGTCAGCAGGGACTTTCTAGGCTGAGGGCACTGGCTGGGGAGGATTTGGGGATGGGAAACAATTGAGCTTTTTAAGGTTGTCTGGGTTTTTAAGTTTTTGAAATTTCTATGCAGTTGTACAATCATACGAAAAAGTCCAGACCTCGCTCCTTTGCAGTGGTCCTACAGCATCCAGACCTCCCTTCTTTGCAGTGGTCCTACAGCATCCAGACCTCAGACCTCCCTTCTTTGCAGTGATCCTACAGCATCCAGACCTCACTCCTTTGCAGTGGTCCTACAGCATCCAGACCTCACTCCTTTGCAGTGGTCCTACAGCATCCAGACCTCACTCCTTTGCAGTGGTCCTGCAGTATCTCAGGATGTTTTTTAATCATCACTCTTCCCTCTGTTTCTATGCTACGCTGCCTCTCCCCTTTCTGTCACACTGTCACTAATAAGAACGTGTGGATGTGGGGGCTTGTAAATTTTGAAAGTGGAGAATAAAAGCCTTCTGCCTGCTGGAATAAAGAAGGCAGGATTGTATTGGATGTTGACTTAGTGGGTGAACGGTACAGTTCATTAGACCAACGACCAGCATGAAAGCCAAAATCCACTTCCTACTGCTTTGTGGGCACAGCTAGATCGCATGAGAAGGACATTTTCAATTGTTATTGGCCTCTGAAGTACATTAAACTGTACATGTTGATAGAGAGTGCTTGTCTAGGGACTTCTCAACCAGATTGGTCTGGTATTTGGGCACTGATTTCCCGAAACTTCTGATCTTAACACGCTGCTGCTGTAAGTAGCAACTGCCACTTACTGTTTCCCCATAAGTAAAGATCCAGTTTAAGTGTAATTTCTTAATAGTCCTGTGAAGAAATGCATAGGTAAAGTCAGGCTTCAACAGTTCTCTCAAGCCACCATGGATTATCTGATATTACAATATTTTCAACAGTAGTTCTATTTCCAATATTCAGCCTGATGGTCCCTCCGGATAAAGGCTCTACTGCGTTTTCCTCTGTTCTAGCTTGGCACTGGGGAGAAGCCTGGGCAATTTTTCCCTCTCTGACCTGATAATCAACTGCTTCCAGTTCCTTAAAATCCCTTCCCCTCGTGGCACTGCATCCTTCTAACTGAATGTCCCATTTTGATATGTTAACACTCTTTAATGGGGACTACGACAGCCTAATGCTTGTTTGATAAAGTAGCCCATTTGCTCCGGAGGAGAATCAATGAGTAAGTTATACGCTGTCAAGCCAGCTTTGTTGGAGCAGAGCCCCAGAGCTTCTGGTACCTGGCCAAATATAATCCCAATAGGCTGAATGGAACAAAAACATGGCTTCATTATATTTGATTTTCATTCAAATGGTGATTCAAATGGTTGCAATTGCGTTTGGGGAGACAAGGAAATCATTTAAAGATTCAATGGTTGATTTTGAGTCTGTTCCTAAAGACAATCCAACACCTTTACTGTGTGTACTTTTTCATTCTTCATGGTCTTGGTATAGAGCCAAGAAATGTCAGCCACAGACAGCGAGAGTTTTCAGAACAGCCCCCCCGGGAAACTTCCAGGAGCTGGACCACGATGCCTGCCGACATTAGTGCTGGTGGCTGTGTGCATTTGCTGGGGCTGCTGCAGGGATGGAGAGGACTAAAACTCCGCTTGTCCATTATCTCACAGTGTAGCAGTGAGAAATCGGAAATCAGTTTCCAAGGATTCGACAGAACCAGCTTCCCTAGAAGCTCTGGGGACAAAATATGCTGTCTTTATCCCTCCATCTTCTCGTGCCGTCCTGTCCTCTCTGGGTTTCCTCCAGCCCCTCCACTCCAGGCTATGTCTATCAACACACCACTTCTATCACAGTCTACCTCTCTCTGCCTCCCTCCTGCTTGAGACTGCCTTTAGTGTCCACCCAGATAACTCGAAACCACCTCCTCTCAGTCCGTTTCTAGTTTCCTTCTGCCATGAAGTAATAAATCCATATTCCACAGGTGAGGACATGGACATATGGAAGGTTCATTATTCAGCCTAGCATAGTGACTTTTTTCTTATGCCTAAAAAAACAATGTGGTATGGTTACCATGCTATCTGTTTTAACCTTGATATATTTCCATTTAGATAATTGCACTAGTATGCAAATGTGCAGCCTAACTCAGTTTACACTCTAGGATATGGAGTAAAAATTCATATCGAATGCTTAAAATATCTTATCATGTGCTCTATAATACTGCTTTGTTCAACAAACAACCACGGATACACAGCTGTGGGTCCCTCACTTGCTGCCTCCTGCTGACATGTTACACATAGCCTAAGCACTCGCATCTCTGGGTGATGCAAACAGAATGCAGCCAGTAATCTGAAAGTATAGAGCGTGGGAGGAGTTGGAGAGGGGAGAGAGGGGGAGGTTGGCTTGACCAAAGTGCATAATATGCATGCATGAAATTCTCGAAAATAAAATTTGGAAGAATTAAAATATAGTACACTCTGGTCTGAGGGGACAGCCCAGTCAGTGAGACGCCTGCTGTGGCAAGCATAAGATCGGGGTTTGGATTCTCAGCACCCACATTTTAAAAGCCAGGTATAATCAAGTGTGTGTGTGTGTGTGTGTGTGTGTGTGTGTGTGTGGTGTGTGTGTGTGTGTGTGTGTGTGTGTGTGTGTGTAACTCTAGCACTAAGAGTTAGATGTTGGAGATACGTGGATACTTGGAGCTCAGTGGCCAATCTGGTCAAAAGGATGAGCTTGAGGTTCAGTGAGTTTCTATCTCAGAAAGCTATAGAGCAACCAAAGAAAGACATGTGACCTCGCCCTCATGCTTACACACATGCATTAACAACACCACACGTGCACACAATACCACACTATACTCACACACAAACTATAGCACATGCATCTAGGTACAGTACCTAATGCTTGGTGACAAACACATGCTGCTTTCTTAAACACCAATGCTCCTATATGTTTAATCATTGCATTAGAGTATACTCCAACATGACTGAGCCATGACTATAAAGTAGTACATTATGCTGTTCTGGCAGGAGACTCACAGATGTCATGTTTTCTGCATGGCTTGATTTCATCAAATGACCATGTTAAATGATGGACCTAAACCATCTGGATTTGTGTAAGGACACTCCATAATGCATACAAAATGATGAGATCACCTCTCGCCATCTCTTAGAACAGATCCCCATTGTTAGGTAAAGCATGACTAGATCATAGCCCGCAATCCACACTTGAAGACATGTTTCAACTAGTACTGTATGGATTTGCACTGGAGAGACTTCAAAAATGCAGTTTCCCTTAAGAGGGGGCAAGGTGTGTACTGACTAGAATACTGTAAGGGACTTGCCTCTCACTTCAAAGGAGCATGGGTCGGGTGATTAGGACACAATATTGGAACTCTGGCGAGTCTTTCACAGCATGTGTTTTTGTCCTTACTTTTAAATAAGGGGCTAGACTTACAGTAGGCTTCTATCTGACACCTGCTCTCATTAAAAGACGCCTTGAGATAGCAGACCTATCCAAAGAAGCAGGTCATGTCTACGAACGTCTACACTTTAGGAACCATTGAGAGTCAACCAGAAGAATAAGCAACTATAAATACGTAAATTGGCATCACATAACTTATAGTTCATATAAATAAATGTTTTCAGCTTGGCGATGCTGTGCTCCTCTGGCCATTTTGCTCAAGCTCGGCTCTTTACTTGCCGTGTCTGTGTATAACCGCTCGCAGGCGAGGAGGGGGTGAGGAAGCAGCAGGCCAGCGTTTGTCAGTCAAGCCACTTAGCGTGGCTGCCTGATTGCTTCCTGGACCCATACTCACTGACACGAGTTTCTATTTGATTGGCAGAAGTTAGTCTCATTTTCTAATAATAAAGCTGCCCTTGGTTTAAATCCTGACTAAATATATTGGCAGGTCATAGTATAAAAAATACTATGGCTTTGAAGGGTTTTGCCAGCTGGTCTCGGCTGCATGTATCAGTTTGTCTTGCTCTTCTGTCTAAATCTCTCTCCCTCCCTCTCCCTCCCCCCTCTCTCTACACACACACACACACACACACACACACACACACACACACACATATATATATACCTGCCAAATTTTATGAATGTCTTAGTTAAAATTCAAATCTACTTGTACCACAATGATAAGTACAAAGAGAGCGGTCTTAATGGCAGTTGGCTATGCTAGGGACAAGGAATCTGCCACCCCCTTTGCTTGTCATCTGTAGTATTCTAATTCCCTGACATGAGTCTCTCAGAGATTTCATATTTTGCTGTTTGGTTTCTTTGAAAGATTTATTTTATTTTAACTATGTTTAAGCATGTGTATGCAGGTGGTCATGGAGGTAGAAGGGGGCTAGAGCTGGAGTTACTAGTGGCTATGAACCCGCTGGCATGGCTGTTGGGAAGCAAACTCAGGTCCTCTGCAAGAACATTGCATACTCTGAACCACTGAACTATCTCTGCAACCTTGGCAGTTTGGTTTAGATGGCTCCAACTTTTCTTTTGGTGTCCCTTGTGCTCTCAGGAGAGACGAATACCGGGTTCCTTTCTAATTGTTATCCTGAGCAACCTCATCTGAATCTGTGATTCAGTAGTGACCATATAAAGTTAATAAGCTCCAATTCTCTAGTTTCTATAGTCATTATTATCTCTGAACTCCTGGCTGAACTTCCTGTCTACTTTATAGAGTTTTCCATATGATAACCACTGTAGAACTAAATCTACTAAAACCAGAAACCCTACTCTGCTCTGTTCTGTCCTTCATGACTCACCCCTCCTTTGGACTCCCAGGACTACAGAATCTCCCGTCCCTCATGCCCTCAACCCTCCTCCAGACTCCCAGGACTGCAGAATCTCTGGGTCATGACCCTGCTCTCCCTGGTCATCCTTACCCATCTGCCCTCATGCCAGTCATAACTAGCGCCCTTTATATTAACCTTTCTCATACCACATATGTCATAACAACTTTAGATGCTCATATCTTAACTATCATAATTACCATAAATTTCCAAAGTAGAAACTATTCACCCTACCTTTTTTTTACCTTCTGAGGAGTATATTTTATATCCCTATACATCATATTGAGCTATAAAGGGTGGATATGGTAGCTGACCACCTTTTGATAAAAGTTGACTAAAGATAAGTCCATATATACACTCTAAACTCCATCTTATTTAACCTCACAAATCACACAAGCATCTAGGTGCCTCTTAGGTTAATTAAGGAAAATTTCTTGATGAAATTTCGGCACTCAAACTGGTCAAAGAGTATCCAGCCACAGTGGATCTATCTACAACACAACTGTTGAAACCCCGTGCTCAAGGAGCATCGAGTAAGTAGGACTGAAACCTCTGCTGTGATTCCTAGAAATGATGGAGACTTCACCCAAGATGCCTCAACAATATAACTCCTCAACCAGACCTAAACAAGGACAACGCCAACCGACATGCTAATGTGGAAGGGGAACTGTCATGTGACTCCACCCCTAGAAGAAAAATGATAAGTCTAGAATGCTGAACTAAGTCTTCTCCCAGGGAGGAGCTCCCTAATTGCTTACCCCAAACCAAGTAGTCAGCCCTGAAGTTGTGAATATGCAAGCTATGCTGAACGGACTTGACAGGTTGTATTTATGTCTTTAAGCACACATCTATGTAACAACCATTAAAGCAGAGGAGACCAGTAATTTGAAAGTAAGTGAGGTGAACATGGGTGGAGAGGAAGAGAGGGAGGGAGGAAGGGGAATGAAGGAAAATGATGCAATTATACTTTAATTTTAAGCATTGGAAGTTCAATATAGAAACATAATAAAACAGAGATTATAGAAGAGTTCAGCAGATATTTATTGATGAATCAACTGAAGAAGATATTTATAACTAGGTTCTCCGGGCTAGGAATGTGAAACTAGGAATGTGGGTCTAGGATCAATTTGTGAATTGCTCCTATAGCATTGGCTTCTGGGACAGCTGAATAGCACTGGTAAAGAGGGGCTCACATACTGGAAAACCCACAGTGCGGCTCACATGAGATGAATTCTGCTGACTGCATAGGTCACTTCAGCAGAAGAGTGGGGACAGCAGGAAGTGTTGACTTGGACAGCCACAGTCACTACCTGAGCAGCAGAAAGTGAGGCCTCTAAGCACAATACTCAATCCCTCTGCATAAGCTTGCTGAACAGATTCTATATGTTGTGTGTTTTGCAAAATACTCTTTTCACCCAAGGATCTGTTCATTTACAGACATGAGTGGACACAGAAGCCCTGGAAAGGGCAAAGCCTCCTCTTAATGATGTAATCTTGGAGTAGGCTGAGTCCTGACCTAGAAAGACATGCGAGTCCTGGGTTAGTAAAGTGTTCTCTTGCCGGGACAGAATGCCTGAGATACAAATGTACAGGAGGCAGACTTATTTTGGCTCACGGTTGCCAGGGTTGCAGAATGTGATTTGCTTAGCAGCATCTTTGGGTGCCTAAGGCAACACTGAACGTTTGATGGAGAGCAAGTGGTGGAACAAACATCTCACCTTGTGGCAGATAGGTAGCAGAAAAGAAAGAGTCAAAAATAAGATACCCCCCCACAAAGGCACACACACCCATGGCCCACTTTCTCCAATTAGGAGCGTTCATCTGGGAACTCATCAGGGAATTTAACCCCTGAGGTGGTTAGCACCATGGTGATGCAGCCATCTCTCAATACCATCACACCTTCAACACATGAGTCTTTCAGGTCCATTTCATACCCAACACATGGACCAAGTGAATGTTCTTTTACATGGAAAGGGATCTTCCCAGCTGCAACTAGGCTAAGGTTCTTCACACAAGGAGATTATTTTTATTCTTTGGATGGGTTCTAAGTGTAATCGTGAGTCCTCCTGGGAAGGAATCAGAAGAAGGTAAGCTGGAAGAGCAGAAACAAAGCCAACGAGAAAGTAAAACCCATTGGTTTTCCAGATGGAGAAAGATGCTGCGTCAGGTACAGTGGGAGTGTGGATCTGCCATTTAGAAAAGACTAGAAAATGCACTCTTCAAAACTTACTCAGTGTTATCCACACTAAGATTCAGTTCATATTCAAGGGCTTCCAGAACTCTAAGAGACTGGAGGTGTGATGTATTCAAGCTGAATTTGAGGCAGTCTGTTGCAGCAACCACAGGAAAGCAACACAGAGACTAAGGCCATTCCTCTTGCTTCTGGCAAAGCAGACCGTAACAAGAGCATTGTGTGTTATAACATCAAAAGTAAGTTGCCTCAGGAGTATTACTCCAAGTGTCATGGAGCTAAGAAGAGCAAGTCGGGAACAGATCTGGGCGGGGTGAGGTGGGGGGGTGAGACAGGGGGCAGTTTGCATTCTGCAGGCCAGCACTCCAAGCAAGGACAGTTCTTTGGAGAACACTGCTCATCTATGGCATTTCAGTCTTCAGGAGGCAAAGGAATGTTGGGAACGAGCCTCTCACTCCAGGGAAAAGGGATGAGCATTCTGTGTGTTAGCCTTCGCAGTAGGGCTGGAAACTGTTGGAAAGCCATGTTTCAGTATGAGTGATAGTTCGCTTAGCATATGTATCCCTTCAACTTGCTTTGTTTCTGACACCACCTATAGTCTATATTGTTAGAATTGTTTCTTAATTTTATATTTAAAGATGGAGCTCAGTTCCATTTCCAGAGTCCCTCTCAGGTGTAGTAGAAGCTTCCTTCTACCTTTGCTGCATTCTTCAAAGGATTATCACAGTCTGAGGCAGTGAGATATCCCCACTATGTAATCTGAGGATACCCACACACTACCAAGAAACAGGAGTGTCTTAGGTTGCTGCTGCTGTGATAAAACACTATGAGCAAAAGGTTTTCTGTGGTTGGTGTAACAAATTGCCACAAACTCACCAGCTGAATGTGACTCAGTTAGTCTTTAACATTCTGGATCCCTTAAGTCTGAAATGAATCCTAATGTAGATTACACCATGGTTTATTTTATCCTACAGCATGTAGTTAATCATCCAGGGAAGTCAGGGCAGGAACTCAAAACAGGGGCTTGGAGCAGGAGCTGGTGCAGAGGCCATAGAGGAGTGCTGTTTACTGACTTGCTCAGTCTGCTTTCTTCCAGCACCTAGGATGACCAGCTCGGGGGTGGCACTGCCCATGGTTAGTTGGGTCCTCCCACATAAGCATCAATCATGAAAGATGCCACACAGACTCGCCCACAAAGCCAATCCTATGGAGGCGTTTCCCCAGTTGAGCTATCCTCCTCTTGGAAGACTCTGACTTGTGTCCGGCTAACAGGACTTGTGTCCGGGCAACAAGACAAGCCACCACGGAGAGTGGCTGCGAGGGGCAGCCTGCAAGGACAAGAATGGTAGGGAAGCCAAAAACAAGAAGAAAGCCTATCCTGCAAACTGTAATATACTCAAATACTCGCTGACCGAGTCACTCTGTCTTTAAAATACTTCCAGAGAAAATATCCAAATGAAATATATATGTATAGCTGGACATGATGGTACATGCCTTTAATCCCAGCACCCGGGAAGCCAGCCAGAGTTACATAAAGTGATCCAGTCTCAAAACACTGAATAAGCAACAAAAACAAAATGCATGTATATGCATACAAAATTAACATATTTGTGTCCATAGGAGTATTATATATAAAAACCAAAAGTAGAAACACACTAATATCAGTGATTCCCGTACTTTGGTCACATAAGAGATATCTGTCCATCTTTGTGACAAAAGGAATTACTGGACTCCACCTCCTGAGTTTCATCTCAGAAAATGTCTTACAGCATTCATTTTTTATATGTTCTGGGGATTAAAGCCCTATGTATTCTTTAAATAAAGTATGAAAAGATCTTTATTACAAACACTTCCTTTAGGCAATCCTCCAGCTCGTTCATCTATATGCAGTTTTCTCTCTCATTTCATCTCAACAGTCAAGAAGAGAAAGCTTCTCTCTTGATTTCTTAGCAAAACTCTCCTAGATTTTCTCCATTAACTACACAGTGACAATCGACTTGTTAACCCGGAAGCTTAGATGTATGGGCAGCATCTGAGGCCAAGCAAAACAATAAAACTGTAAAAAGAGCCATGAAGTCAGAGTCTCTTATTAAAACAAATCCTTAAATAAAATAAAATTCATTTGTTAACTTTGCTTTGTACTTGCTTCAAGGGTAAATCATGGCTGGGTGGTGGTGGTGCACACCTTTAATCCCAGTACTCAGGAGGCAGAGGCAGGCAGATCTCTGTGAGTTCGAGGCCAGCCTGCTCTACAAAGTGAGTTCCAGGACAGTCAGAGCTAAACAGTGAAACCCTGTCTCTAAAAAAGGAGGGGGGAATCATGAGCTTAATAGTAAAAGCAACAAATAAATGGATGATGAACTTGTATTCCCCCAAATTTTTAAAAGCCTACATCAATGAACAAAGTGAAGTAAGAAAACACCTCAAAGAATTAACAGCAACGGAAAAAAATCCATGGCAGGCAGAGGGCCATCCCAGGTGAGGATAGTGCCCCCTCTGAGAATATGCCTTACAAAACAGGATAGAATAGAGACCTTCACATAAGAACAAGAAAACACGAGACATTCTCTCTAATACTATTAAAGCAGGCAGGGTATATAAAATTGTTAGATGCATCTTACAGACAATAAAGCATATATTGATTTGGAGAGTGTCCATGTTACATTAAGTGAGAGAAGCAAATCAAGCTGGAAGCCCAGGACAGAATGATTTTAGACAAGCCCACCTACCTTCATGGGAATATGACATCTAACTGAAAGAAAGGAAAGAAGGCTGTGCACCACACTATGGGCAATGATAATGTCCATGGGGCAGGACTAACGCAGGGAAGGGGAGTTTAAACTGTTGAATGGTATGAGGCAAAAAGGGATATAAAGAATATTTAAAGTAAGAAAGATTCTTGAACCTGTAATAAAGTCATTGGAAAACATACAACCAAAGAAGAAAGCTTCCATTTCCAGGAATGCTCAAACAGATAGTGATGCCCTGAAAAATGTTATAGAATTGTTTCTCACGTTGGGTGGTGGCAGAATGGGGGGGGGGAGTAAAAGAAATCATTTCTGATCTGAAAGGTTAAGATACAGTGTGGCGGCCGCACTTACATTTCGCCATTACAAGATGGCGCTGAGGGCTAAAGTAAACAAGTATGTGGCGCGAACTTTTCGCGCCACATCTGCCTAGCAACAGGTTTCCACCAATCCTTTTCTGCCACGTCACCTAATCAGTAGACACGCCCCGTCCTCCTGTATATAAGCCGCCACCCAGCCCGGCTCGGGGGCCCCCTGCTTCCAGCTCTCCCTCAACCAAGCAGCGCTTCAATAAAGTGTGATCAGAGAAGAATCCTGTGTCGGTGGTGATCTTTCCCCGCTGGTCGGGGCTCACTCGCCGCAGCTGGTGCCGAAACCCGGGAACTTCGGCGGACACACACGGGGGGGGGGGGCTGAAGAGGATTCAGAACTCTACACACGAAGCGGTTGGCGCCGGTAAGTATCCTCAGGTATGCTTCTTGGAGGAATTAGTCCTTTGTGGTTTGCATTAGCAGTGGTTGTTTTTGCTGTAGTGGTTTATGCCTTTTGCATTTTTATCCGTTGTCATAGACCAGGAGAGGAGTGTCGCTGCTGCAACATCTAAAGCGAAAGTAAGTCCGTGGCAGATAAGGCGATTTTTCTGCCCTTTTGTAAGCCTCTTGTAGAAAAGTAAGCAAAGATGGGCAACGATCAGTCTGTCTCCGGTGCATGCGATTTTGTAGATCCTATACAGCGGTTACTACAGGAGAGAGGATTGAAAATCTCAAAATCCACTATAAAGGTGATTGTCGGGGATATTGATCGCTCGGCGCCGTGGTTTGCGGTGTCTGGGGATCTAAATCTGCATTGCTGGAGAAAGCTAGGCAAAGATTTGGAGGCAG
The DNA here is from genome assembly GCF_903992535.2 of Arvicola amphibius. NCBI lineage: Eukaryota > Metazoa > Chordata > Mammalia > Rodentia > Cricetidae > Arvicola > Arvicola amphibius. The sequence goes on from NC_052048.2 coordinate 156,739,715, forward strand.
CAAAGGAACAGGGGCAATTAAAGAAGGGAACTTATCCTTTTTGGAGATTAGTACACTCCTGCTTGAAAGATGGAAAAAATGTAGAGGAGTTAAGAGAAGGAAGGAAAATGCTGGCAAGACACCAGGACAGCCTTTCAGAAGCAGGTTCAAAGACAGAGGAGGATACTGAAGAAAAGTGCACGGTAATAAGGAACAAAAAAGGGGAAAAGAAAGATATAAAAGAAAAAGAGGATCCTAAGATAAATAAACCTTCAGCACCTCCCCTGTATCCGGTGCTGGATGAATTCGCAGCCTTGCGGCTGGCCGAAGAGGAGCTGGTAGAGGCAGAGGAGGAGAGCTTAGAGGAGGAAGATGCACGTTATGAGGAGGAGAGATATGGGCCAGCTCTAAAAGTGCCTACTAGAGAGTTTCCCCCTCCTTACGTGCAGCCCAGGAGTAGCTGCCATTTCATCGACAGGGGCACTCTTGCGCAGTTAGCTGTGCATTATCCACCTTCAGTGGTGGTATTTCCTGTTTTTGAGGATCAAAATCAACAAAGATATCATGAGCCAGTCCCTTATAAAGAGTTAAAAGATTTAGTGGAAGCGGCAAAGACTTATGGAGCTAATGCGCAGTATACCCGCACATTACTGACTCGGTTGACCACCAGAGCTATGACACCAACAGATTGGTGGGAAATTGCTAGAGCATGCCTTTCTACAGGTCAATATCTAGATTATAGATCTATAGTGGTAGAAGCTGCTCACACTCAGGCTCGAGTAAATGCGCAAACGCCAAATCGAGCTCCCTGGAATGCAGACATGTTATTAGGGCAAGGGCAATGGACGGCTAATCAAACAGCCTATCCAGTGGAGGTTTATCAACAAATTAATGAAATTTATACAAGAGCATGGAAAATGATACCAAAAAGAGGTGAAGTGACGGGCAAACTTACTAAAATTATTCAAGGCCCTACTGAACCTTTTTCGGAGTTTGTGGCTCGCATGATGGAAGCCGCAGGGAAGGTGTTTGGTGAAGCTGAAGAAGCCATGCCTTTGGTTCAGCAGTTAGTGTTTGAACAGGCTACTAAAGAATGTAAGAGAGCCATCATGCCGTGGAAAAATAAAGGACTGGATGCTTGGCTTAAAGCCTGCCGAGAGATAGGCGGCCCTCTAACTAATGCTGGTCTAGCGGCTGCTATGCTAGCAGTCTCCAGGGGGCAGGGAAGATTAGGTACCTGCTTTAATTGCGGGAAGCCGGGGCATGTACGAAAAAACTGCCCCCAAGGCACACAGCAAAAGAGCCAAAGCCAAAGACAGCCTGGCACATGTCCGCGGTGCAAAAAGGGAAAACACTGGGCGAATGAGTGTCGATCCGTAAAGGATATCAATGGACAGCCCATACCCAATGCCACATCAGCCATGTCAAAAAACGGGCAGAAGGGCCCACTACCCCAGGGCCCGAGAATTTATGGGGCAATTCAGGAGCCAAACATGAGACCACCCCAGTCATCAGAAGGGCCACCACAGGCTCCGCAGGGTTGGACCTCCGTGCCACCACCGGATTGGTACTGACTCAGAGTATGGGTGTTCAAGCTATAGACACAGATATGTCAGGACCTCTGGAGGAAGGAACAGTGGGACTAATCTTAGGAAGATCCTCCGGTACTCTTAGAGGGTTATTAGTGCTACCTGGAGTGATCGACCCTGACTACAAAGGCATTATTAAGGTAATGTGTCATTTTCCGTTTGGCATCATTTCGATTGCACCCGGAGATCGTATCGCACAATTGTTAATTCTTCGATCAGACCATGAAAAATTTCCCGCTTATGAGAAAGAGAGGGGCAAGCGAGGGTTCGGCTCCTCTGGGGTTGAGCTAGCATGCTTGTCTATAGGACTTGATGATCGCCCCATATGTACCCTAGAAGTAGAAGGAAAGCTCTTTACGGGCCTGTTGGATACCGGAGCGGATAGAAGTGTGATGCGTAAACAGGATTGGCCGAAGAGGTGGCCGTTACAGACGGCTGCACAAACCTTACAGGGTCTAGGATATCAAAATACTCCAGATATGAGTGCTAAGCAATTGCATTGGAGGATGGAACACAGTCAAGGCACTTTTCAGCCTTTTGTCATAGACCTCCCTTTAAATTTATGGGGAAGGGATGTACAACAACAATTAAAATTGATAATTACCAATGATTATTCTCAAGTGAGTAAAGATGTCATGAAGGCACAAGGCTTTGTACCAGGAAAAGGGCTGGGGGCTCGCCTTCAAGGACGAAGTGACCCCGTGTTGCCCACTCCCAAATCTGATCGGAAGGGCTTGGGTTTTTCCTAGGGGCCACTGATGATGCGTTACGCATCCCCTGGGGCACAGATACACCCGTTTGGGTGCCTCAGTGGCCCCTGTCTATGGAAAAGCTCCAGGACGCACACATATTAGTTAAAGAACAACTTCAGCTTGGTCATATTGAACCTTCTGTGTCTCCTTGGAATTCCCCTATTTTCATCATAAAAAAGAAGTCAGGAAAATGGAGGCTGCTGCATGACCTTAGAGCAGTTAATGCACAGATGCAACTCATGGGATCTGTCCAAAGAGGGTTGCCTCTTTTAAGTGCTTTACCAAGAGATTGGCCTGTTTTTGCCATAGATGTTAAGGATTGCTTCTTTTCTATACCCTTGCATGTTTTAGATAAACATCGTTTTGCATTTACTGTTCCCTCTATAAATCATGAACAGCCTGATGAACGCTATCAATGGAAGGTCTTACCACAGGGTATGGCCAACAGTCCCACCATGTGCCAGCTATACGTGGATCAGGCGTTACAACCAGTGAGACGTAGTTTTCCCAAAGTTAGGCTGATCCATTACATGGATGATATCCTATTGGCAGCAAAACAAGAGCATATGCTAGAACAGGCATTAGTTGCCCTGGAGGCATCCTTAAAACAAAAGGGGCTGATTATTGCCGCCGATAAGATTCAAAAGACAAGTATTATAGAGTTTTTAGGAGCCCGTGTTACCCCAAAACAGATTTTTCCACAGAAAATTTGCATTCGTACATCACATTTACGCACTTTAAATGATTTTCAAAAGTTGCTCGGAGATATAAATTGGCTGAGAGGATATCTCCCCATTACCCGTGAAGCTTTGCAGCCGTTGTTCTCAATATTAGAAGGAAATCCTGATGTAACGTCACCTAGAGAGCTTACACCCAAAGGAAAAGAAGCATTAAAGATAGTGGAAAAGGCCATAGAACAAGCGCAGGTTCTTCGGTTTGATCCAGAACAACCATTATTGCTTTGCATTCTGCGCACTGTTGGTCATCCTACTGGAGTATTGTGGCAGACAGGCCCGATTTGGTGGATACATGGTCATACACTTGGTTCACGCACGTTAAGCTATTATCCTGATTTAGTGGCACAACAGGCATTATTGGGAGTGAGGTTCAGCTTGACCTCCTTTGGAAAAATGCCAGAGAAGCTAATATTGCCCTATACCAAAGATCAAATTGAGGTTTTGACAGGGACTACTGATGATTGGGTCGTATTGATTTCCTCATATTCAGGCGTTATTGATAATCATTATCCGTCTGATAAATTGCTGTCCTTTATGGCACAGAATGTTGTATATTTTCCAAAGATTACCAGTGCTTCTCCTTTGAATAATGGCTTGACTATTTTTACTGATGGGTCCAAAACTGGAATTGGAGCCTATATGGTATATGGCTCCCCGCCTGTTACTCTGAAATTTCGCTCTGGAGCACCCCAAGTCGTGGAGTGTCAAGTAGTGTTGGAGGTCTTTAAGGCCTTTCCCCATCAGCCTTTTAATTTGTATTCTGATTCATGCTATGTAGTTAATGCTGTAAAACATCTGGAAGTGGCTGCATATGTTAAACCTAGTAGCATGGTTGCATCTTTGTTATTACAAATTCAGAGTTGTATAGTTCAACGTGCTAAACCATTTTTTATCGGTCATATTAGAGCTCATTCCGGTCTTCCTGGACCTATGACTGAAGCTAATGATATGGTTGATAGGGCTACCAGGGAAATGGCTTTAGTTGCCCTGGATCCTATGCAATCGGCTGAACAATTTCATAAAAAGTTTCATGTGCCTGCAAATACCCTTCGCCTTAAGTTTAATATTACTCGCGACCAAGCGCGTGAGATAGTTAAACAATGTTCCTCCTGTGTGATTTTTCATCATCTGCCTCATATTAGGGTTAATCCACGTGGGTTAAAGCCACTTACCCTTTGGCAGATGGATGTTACTCATGTTTCAGAATTTGGCAAACAAAAATATTTGCATGTTTCTGTGGACACTTGTTCAGGTGTTATACATGCCACCCCGTTATGTGGTGAAAAGGTCCTTAACGTAAAGACCCATTGCCTAGAAGCCTGGGCTGCTTGGGGCAAGCCTTATTCTTTAAAAACTGATAATGGCCCGGCATATGCCTCTAAAAGTTTTCAACAGTTCTGCTCTATTTTTGAAATTAATCATATTACTGGTTTGCCCTATAATCCACAAGGACAAGGCATCGTGGAAAGGGCTAACCGCACCATTAAGGAATTGCTTCAAAAACAAAAAGGGGGAATAGCCGAGGGCGCATCCCCGCGAGATAGAATATCTCTCGCTCTCTTTACATTTAATTTTCTGACCTTGGATTCCAATGGCCGTTCAGCCGCGGAAAGACATATGGACCACAGACACAGAAATACAGAATTAGTAAAATGGAAGGATGTAATTGATAACAAATGGTATGGACCGGACCCTGTGATACAGAGGTCCAGGGGAGCTGTTTGTGTCTTTCCTCAGAATCGGCCAGACCCGGTGTGGATCCCTACCAGACTGACAAGAATCGTGACAACACTGGAACAGCCTGACGAAGAGCAAGGAGATGTTGCTGCTCCTGATCCTGTTGGTGAACCTGCCGGTTCCAGTTGAATCTGAAGAATCTTATTTCTGGGCTGTGGCCCGTACATGGCCCATTCCAATTCCTGTTCACAATGAGTCCACAATATTGCCACAATTTTTTGTTGATAGTTGCCAATTGAACTTAGTTTGCAAAAAGGTGGATGCACAGGAACAAAAATTTAATCAAACTGTAGTGCCCCTAGCAGGAACTTTATGTTTTACCACAAATCAGAGCACTTCTATCTCAGACTGCATCTTGCTAGATGCCATGAATCTTACTGTAGCTAGAGATCCATTTTTAGAAGATACCCCCAATTTTTTGAGAAAGGCCATTAGCGTAGCCCTGCCTCAGGTTAGATCTGGAGCTAAATCTGGATCTGGCTCCTATTCCGGTTCCAATGATACTGTTAATGTTACCACTTATGGGATCAGTTGCAACCTTACAACGCCCAATTGGGTACAGGTTAGCAAGGTTAATAATAGTGATTCACAGGTTGGCAATAGTAATCATACTAGTAATAATATTTTTTCTTGGTCTGTCCCTAGATGCTCTGGTAATGATTTGAGCTATCCCCCTGAATTTGTGGATTGCAGAGGACGATATGATAAGTTTTACAATAATTCTGGATGGGTTCTTAGGAATCTTAACCATTTTAAGGTTAAAAGAAAACTTATGATAAAGGTTGGATCACCCTTTACTCCGTGGATACTTATGAATTCCAGAGGAGCTATAACTGAGTTGTCTCCATTTGCTACATTTGTTCGCTCTGGAATAATTATGTTAAATAATTATACAGGGATTATGAATCACACTTCTAAAGAAATTAATATAACTAGTGTAGAGAAAAAACATAATACTACTCTATGGCAAACCAGAGTTTGCCTGGATCCTCCCTTTGTCTGGCTTTTGTTTAATACTACAGGGAGTTCAAATAATACTGCAGTTGATTGCAAGAAGGATAATTGCTCTCTGTCACAATGTTGGAATTTCTACCATTCAGGTGCGATTGTTATGCGCATCCCTACCTTTGTGTTTTTGCCTGTAAAAGCCAATCCTAAGAACTTCCCATTAGCCACCCTGGTTCGCCGGAAAAGGGATTTTGGCATTACAGCAACTATTGTGACGGCTATTGCAGTGTCTGCTGCTGCGGCTGTTACTGCAGGAGTAGCTATGGCCAATCAAGTTCAGACAGTTACTATTATCAATTCCGTGGTACAAAAAACCTCGGACGCTATGTATATACAAGAAAAGATTAACCATCAATTAATGTCAGGTATTTTATTGTTAAATAAGAGAGTTGATTTGGTGGAAAGAAATATGTTAGAAATGTTTGATATAGTTACCTTTGGTTGTGTGGATCGTACTAAGCACTTGTGTGTTACCCCCTATACTGCTACCCTTAATGAATCCTGAGCGATTTCTCAATATCTAAATGGCAATTGGACAAGGGAATTGGAACAATTGCAAGCCAATTTTAGTTTGAAGATTTTGGCTTTGAATCAAACCCAGGCGACTATGGTTTCGCTGGGGGAATTTACAGATTGGCTGGTAGATACCTTTTCATATATTAAGGAATGGGCAGGGGTTGGCGTGCTAGGATTAATATTAACTTCGGAAGTGATATTGGCGTTGTTTCTGATTCTAAGGCTGATTCGGGTAAGGAAACGGGAAAAGGTGGCCATTGCACGTGCCCTCGCAGCCTTGGAGGCCGGTAACTCCCCCCAAGCTTGGATCAGCATCTTACAGGACTCCTGACCCTAATCCCTGCTTTTGCACCCGAAGGCCATTGAGCCATTGCACTCGGAAAGAGGGATTGATGAGGTTCCCCTGAATCTGGGGATGTGTTGTCCTGGACAGGAGGTTTTGCACCTAAGAGTGCACTGAGTAGATCCACTCAGGAGATCATGACCTTATGCGTATGGGTAGTCCCGCTTATTTTTCCCATCCCTGAGAAAAACGGGACATGTCTACATTTTCAGGGTAAGGTCCTCTGACCTCAGCCTTGACTGTCTTTTAAATGTCATAAAATTAAAAGGGGGGAACTGTGGCGGCCGCACTTACATTTCGCCATTACAAGATGGCGCCGAGGGCTAAAGTAAACAAGTATGTGGCGCGAACTTTTCGCGCCACATCTGCCTAGCAACAGGTTTCCACCAATCCTTTTCTGCCACGTCACCTAATCAGTAGACACGCCCCGTCCTCCTGTATATAAGCCACCACCCAGCCCGGCTCGGGGGGGCCCCCTGCTTCCAGCTCTCCCTCAACCAAGCAGCGCTTCAATAAAGTGTGATCAGAGAAGAATCCTGTGTCGGTGGTGATCTTTCCCCGCTGGTCGGGGCTCGCTCGCCGCAATACAGGAGTGACTCCTTTCTCTTTGGCATCACAAACTTGGTTTCAGGACTATTTCCATCACAATACAACACACTGTGATATCTCTCCCCTTTAAAAGAAACACCTTCCTTAATCATACAGAGTTTCCCATTGCTCCAGCTCCACGTCCTAGTTCTTAAATGTTGTCTATATAATCTGTCTTTACTTTCTTTCTTATCACTCCCAGTTTTAAACATTTTTAAAATAATTTCAAACTCACAGAAAAAAATAAGGGTAATACAAATATTCCCCACATTCCCTGGATCCTGATTCATCAATTAGTGCCCCCTTCCTCATGAGTATGTGAACAGCTCTTGTCAGGGTCACCGCCGACCTCCATATTTTCAGTTCTCATGATCTAAACAGCAGCACTGACACCATTATCCTCAAACTCATCTTCACTGACTTCTGGGTGACACTTGGTTTCTTTCCACCACACAGCTACTTTGTCTCAACTGTCCGCCTTTTCTGGATCTTCCTCCTGCTGCCGTCATCCTCCAAATGCTTAGGGTGCTGTGCTCTGTCAACACTTGCTTTCTCATCAAGTTCAAGAATTTAAATGCCATCTGTTATGAGATATAAGCTGTATCTCCTGCCCTACCCCACCCTGTCCTCTCCCTTGAATCCGAGATTCCTAACCCCAGTTCTTCCTGAGTAGCTCCAGGGGACGTTTGTCTTTATAGATCCAGAGTTAAACCCCCAAGTTCGTCTATCTGGCTCACAGCCATTCTCCCTTCATTGTCTCTCCCCTCAGAAAGTGGCAGTTCCGTCCTTCCATTCATCCAGGCTCCAGATCTTAATATTCCTCTATTCCTTTCTTTGTGCTGTAGCCCACAACCGATTCAGACCTAGTCAGTTGTTAGTACTTGCCCTGGCACCCCGGGCCGAGCTGCTCACATCTCTCGCCTCTCCTAGCACTCAAGGTCAAACCTTTACTGACGATTCCTAAATGTGCCAGCCATGGATGCTGCTCCCAAAGCTGTAACTAAAGACTCCTCCAATTCCTTCTGCCTACTGCCTGGGTTTCTACTTATAAACATACAGCACTGCCGGGCAGTGGTGGTGCATGATTTTAATCCCAGCACTCGGGAGGCAGAGGCGGGCGGATCTCTGAGTTCGAGGCCAACCTGGTCTACAAGAGCTAGTTCCAGGACAGGCTCTAGAAACTACAGGGAAACCCTGTCTCGAAAAACCAAAAAAAAACCCAAAAAACAAAAAACGTAAACATACAGCACTGAGAATCAAGGACCACTTGGGAAAATGATAATGAACATTGCTAATATGAAAGCATTTTGACAAAATGAGCAAAACAATTAATGCAAAATTCTTCCAATAGAGTTTCTTCTTTATAATTCTTGTTTTAAAAATCTACCACTATCATTGTAATACATGCTTTTAATCCCAGCACTCAGGCTTAGGAAGCAGAGTTAGGTGGATCTCTGAGAGTTTCAGACCAGTCTGGTCTACATAGCATGTTCCAGGCCACCCAAGGCTACAGTGCTATATAGCAAGATGTTATCTAAAAAAAGAGGAAAAACAAAAATAAAAAAAAGAGGAAAAAGAAAAAATTGATTGGTCAATCCAGCCGGTCACTCTGGGAAACCATTTATTTTGCACAGTGGCTGAAATGATTAAGATTAGTTCCAGTTCACAATCTCATCAGAGAAGTACCAAAGTTAAACATCAATATTATTTCCTCTTAATGGGGCTGGCTTCAATGCTGGCCCCATTTGCAATGAGAAGGGATAAATTATAAACATATGCTCTGACTCTGAAGGAATAACCTCTCCAGGGCATGGTGTAGACTCCATTTAGAACAACCTACTTTACATACCCAACCTTTGAAATAAACATAGCCCACCATCGTATTAGCCTATGAAAACATGTGTGTAGCATACATCTCACATTTAAAGAAGAAGCTTTTGACTTAAGTTTAGAGAATTAGACTGTATGAACTTATAATTTTCACCACGAGGTGAAAATGTCAGAACCAACTCTACCAGGTTTTAAATAAGTATCAGGTCAAATGCCAAATAATGTTGCCTTGTTTGGTATCTTCATGAGATTAAAAACAAGAAATTCAGTTCTACAGGTCAGCTCCTTTTCTTTTCCTCTTCTGATAAGTAATTGTTTTTACACTTGTGTGTGTGTATATGTGTGTGTGTTGCATTGTATTGTGTGGTGAAATACGTGAATGTATGTGGAGAACAGAGTGGACAACTTGTGGAGGTCACCTCATGAATCCTTGGGAACAAATTCAGGTTGGCAACCTTGGTGCCAAGCACCTTCATCCTCTGACACATCTTGTTGACCCCACTGTATGTTTTGATATTTTCACTGAATGAAATAAAATGGGTTTTAGGTGTCATAGACATATCTACCTCTAGCACTTGGACAAGTAACTGGCACATAATATTCTCATTAATATTTGCTCAGAAAGATGGGCAGAATTAAAGCTTTTGAGGAAAGGTATAGCAAGGACTTTCCCCTTTTTACACTGAATAAATGCTATGTCCTAGGTTTATATTAAGTGTTCTAAATCTAACCATGAACCAAGGCATCTGCTGATGTGGGATCCCCCTCTGTATGCTAAAATATGCTTTATTACCATTGGTTATAAAGGAAGCTGTTTCAGCCAATAGCTTATTAGAGTAAAGCCAGGTGGGAAATCTGACAGAGATATAGAAAGAAGTAGGTGGAGTCAGGGAGATGCCATGTAGCTGGCAAACGATAAAGACGCCAGCCACCAGCCAGAACCTTACTGGCAGGCCACAGCTCATGACGATATACAGATTAATAGAAATGGGTTAATTTAAGATGTAAGAGTTAATAAATATGCTTAAGCTATTGGTCAAACAGTATTGTAATCAATATATTTTCTGAGTGATTATTTCAGGTCTGGGCAGCCGAGAATGAATAAGCAGCCTCTGCCTTCAAAATGGTGTCTGAAAAACTGAGGCTAACATGCATGGCCTGCCATCCACTTCAGGTCTGGGTCCTTGCTCAGGGTTAGGAGAAAAGTAGCTGAAAGCATGCCAGCAGCTCAGCACTCTGCCTGGGCAACTGGCCAGCTTGGGTCTGCTAGGTGTGCATAGATAGGAGAGCATGGCGGTTTCCTGCTGCCATGCACAGAGATATTTCCAGGCTATGAGGTGCTTCATGGCAGATTTAGCTTTTACTCAGATTAAAAGGGTTTGTGTGCTGCACGCTCCTTCCCAGAGTTGAGGTGGTGAGCGCAACTTCTTCCCAGAGGTCACAGAGCTGGTAGTTAAGATACCTCCGCCATATTGAAAAGCTGAGAGAGGCAGAGCCAGCATCTAGGCTGTTGTAAGCACACTGCTTACCATTTAAAAATATTTCTTGTCAGAAAAGGATTACAGATACACAATAAAAACAAATTCAGACAAAAATATACCTCTGAACAGGTCACAGTGTGTTTAAAAAATGAACATAGGCTTAAGAGAGAGAGAAGCAAAAGAATATAGACAATTATACAAGGAAATAAATAGTTTTAAAGAATAAAACAAAGTCTTTACAGAGACAGTAGAGACAGTCCTAGATTAAAAGAGTAAAGAAAAGCAAGTTATGTAAAGATGGGAAATACACAGAGAGTCTAGATTTTGTATATTATTGTGTTTTCTTTGAATTTTTTACTGTAAATGAGCTAAGTACAGAGAGGCATTTTATTGTACAGGCTGCTAAGCTAAACCAAAATATATATTTAAAGGTATCTTGACTTCAAAATTTGGGTTTAAGGATATGTTGCTTTGGAAAAGAGGTTCTGCTTTTTTTCCCACAGAGGATAAAAAGCTGTAGATTTCTTACTGGCTAATATTGTTTGATCAAACAAGACCCCCTGAAGCAATGGCCAAGATGGTCTAACATCTATGACAGCTTCAGGACTGCTAGCTGAGATGGACCTACCACACAGTATACCCCTTGAAAGACCTGATTAATAGCACCCCCAATCAGCAGAAAGTAGTCTAGAGAACAATGCCCAAATTCCCTAAATTATTGTTTATAAATATTTGTTTATTTAAAGGGGCTATAATATAGAAATGAATACTTTGCACTGATATGGATCTTGATCTATTGATACAAATTTAAGGTCAATGTTATTACACTGTGTATATGTATTGTTGCTCTTATTTGAGGTATTGTGTTTATTCAGCTCATTTAAAAAGGTAATGTATAATTAACAAAAACTGATTAATAGATAGTCGTCTTTAATAGTCATGTTAGATTTTTAAGGTCTACAGAGATATATTTCAGATGAATAGGTATTCTTCAAGACTTTCAAAGACCTACAGAATATGGCATTTAAAATGTTTTAAGAACTTAGGCTGTTTTCGACAGTGAGGCATATTTGCTTCTGGTATCATCAATTACCTCAGAGAGGTTTATGGGTGTGGGAGCCCACAGGTGACTCAGTTTCCATCTGGAGTCATTTCTGACTTAAAGAAATCATTTGAGGGGACTAGAGAGATGGCTCAGTGGTTAATAGCATTGCCGACTCTTCCAAAGGTCCTGAGTGCAATTCCCAGAAACCACATGGTAGCTCACAACCATCTATAATGAGGTCTGGTGCCCTCTTCTGGCCTTCAGGCATACATGCAGAAAGAATATTATATACATAATAAATAAATAAATAAATAGTAAATAAATAAATAGTAAATAAATAGATAAATAAATAAATAAATAAATATTTTTAAAAAGAAGTCATTTGAGTTCAATCTTGCCTGCTCTACTTTTTCCTATAACCTTGAGGGCTGTGAGAGACTTCTGATTTAGCTTGTGAGAAAAGAACACTCTATCTAGTAGACAGTATATTGCTGATGACAAAATCCAGGAACATCAAGATAGAAAATAAAAGCTGCTTCCAAGAAGCAAGCACATGTTGGAAAGGAGGCTGCTCACTCAAGGACAGGAATGGTCTTGTGGTTAGATACTGACTGTCTGTGTTGTACTTTGTTCTGCTTTTTTATAAATGCAAGCTGTGAAATAAACTCTGGGATGTTTGGCTACTTCAGCATTACCAGGCAGATCTTCTGATTATATCCTGTCTTCTATTCTTTCATCTGACTTTGCTTTGGCCTCAAGGATTCCCTATCCAGCAACCCTAACTGACTTTGTAGGAGTGGGCTCCTACAGATGGGCATTGAAGAAATTCATTATGGAATTTGCCTTTAATGTGACAAGGCTAGCCATTTGGGAAAGAAACTGCTCTTGCCTGGACTGCTTGATGTTATGCTGTATGAAATAGACATGCAGGACTCACAGAAAAATGACAGCTGAACTTGCCTTAAGGTAACAGTCCTTCAGGGTTCCTGCTTCATGAGTCTGCTAGACATTCTTCAGGATTCAGAAGAAAGTGACTAACAAACTACCAATAGTGGCAAAACAGTTCTTCAAATTTCCTGCTTCATTGAAAAGTCTGCTTAATACTATGGGCCTGTAGGCTGAAGATGGATGCCCTAGGGTTACAGAAGAACTTTGGGTGACTGTCCAGGCAATGAAATGTCTCTGTCAATTCTAGAGCTTTGGAAGTTGCTTACAATGTACTTCCTGTTAACTTATGTAATATTATATCCTTCTTTGATGGAGCTGAAGAATTGATAGTTTTAATTATAGTTTTCCTTAGGTATAATAAAAGACAAAGTAAATATAAATAGTGTAACTGTAATTCTTGCTTGATACCTGTTTTGTATATGCAATTTTATTATGTTAAAGTTAAAACCTGCCTTTTTATTTGGACAGAAAAGGAGAGATGGTGTGGGATTGCCCTATGTATGCTATACATATGTTTTATTACTATTGGTTATTAAAGAAGCTGTTTCAGCCCATGGCTTAGTAGAGTAAAGCCAGGTGGGAAATTCAAACAGAGATATAGAGAGAAATAGGTGGAGTCAGGAAGATACCATGTAGCTGCTAAAGGAGAAAGGCGCCAGCTGCCAGCCAGAACCTTACTGGTAGGCCACAGCTTTGTGTTGATATACAGATTAATAGAAATGAGTTAATTTAAGATGTAAGAGTTAGCTAAAAATATGCCTAAACTATTGGCCAAACTGTGTTGTAATTAATATAGTTTCTGCGTTATTATTCAGGTCTGAGTGGCCTGGAAATGAACGAGCAGTCTACACCTACAATCTGCTATCTCAGCATCTGCTGTTTACATAGAAAAACATGTAGAGCACAGAAAGTGCTGTGCTGGGATGAGCTGAAGGACCATGCAGCCCAACGAGAGCACAAGATTAAGGAGACAGAGGCTTCTACGGGAAGTCCTGCCTACCATGAGCCCTGAACCAGAGTTGACCTGGTTAAATAGGGTGCTAAGGGAATCTCCTCCGAAAATGGATCAGCTTACACACAGTACAGGGAATCAAGATGTCACAGAGAACTTAAAGGTACTCAGTATGACCAGGTCTTTGAGAGGTGAGAGACTGAGAAGATTCAAGAATGGGTGCCCACATCATATGTGCCTTGCTGAATTTTGAAACTGGTGTTTCTCAGTGCATCTCAGAAAACCCCTTTAAAACAAAACACTTTGTTGATAAACACGCAAATAGTTTTTAAATCATAAACTGATTTTGGGATAATACATTCCCACGCACATTTGCTATAAAGTTTATTTATTAAGAAGTATACTTAGTTGCACTGTATGATGCAAGTTCTTTCCAATAAAGTTTTAATAAATAAAGTTTTAACAAGAAGGATACAGGAAACATGAAGAAGAAAATGGAGAAAATAAGGATAAGTTTTGAATGTGGAGGAAGGAGGAAGGACAAGACAAAAAGAGAAGGAGGGAGGGGGGAGGAAGACTAACACTCTAACACTAAGGCTATTTGAAAAGCCATAGGGATTATATTGTTTTTATATTTATCTAAAATATAGGTAGAAAGAAAGAAAAAAGAAGGAAGAAAGGAAGGGAGAGAGAGAGAGAGAGAGAGAGAGAGAGAGAGAGAGGTGGAGTAGACAGAACAGAATGCTGGGAAGAAGGGAAGTTAGTCAATCGCCATGCCTCTCCTCTCAGGGTCAGTGGCCATGGAGCCAGCCACCAGGTCAGACATGCTGAATCTTTCCCAGTAAGACACCACCTTGTGGTGCTATACACATTACTAAATATGGGTTAAAGCAAGATGTGAGAATTAGCTAATTAGAGACTGAAACTAATGGGCCAGGCAGTGTTTAAAAGAATACAATTTGTGTGTTGTTATTTCCAGGGCTAAGTCAGCTATGTGGGAGCCGGGGTGGGGGGGGGATGAAAAGCAGACCTGCCCGCAGCTCCTTCTACAATACCTGGTACAGGAGACCTAGCCAACTACTCATGGCTAGTGAGGCCACAGGTCCTAAAAAGACTTTACTACCACCATTTCCTAAAACCATTATAATTCTTAACTGCATACTAATTACTTGCCCTTATTCCCATGGGTAAGTATTGTTCTCACTGCTTATCAGCAAAACTTCTTTGTTCAGCATCAGGAGATCATTACAGAAAGCCACAAGTGGTCACAATGCAGAAAACAACAGGCTGTGGAATGCCCAGCCCCAACTGATACATCCATATCACAACCCTACACCTGAGACTCAGGGAACATCATAGAAAAGGGAACAGAGACATTGTAAGAACCAGGAAGTTTCCTTTCAGGTTGTGCCTTTTAGATATAACAGGGAAACTACACCCATGAAATCTCTTCAATATAGCTAATAAAACAAGGCCAGAGCAAGAACAACACCAACTCACATGTCATTGTGGCTAGGGAAAACTTCATCAGACTGATCACTAAATGAAGAGCTACAGGCAATTAACAACTCCTGAGAGAGGGAGAATGAGTTTTCCCCAGAGATGAGGTCCCTAATTGGTTATCTATGTGATCAGCCCCATAAACATACATATATAAGCAACACTAAATCATCTCAGTAGGTTACATTTATATACTTACTCATATACTGTAACCATAATAATTGAGGAATAAGTTCATGAATTAGAAAAGGAGAGTGGTGGAGGGCATGGTGGGAGCTGGCGGGAAGGGGATTGTGTAATTATACTTTAATTAAAAAATAAACTGTAGCTGGGAGTAGTGGTGCACATCTTTAATCTCAGCACTGGGATGCAAAAACTAGCAAATCTGTGTGAGTTTGAGACCAGTCTGGACTATGGAATGAGTTCCAGGACAGCCAGGGACACACAGTGAAACCCTGTCTCATTCAAAAATGTTTAATGAATGAACTGATGGAACAAACCTTTGAGCAAGTAACTGGAGTTAACCAATGGGGTCAGTATCCTTTATTTTAAACAAGAAGGAGAGCTGACTTCATAATTACGTGCAAACTGATGTTTTCTGATGTGCAAGATGGAAGTGAGTTCCACTTTGAAAAGCATATTAACCTGACTGAACTTGTCACTCTGGCAAAGAGTATATGTATATTATCAACTAAGTACATGCATAGCAGAAAATCACAACAAATATAATGGCTGACTTTACAAAATAACCCCAGTAAGGTTATTTAGGCTGTGGGGAACTGGGCAGGACATAAACCCCAACAAGCCTGGCCCTCATGTTACAAGAGAAGAGAGACGGAGGTCTGTGGAAGATTATTTTCTTTGTAAAACCAACATAAAATCAAAAGGGAACTATTAGCTCAACTAATTTCATTTTCAAAATCAACCGAAGCTGGTTGGGAAACTTTGAATAGAGACTAGTATTCTAATAGATTGAAAAACCCATTTTCTGCCTTGAAGGCATAGCTGCATAAGCCAGAGTAGCATTATAAAAGCTCCTATCTGTGCCAGCACAGAGGACTGTGGTGAATGTGTTAGTACTGCTCTTTAAATGTCATCTCTACAAATAGGAATTTGCCCCTTCCCAAGGCCTAAACTTCCCTAAACAACCACAAAGTCGTGAAAAATCTAAGAAGCAGCTAGTGCTCAGTGTCTCATTTCCTTCTAATTTACTAACCTAGAATGGCCATGGAATGCATAACATAGCAGTGATCGAAAGCTCTAGACAGGCAACTGTTCTTTAACCTAGCAATGGTAAGTAAAGCATTGGCCACAGGAGTCTTTATGTGTAGGGTCAATCGAGAATTTACCCTATGAAAACCGAGCAGAGCCACACTGAACATATAGATCCTGTGCCCTCAGATTTATTCCTAGTAAACAAAGACACTTTTCACAACATTCGCTGTGACCCTACTACAGATATAATAGATTTTTGTGACCACAGCCATACATTCAAGAAAGCTAACTCTTTCTTCTAAGAAAATGTCGCCAAGAGGCCAAGAGTATCTACCCAGAGGTGCAAAGTAATTACACATTAAACACTAGGATACAGGGGAAAAAATTCATTTTACAAGTTCAAAGTCCAACTAGTGACAAAATTTTGTAATTGCTGAGTTATAGTATATCTGAATGATTTGTTTTGAGAGTCAAATAGCACAATTTTGGGGAACTCTATTATCACTTAACATGTAACTTCCTTCCATATATTTACTCAATTGTTACTTCATTTATTCATCAAGTAAATATTTATCAGCTGACAGCTATATACTAGACACTGATTTAGAGGCTAGGGAATGTGAGCACAAATCAAAGGAACAAAATCCTTGCTCCCATGGATTTCTTTTTACTAGAAGACAGATAATAAATCAAATGAGAAATATAGATATCTTCAGGGAGTGATCATCCATGAAAACGATAAATCAGGATAATAGAATGACCCTGAATTCTGTAAAAAGAAGATAATGTGGTCAGGGATGGTGTTGCTATGGAGATCATTCTTCAGCTAAGTCTCACATGAAGAGAAGGAGCCTCTTGTGTCAAATGCCAAGGGAGAAGAAACAATGGAGCAAAGACCCAAGAGGAGGTGTGAGTGTGTTTTCACAAACAGGATGAGAAACATGATGCCCTGATCATGTTGGGTGGAAAGACAGAGAGATGCAAGATCACAGAGGAGACAGCGCCCACTCAGCACAGCTACAATGGTATTCATTGTCTACTTTCCCTCTAGAAATATCCTAGGCAGACAATGAAAGGGGAAAGGATCTTAAGAGAGGAGAGTAAATTCTTTCCCTAAACAGATTTGATGCAGAAAAAAAAGAGATTTTTCAAGGGAACTAGAAAGCAGACTAGAAAAATACCAATCACAGTGAAGCTCAGAAAGATGAGACAGAAAGTGTAAGAAGACACACAGGTACAAAAGGTCTAACCAACTGAAGTCCCAGAGGGACAAGTAAAAGGGGCTAAGGAGAAAGAAGGTCAGGTTAAATGTATGTCCGAAGACATGACAGAATCTTCCAGAAATAATAAAAGATATAGTATAAAAATTAAGAATTCCATCAAATATATACCTATAAAATACAGTCTATATCCAGACAACAAATTAAAGAGAAAGAAAACCCTCCAAAAACAGAGAAAAGGACAATTACCAGGAAAGAAACAGACTGAGGACAACTTTTTCAGATCAGTAATAAATGTCAACTGTCAGAGAAAATTATTTGCACCGAGAGAAAAATCTACATATCTAGATTTTACAAATGGGAAATATATTTTAAGAAGATATTTCAGAAGATATTTTCAAATAAAGCAAGCAGACAATTGTTTAGACAGACCTGCTTTTAAAGAAAGCTCTCAGGTGTAGTTGAGGTGGAAGGAGAGTGGTTCTAATTCTGAGATATAAAATGGACTAAGGAGAATGATAAATGTATGGATCAATCTAAATAAACAGGATTTTTTTCAAAAAATAAAATCTTGTCTTGATAAGAAAAAAATTGATATTATCCTGAGTAACATAATCCAGACCCTGAAGACACAGTATGTACTCTGTTATAAATGGATACTAGACAAAAAGCAAAGGATAACCAGGCTCAATCCACAGCCTCATAGAAGCTAGGTAACAAGGAGCACCTTAAGAGGGACACATAGATCACCATGGGAAGGGAAATAGATGAGATCTCCTGGGTAAACTAGGGGTAGGGAGGGGAGAGGATGGGGAATGGGAACATGAGGTATTGGGGGAGGAATGGAGAGAGAGAGCAATGAAAGAAAGATCTTGTTAGAGGAGGCCATTATGAGGGGAAACCTGGTGCCAGGGAAGCTCCAAGGAAACTGCAAGGATGGCCCCAACTAAGACTCCTAGCAATAGCGGAGAGGTGCCTGAACTGGCCTTCTCCTGTAATCAGATTGATGACTACTCTAATTGTCATCATAGAACCTTCACCCAGTAACTTATGGAAGCAGATGCAGAAAGCCACAGCCAAGCACTGGGCCAATTGAAGAGAGGGAGGAGGGATTTTACGAGCCTGGGTGGGGGTCAAGATCATAATGGGGAAACCCACAGAGACAGTTGACTCAAGTTCTTGGGAGCTCAGAAACTCTAGACCAACAGCTAGGGAGCTTATATGGGACCAACCTAGGGCCCTTTGCACATGGGTGACAGCTGTGTAGCTTGGCCTGTTTGTGGGCCCTTAGCAATGGGACCAGGATCTGTCCCTGGCCTGTGAGCTACTTTTTCTCTATGGTGGGATGCCTCATTCAGCCTTGATGCAGGGGGGAAGAGCTTGGTTCTGCTTTAACTTGATGTGTCAGACTCTGTTAACGCCTCATGGGAGGCCTTACCTTTTCTGAGCAGTGGATAGGGGGTAGAAGAAGGGAGGAGAGAGGGGAGGGGAAGCTGTGGTTAGTATGCAAAATAAATTTTTAAAAAATTAAGAATGATATGAAATGGCAGTGTCATTGCAGGGTAAGGAATGAAAGCCTTAGCATTGTAGGGAAAGGCAAATTTAGAGTTTCATAGGGTAGAAGTAAATACCCTGTTTGTTTGATTTAGGTTTTTTGAGGCAGGGTTTCTCTGTATAACCACCCTGGCTGTCCTGGAATTAACTCTGCAGACACAGTGACCTCAAACTCACAGAGATTCACCTGCCTCTACCTCCCTAGTGCTGGGATTCAAGGTGTTTGCCATCAATGCTAGACTGAATGTCATATCTTAATCAAAAGCAAATAGTAGAAGAGGAGGGAAACAATTGTGTAATTTCCAAACTAGTATAGTGAAAAATACGATTGTCAAAAACTAATTTCATTTCTTTCTTCTTCCTCCTTGCCCCTGCTCTGAATCTCAAAGAGGCACTATGTAGGTTTCAGTGCCTCTGTTTCTCCCTGGTGTGATGCTGGATCTTCTCACTCAGCTGGGGCAGAGAGACTTTGGTCTCATTGCCTCGATTTCTCCCTGGTGTGATGCTGGGTCTTCTCACTCAGTTTGTCTGGAGCAGAGAGACTTTGGTTTCTTC
Source organism: Arvicola amphibius (assembly GCF_903992535.2). NCBI lineage: Eukaryota > Metazoa > Chordata > Mammalia > Rodentia > Cricetidae > Arvicola > Arvicola amphibius. Next base: position 156,759,264 of record NC_052048.2, read on the forward strand.
ACGGCTTCTCAAGGTTCCCACCCCAAGAATATTAACTGCACTGAGAGAATTCTTCACATGTTGAAGGAAAGATTGTTCCAGAGTTATCTTTATGGCCTGCCAGCTTGAACTATGAGTTCTTATTAAAAATTATAACTGTTCCTTTGCTAGAGATTCTAATGACCTTGACCTAGAACTTAAGTTCCTCCCTCATATTTATATTTCAAATGAGAAGCCACACATAGGAAGTTGCTAATACTCAAAAACAACTACTATAACCTTATTAAGATGTCTGAAAGAGCAACAGTGTTAGCATAGATTGTGGACGACTCACCAATTGGTCAGAGGAGCTTTTAGTACACTAGAGTACAGCCTTCAGTAAACTAAACCAGGGGAGCTTGATGTGCCTGTTGATGTGTATGTGGGTGTACAGGCTTGCCCAAGGCCATCATCGGGCACCAGCTGGATCCTGCTCTAATTTCTAAGAAATTTCTAATAGTCTTCTCAAAGGTCAGTCATACCACTTGGGGAAAACAACTGCTTTTTATAGTCTCTTCCGGTGTTGTATTACCAGGGAAAGAAGTTCCTTGAATACTGGACATCTTTAAGAGTCAAGGGTTAACAAGAAGATGCAAGCTATATTTTGAGTGCTCCAGGAAAGTGTGTGGAAGAACAACCCTGGGTGGCCCTGGGACTTCTCTAGTTCCCAAACTCCTAGGACATTAACCTTTGAATAGAAAAGGACATGGAACTTGGAGAGCATCATGGGGCCCCAGCTCTCACTAGGAGCTCTCAGCTGTGAGTAGTAAAATACCTCTTTGCTAAAAGAAGAGGGGAAAATACACACTAATAAATGGCTACCAGGCACTGATGAAAGAAGAAATGTTTATTATAAATTTTTAATAGCAAAATTCATAGGCTATAAAGACAGTAACAGCAGCTAAAAGAACTAGATCCATGCCTCTACTAAACTTGGGCTTCTTATAGGGATGCTATCTGTTACAAAAAAATGAAGGAGATATGTGCATAATATTGTTTCTTGACACATTAGACAGATATCAGTGGGTGGATAGGAGGACAGGGGACAGAAAGCAGAGATGGGGAGGAGAGAAAGGAGGAGTTCCCCTGGTTTACTATCATAAATGATAGACTATTATAGTATGATGGGGTTTTTTTTTAATATATACCTGCTCAAAAGAAATATCTCATATAATTTTCTAGCTTTTGACATTATTTCAAATCTTTTTTTAACATTCAGCATTAGCACATGCATTGTGCAATTGCCTCTCTCCACGATCAAGTCAACAGTTGTTTTGACTTTTTTTGGAATTGGGAAGTTTTGTGAGACTTTGGAGAAGGGTGTCATATTAACTTTGACAAAAAAAGTGCTTTGGGATTTGATTTTTCTTTAAGTTCATTGCAGTAGAAAGAGTGTGGTGGTAGGTAAGCAGATTGGTGACAGTGGCAGATCACTGTTGAGAGCTTTGTTGACAGTAAATAGAGGAACCCCACTCCCCACTCTCACCCGTCACAATAAGCCAGCAGTAACAACTCGGTCCCCATTAACAAGAGAGCTCCAAGCTTTCATGCCAGCTCTGATCTATAGAAATGACCCCTAAAGAAGGAAAACAAGCGGTGCCTGGTACTGCAGGCCTGTACCTCAGCACTTGGGAGGTGGAGACAGGAGTATTCAAAATTTAAAGCCATCCTTGGCTGCATTGGGATCCCAGGGTCAGCCTGGACTATGTAAGACACTGTCTTAAATCTTAGAAAAGGAAAAAGAAAAATGAAAAGAAGGTAAAATGAAGTTAAAATAAAAAGAATCACCTAATAATATCCTCAGATTTAGAAGAGAAGAAAGAGTGGGGTGGAGAGAAAGAGAGGGGAAGGGGGATCAAGCAGGACAAAGTCATTCTTTGCCTCATTGGCTGGACAGAATAAAAGGATTTGGCTCAAAAGAACATGCAAGTGTGAAGTAGCAAATGAAAACCACAAATGGTTCAGAGCCAATCCCACCTAACACCAGCACTCTCTGATGTCAGCAACCCGACCAAATGTAGTGCAGTTGGTACTGGTTTATTGGCCAAATGACTATCTTCTATTTAGTTTAGGAAGAAACTTTAATGCTACAAAGATGTGGGAATGCCTTCAACATGAAAAGGAGGTTGGTGTGGGATGTCCTTCTGTCTATGTGTTGCTTTTATTGGTTAATGAATAAAGAAACTGCCTTGGCCTGTTGATAGGGAAGAACTTAGGTAGGTGGGGAAAACTGGACTGAATGCTGGGAGAAAGAAGATAAGAGAGAGAGACACTAAAGAGCCTCCAGAGTCAGACATGCTGAAACTTTGCCAGTAAGCCACTGCCACATGGCGATTAATAGAAATGGGTTAAATTAATATGTAAGAGTTAGCCAATAAAGCCGGGCGGTGGTGGCGCACGCCTTTAATCCCAGCACTCGGGAGGCAGAGGCAGGCGGATCTCTGTGAGTTCGAGACCAGCCTGGTCTACAAGAGCTAGCTCCAGGACAGGCTCTAAAGCCGCAGAGAAACCCTGTCTCGAAAAAACAAAACAAAACAAAACAAAAAAAAAGAGTTAGCCAATAAGAAGCTAGAGTTAATGGGCCAAACAGTTATTTAAATAATACAGTTTCTGTGTGATTATTCCAGGTCTAAGCTAGCCAGACATCTGAAAACCAACAAGTAGCACTTGTTAATACAGGAGCTGTGTGAACTTTGGCTACCAGGATCTAATTTTAGTTTGTACCTCCCTTGCCAGTTAGTTTTTGGCAGGTATAATCACCAAATACTGAACTCCGGCAACATTGAAACATCACCTGGTTTTCATTTGGCAGGATTCACTAGGTTGCTGAGGCTGTCCTCAAACTCTTAAGTCACCTGCCACAAGCCGGGCGGTGGTGGCACACGCCTTTAATCCCAGCACTCGGGAGGCAGAGGCAGGCAGATCTCTGTGAGTTCGAGGCCAGCCTGGTCTACAAGAGCTAGTCCCAGGACAGGCTCTAAAAAAGCTGCAGAGAAACCCTGTCTCGAAAAACCAAAAAAAAAAAAAAAAGAAAAAGAAAAAAAAAAAAAGAAAAAAGTCACCTGCCACAGTTACCTTACTACTGTGACTACAGGCATATGTATGCAGGGGCTTCTGTGGGTTTTACTTCTCTGTCTGTGTCTGGGAATTAGTGTAAAAATTCAAAAATAACAAAGAGGGTAAGCATCCTAGATTAATCCAAAGACAAGTACATGTGCATATGCACACCCATGCACATACATATACACACGTGTGCACACACAAACACATGCACACAAATGCACATACACACAAAACACACGCACACACCCCTACACTATGAGGTTAACTGTATCATTTAATTTTGTTCTTAAAAACTTGTGAGCTGGGCACCTGCCAGCCCAGTGGGCTGGCATAGCTGCGCGGAGACTCGTGGAACACGTATGACCAAGGTGGCGGGTGAGCACACATGAACAGACAGCAGCAAACGGCGGCAGCAGCTTAACGACACAGACACAGAAAATAGGCATAAAGCTTTATTAAAGGAAAGAGAGAGGGAGAGGGAGAGAGAGAGAGAGAGAGTGGAGAGTGAGAGAGAGAGAGAGAGAGAAACAGAGAGAGAAACAGAGAAAGGAAGAGAAACAGAGGCACGTGTGCACACGCAAAAGGGAACAGTGAGAAGAGAGAGAGGGGAGAAAAAAGAATTCAGGATGACTCCAAGAGACCAGGGATTGCTGGGAGTGAGAGTGGAAAGGGGCGGGGACCAAAAGAATAACATTTACTATTTCTAGTTGATTTCTGAAATGGATGAAGACTGAATGAAGTGACACCAACTTGGTTTTAGTTTCCACTTCTTACACTGCTGCTTATTTGCATACAAGAGTGGAAAAGACAAGTTTTAAGTTCAAACACCAGGAAGTTTTGGCATTAAAGACTGAGTGACTCCCCACATGAAGCAGATCATGGCTGCTGTGATTTTTGTCCCTCAGAGCTTGAATGTAAGCTTTTGAAGACACTGTACACGTAGGACACAGGTCTCGGATTATTAACGCTGGATCTAACCTGAAAACCTCATTCCTGTAATCTAGTTTCCACAGTACCAGAAAATACTGTGCCAGCTTCTGAGAGATAAGCAGTTAATATATCCTGATGTGATGCCTATGAACCACAACAATGACCAGCATGGCAAGAAATCCCTAATGGTGCAGTACATGGCTCTAGTAGTTTGAAATGTAATAGTCCCCACAAGCTCATTGAAGTGGCACTATCAAAAGGCTGGAGTAGGTATGGCCTTGTTGAAAGAAGTGCATCTCTGTGGGGGTGGATTTCAGGTCTCATAAATGCTCAAGCCACATCCACGGTGTCTGAGATCACTTTCTATTGCCTGAGCAAGATGCAGGACTCCCAGCTCCCTCTCCAGCACCATGTTTTCCTGTCCCACCATGATGGTAATGGACTGAATTTCTGATTAAAAGTTTCCCTTTGTAAGAGTTGCCTTGGTTCTGGTGTCTCTTCACAGCAATAAAGACCCTAACTAAAACAGTGGCACTCACACGTCAATGGTAACCAATGGTGGTCTAGTTGGACTTAAGGCCCCCTCAACAAGAGGGAAATCATGCTTGGTATTAGAAACGTACCCAACTTCCTGGGGCTAGTGAGTCATGGATCTTAGAAGAGAATCTACTACCACCACTTTGTTTACCAGCAGCATTCCTAACTACATTCTAAATCTTGTACCCACGGATGAGTGTGGCTACACCCCTCATGTACGAAGCCTTTCTTCATGGCAGAAAGTCATGGATGTATACAATGCAGAGATCAATGGGTCACAGGGGACCCAGGTTCACTGTGTACATCTACAGCATAGATCATTCAGCTATGGCTCAGGGAAAACTGCAGAAGATAGGGCAGAAAGATTGGAAGGGTCAAACACAAGGAAGTCTACTGTGAAACAGCCTCTCCTAGAAATAACTACCTAGACAAGACTGTAACAATACCACTATCAACAGACATACTACACAGAAGGGGAAAATCACACAGGATCCTATGCCTTGACAGGGAGCTACAGGCAAGTAATGACTGCTGAGACGGGGAGAATTAGCCTCTCCCAGGAACAAGCCCCCAACCGGAAAGTCCCCAGTGCAAAGTGGCCAGCCCTGAAACTACATCTATATACATAAAATCTCAGCACACACACACACACACACCACACACACACACGCACGCACGCACCACCACAAACCACACACACACCACAGGAGGTAGGAAAGGGAAAGGAGAAGCTGATACAATTATAGTTTAATTAAAATGCATAAAAAATAAAAGACACACAAAAATACCAAAAGAAAAAGTGTACAAAAAAATCAAGAATAACCTCCTGCAAAGGGAAATTTAAAGGTTTTATGAGTAGTCATTTCAACATAATTGATACAAACCAATACAGATGCACCTGAAAATGGCATGAAGTTAAACATGGAATCCAGATGTTTAGAATTCTGTGTTCTAACCTGAGTTCCTGAATCAGAGATGTCAAGCAGGAGTAGCTGTTCTTTTTCTGGGGACTGCTGCACTAGGCCCTGTAAGCTAGGATTACATTACCACAGCCATTCCAGCCTCAAGAAGGTTGCTGGCCATACGAGTAATTCAAGATTTCAAACCGCCCTGACTTTCCACATGGGCCTGACTACTGGCTCCTCTTTACCTCCTTACATGAGGCTACTTGTACCAGCTACATCCTTTCCTTTAATGCCAGCTCTCTACACCCTGCAACAGCTCCCCTTCTTCTATGCCTGGATATTCTGTAGACACAGAGAGCACTCTTCCTCTTCCCCTGGTCCTACACTCTCAATCCCAAGCTTTCTCCGGCTTTTGATAGGATCCCAGCTCAGAAAATCTCTAAGTCAGTCTCATCATCCTGCTTGAAATAAGATTATGAAGACTCCAGTACGTCTTCTGTGAGACAAGTGAAGTGATGGCGCTGAACTCGTAAGTCTAAGTACCACACTTCACAGTATCCGGGACATCTGGGCATCCTTCAAGTCACCGTGGAGACCATCCATGTTTTCTGCTTTCTTCTGAAAGCATCAGCATACTTCAGAGTAACAAATAACTTCAATCGTTTGTTGATGGACACTATCAGTACTGCACTTTGGCTATTTTTATTTCCTGGATGCATAGTCAAGCTACCTTTTCCCTGTCTCTCCTGCAAGTAATGCAGCCATAAAACAACAACATCAGCAACAAAACTGTGAGAAGAGAGCATACATGTCCCATTTAGGAGGTGAGTGTGTCCATTCCTCACCCTCTCTTTATGTCTGTGGGGAGTTAGTGATAGAGAGAACCAGTCAGCACCAATGCGGAAGCCAGAAGGGAAGACGTCCTTCTTCTTGGAGGAAAATTCCCTACTAACCGTGAACCCACACTGGACTAAGCTATTACACATTTTGAGATCAACAACGCACTGCAACCTGGTGTAAACTAGTACAACCAATATTAGCATTTGCATTATTCAGAGGAGGAAGCTAAAGTGGATAAGCAATATTCAAGAAGTAGAGAAGCCCAATTCAGAGTTCTCAAGTTGGTTGAGTATCCACCACTATTGACTGAGTCCCTTCATCTACAGCCCCTGAGATGTCCTAGGCAATGTCTGTTAGCCTGGTGACAGTGTGAGCGCTGGAAGAATCACTATTTGTCATCTCTGCGGACACTGGGGCCTCTGTCAGATAGCATTCACCAAATTCCTAGCAAGTCATTATGGGAATGTTTCAACGCTGTTAGCAAACTTTCCAGGCCTGAAACCCTGCCCAGACACAGTGTACAGGAAGTCCACCAGCCGGGCTGGATCAGTTCCATCCAAGTCTAAGTGAGGAGCTGAAACCAGCGGCAGAGAAGTGCCTTGTCTCCATGAACAAATGATGTTTATAGGAAAAGTCACAGCAGAAGTCAGAGCACAAACTGAAGTTAGGAAGGACTTTAAAGACCTCATGATCCTCTGAGGAACAGAGAATGTCTGGCTGATCAGGACCCTGAGACAGATTCAACAAGGAAGGCTAACTCCGACGCAGACTGAAGAGCTTGGGAGAGCCCCCTTTCTCTGCTCCTTGCTTGTTTTCTCAATTGGAATGTCCTACCGCCTCATGACTAAGGATCCAGCATTCCTGTGCCACATCGAGGCTGCAGCTGCCTCTTCTGTGGTTGGAGCCTTGGTCCTATCTTCCCTAAGGATGAGAAGTTACAGGAAAGCAGGACATAGTTCAAGCCCCAGTATTGACCAAGGGTATCATCAAGGCTTTTGAGCAGGTGGAACCATAGGTGTAAGCTTCATTGACCCAAAGTTCTTAGAAAAGTGAGAGAACCGTGTCAAGAAATGGTCAGAATAAATGAAGAAAATTTCCACGTATTATGTTGTCTTCAAAGGCCAACTCTATCTTTGAGTTATCTCTCTGTGGAGATGGTCTGTCTGTGGGTCAGAAAAAGGAGCAAGGCATGCTGAGGGAAGGCTTCATGCGCTGCTGCTAGCTGGAAACCAGCAACCTAACATGTCTAAGGAAGCTCTGTGACTCAGCCTGGCAAGCAGCAAGGTCACAGCCCTAAGTGGAGGAAGAGCACCTCGTCTTGTTGCCGATAGGATTTTATATGGGGTGTGGTGGTTTGGGTTTGGGGCTATATCCATGCCAGGCCAGGCACTGTGACCTAGTTTCGCTCAGGGTAGATATGAGCATGGACCTGAAGGACAGAAGAAGGGGCCCAAAGACAGATGAGTAGTGCCTGGTCAAGAAGGATTAATTGAATGCAAACCAAGGTGTGCCAGTGTGAACACAGGAAATAAACCCCGATAACAGAAGGGAGAAAATGGACACCAGATTTAGAAGTGGAGGTGATAGGTTTGCAGCACATGGAATCTGAGCTCATGTTGGCAACAAAACCAGAGGACTCATATATATTTATTTCTTCCTTTCTGCTCATCTTTAAATCATTTTTATTTTACATATATGGATGTTCTGCCTGCCTGCATGTCTGGGCACCAGTTGCGTGCAGTGCCCACAGAGGACAGCGGTTACCTTGGAACTGGAGTTACAGACAGTTGTTAGCCACTTTGTGGGTGCTGGGAATCAAGTCCAGGTCCTCCGGAAGAGAAGCCACAGCTCTTAACTGCTGAGCCATCTTTCCAGCCCCACATTTATTAAGAAAATTCTTGCAAAAATGTCCATAGGATATTACCACCTTCTAACCCTGGAATTTAAGGATGGGGCAGCAGAGCGATGTAGTTTGTAAATAAGGGGTGTTCCACTCTGTCTTCCGGTGCCCGTATGTTATCAACAGTATGCTGTCCCGTGTGTGCTTAGAAACTCAGGTTGGCAGATGAACAACTGTTGCTTAAAAGACCTGTGCTGAAGAATTTAGATACTGTGTTTGGACTGGAAAATTAATACCAATTCAATGATTTTTATTTTTGATTTAGCTCACCCTATGCAGAAATATGTAGCTTAAATCTAGCATAGGGTTTTCAGATTTATTTTAGGTGCCTTCAGTCTCCTGTTTACTAAGTTATGCTATTTGAAAGTTTGCTTTTAATAACTGATTCTCAACCTGTGGGTGGGGACCCCTTTGGGGGTCAAAAGACCCTGTCTGAGGAATCACCTAAAACCATTAGAAAACACAGATATTTACATTGCAATTCATAATAGCAGTAAAACTATTATGCAGTTATGAAGTAGTGACAAAAATAATTTTATGGTTGGGAGTCAGCACAATATGAAGAACTGTATTAAGGGTCACAGCATTAGGAAAGTCGAGAACAACTGTTGAACATGTTTCCATATTTAGAATGAAGTTCAATTATCTAGAGTTATAGATTAGCAATTACTTTCATGGGGTAATAACTAAATACTTATTTATTGCAGGAAGAAGGATAGATTGGAGAGGTGGTACAGTTTAAAATGAACTCAACATATTAGAAATAAAAAAGGGAACGTCTGAAATTACATAGTAATTAGTTTGCAATTGCTGAAGCTTTTCTACTCAGATACAGGGAAGCCCTGAGAATTCTACCTCATTAGATAAATTCCAGTAGCAAAGACCTGGGGCCAAAAGCAGTAATGGCCACTCTGGCTGCTCAGGAGAAGCACCTGGATGGTTTGGGAGGTTCTCAAGTTCTACCACGGAGTTGGAGTTTCAGCCCTCCATGCCAGGATACCAATGTTATCCCAGACACTCCTAAGGCTTCCATTGCAAACTACAACCACAAGTTCTGCCAATCCAACCCCCAAGTCCCACTCCCTCTGCCTTCACACCCCCAGCCTAATGCCCTACCTCCCCATATCCTGTCCCTAGGGCTGTAAAGAGAGCCCTCAGATGAAGCAGGTGAGAGAGCTTTTAGGAACATGGAGACCATACTGTTAGGCGAGACTCCAAAGATTCTTAAATCACTGAACCGTCCAACACTTCACCAAACAATGTGTGTCGTGGCTGGTGTTTACAAAGACTGTATTTGCACCATTTCCCCACTTCTGGATGTTGTCTCTATATCCTGCGTGCAGTTCTGTGACACTCACTAAATCTGCATTTTTAACGAAGTCACGTGTTTTTCCTCCTGATTACCTTACTGATTAGAGAGATGATTCCAGAACAATCAGATTCACTTACTTTAATTCCTTGTGATCCATGACCAGGGGGACCAGGAGGGCCAGGCAGGCCTTTCTGCCCAGTGTCACCCTATGAAAAGAGAAATTTACAACAAAGTATAGGAAGATTAGGGAGGGGGAAATGGACATACCACTGCTCTTGGCTTCATTATTACTTTAGCTTATTCGGATCCTCTTGCCGTAAGATAGCTCCTATTTTACTTAAGGCTATGTTGTTCTAAACATTCTTAGGCTACTTGAATTGCTTACAAACAAACTTTTATGGATAGCCCAAGCATAGGTAAAGAGGCAAGAGAAGCTTCCTTGAGGCCAGGGACTTCTGCTTGGTCTCCACTACATGTCTCCACTCCTGGCTGCCCACACCAAGTTCAAAAGCCACTGAGGCCAGATTCTATGCAGGCTAGAACATGCTGCTCCCTTTTAATATGGAGTGCCAGATCACTGGGAATACTGTTAGAGTGGGGGGAAGGGCTTGCAGACGGCTCGGTTCATAAAGTGCCTGTCGTGTAAGCACCCCCATGAAAAACCATGGCATGGTACTTGTAATCTCAAAACTGGGGCTCAACAGCTGGCAAAAATTTGGTGAGTTAAGGCCAATGAAAGATTCTGTCTCTGACACAAAGTAGACAGTTTCTGAGGAATGACATTTAAGGCTGGCTTCTACATGCACACACACACACACACATGCACACACACTGGCAGACGTGTTCTTGTATATACATAAAGATATATATGTGTATACACACACAACAGCACAGTGTGATTGCATACACACAAGCATGTATATGCTTATACACACACATGTCAGGGGGTATTGATCAAAACTCACACAATAATTTTTTTCCTATAAGAAAAGTCAGTTAAAAAGGAAAAAAGAAAAGTCAGTATATTTATGACTTTCTTCATAAAGGTTCCTGTAATACAATGATATACGGTTTTGAATTCACAAAAATATGAAGATTTTGATTGCGATAACTCCATTTGTGGGAGTCGTCCTGTTCATAGGGGGCGTTCAACAGCACTCCTGAACTCTATCCAGTAGGTATCAGTGTCATCTTCAGATGAGACACCCCAAAATGTCTTCAGTTGTGATAGTTTAGGTGCCCCCACTATAGTGGCTCCTGAGAGGAAGACAAATCTCCCTCAGTGAGAAACACTGGGTTAGAAGAATTAAAGAATCGATAAGTACCAAGCTAGAGGAGATAAGCAAATGATACATAGAGATAAAGGAAAGAGACATGGAAAGAGGCCGCTCTCAGCCTTCTGTGGGGACCATGCTGTTCGATCTTTGCTCCAAGTTCTGACACAGTGGCTGGAGATATACTATATAGCACATACATTAGCCAGTGATCTGCTAAAAGGCCACGCAAAAAGCATCTGGCCAAATGAAGATGTGATATTTTTCTTATCTATATGTAGCTCAGGATGGACTCAAGCTTGATATGTAGCACAGGCAGGCCTTGAATTAGCAATCCTCCTGCCTCTGCCTCTCAAGTGCTGGGACTAGCGGTATATACCACATGGCCAGCTAGGATTTGCTTCCTGGCAAGATAGCCTTGAGAAACCTGGAAATATTTAGAACACTTCACAATTGTACTGAGAGATGTTGACTTTCTGATTTGGTAAGGGAAGCAAATGTTTTAAAGATACTTCAAGTCACATGACATGAATAAAGAAGATTTCCTCAATAAACCAAAAAAGGCTAAATGAAGGCTTCATATAAAGGAGCTGTTGAGTGGGCTGGTGTTAAAGCTTGGTTGTCCCATCTCAGAAATGCTCGGGGTGACAAGTGTTTCATAATTGAGTTGTTACACATTTTGCAATTCTTGTTTGTATATAATGACTCCCTTTGGGGATGGTATCCATATCTAAACACAAATATTTCACACGCACCTTCTACGGAAGCCTGAAGTCACCAGGACTTTGACTGGCACTCATTACATAAAGTAAGCTATTGACTCAATATTTGTGGCCAAGGTGTGCTCAAAGTTTCTGAATTGAGAGCATTTCTTGTTCAGGGTTTTCCAAGTAGCCATGTCCCAGCAGGCACCTGCTACTCACACACATGAGACCTGAGGACTCACCTTCGGTCCTTGGCTACCAATGCCCCGAGGCCCAGAAGGACCTGGAGGGCCTCTGACCCCTTGTTCTCCCTGCAAAGATACAACGAATGACAAGTTACCAATTAAAAACACTTATAGCACATAACTTTCCATGTTAAATATACGTTTTAAGGACCAATTTACAAATGTTGAAGTCCCTTGAATTTTTCTAAGAAATTGACGGAGCCCACTTCACCTAAATCAGTTGCTGTTTTGACATTCCCTGCTCACTTCACTTTCTTCTCATCACGTGTGCACGCTTTCCTGATAAAGGATTAATTTCAGATCAATCAGCTCATTAACTCCTCTGCAGAGTTAATGTGTGCTTCTTTTAGAACTTGCTTCTCTAGAATTTGGAAAAGTAATTACTGCTTTTTTGAAACAGAGGAGTAGAGGAAATACAAAGATAAAAAAAAGTGGCCATGAAGAGCTATGGCCACTACTATCCTGAATGAGCGGCTCCTACTATTTCTTCAACTAAAATAAAGCTACTTGTCTTGGGGGTTGACTCTGTGATAGTTGGGCCACAGGAGTGGTAATGATTACAGGGTAAACTCTGTAAAGAACTTGCTGTTTCCCCAAGGTTTGACGCTGTAAAGCAGGTGTCAGATCTTCCTGAGATGGCATTGTTAAGGAGACACAAATAAAATCCTCTCAATTTCTGTATGCCAAGATAATGTTAGGAATGTTCAGGGTTGATAGCATTTAATGCTCAGACAATCCTCTATTGCCAGGCTGACTCATTGTAATAATTCTTCTGAACTTCAGCAAATTCACCAGGTCTGTGGAAAATGATATCTACACTTCATACGGATAGGAGAAAAATGGGAGAGTGATCCACAAGGCCTAGCACAGGGCGATCACTTGCTAAATGCCAGTTCACTACACTCCTGCCTTAGCTAACAAGGAAACAGCCAAAGCTGTGCAGGTCTGCCCATGTACTCACACGCGGGCTGGGCTGAGGAGGGGTGGAGAAGCAGTAACCCTCTAACCTTGGCACTTGCTCAAAAAGCCCAACATGTACATACCACCCAACCAGTAATTTCACTGCTAAGCATAAATTCCAGGAAAAGAAGAGCACATTATACCCAAAGTCCCACAAATGTGAGTCCTTGACAGAATTATTCATAAGAGCTCAAAACCAGAAAGAACCCCATGCCCATTGTCTGGTGAATGAGTAGACAAAATCCTGCAAGAAACAGACTATGGATTTATGCTATAATATAAACACAGCTCAGAAGCACTGCTTTTGATGATAGATATGGGCAGACTGTATGATTCCAATTACTGAATGTCAAAAATATAGATAGAAACAGAAATACCCCAGTAGTTGCCTGAGGCCAGAATTAGGACATGAATTCATCATAAATAAGCATGAGGGTTCCTATGGGGTAAGGAAATGTTCCAAAGCTAATCTGCGAAGACAGTTGTAAACTAAACTTTACTGTAAAATTCACTGGATCATGTGCCCAAAAGGAGGAATTCTATGAAGAAACATGCTTCTATAAAGTTATGAACATAAAAAAGAGGAGGGGCCAGAGGGACATTTCAGCAATTAAGAGCACAAGTTGATCTTCCAAAGGAGCCAAGTTTAGTTCCCAGCACTGATGGAGGATTCTCATTGGCTAATAAACAAACTGCCTTGGCTTTTTGATAGGGCAAAATTTAGATAGGTGGAGTAGACAGAACAGGAAAAAGGAAGTGAGGTAGATGGCTCAGACAGTTGCCCTGCCTCTCCTCTCTGGGGCAGATGGACGTGCTTCTCCTCAGGGAGAAAGATGCAATGAAGCTAGCTTCCAGGTCAGACATGCTGAATCTTTCCGGGTAAGACACCATTCATGGTGTTACACAGATTATTAGATATGGGTTAGTCAAGATGTGAGTAAGAAGCTGAAACTAATGGGTCAGGCAGTGTTTAAAAGAATACAATTTGTGTGATGTTATTTCGGGGCATAAGCTAGCCGGTGGCTGGGAGCCGGGCAGGATGAAATGCAGGCCTGCCCACACCCCACACTACAGAATGGCGCCAGGATCGCAGCCCGCAGCCCCTCACTACACAGCATGCACATGGCAGTTCACAACTGTCTGCAACTCTGCTCCAGGGGATCTGACACCCTCTCCCAGCCTCTGAAGGTATCAGGCAAGCATATGGTGCATGAACTTACATGCAGGTAAGACATCGTACATATGAAATTTAATTGTTTTAAGTTATTGCTTTTATTTTATTTTATTTTATAGGCATTGGACCTATACGTCCCAAGATCTTTGTCTTTCTATTATGTGTTAAGATAGAATTAAAACAATTTGGGTAATTTTACAGCTTACATTTTTTTTACTGGCCCATTTCTGCCCATCTTTCCAAAGGATTTATGGACAGTCCTCGCCATGATTGCTGAGAGAAAGATATATTTTCTTCGGTGGTGTAGCCATCCTCAAGTTGCCCAAGATCCTGTAAATAATTCTTCATTCACACTCCGAAAGTTGGATCCCTGCTAAACTCACTGAGGCTCCAAACTGCACCAGAACGCAACAATTTATTTCTGTCATCATGCTCTCCCTGGAATGTGGAGCCATTCATTCAAGTTTACTCAGAAAAAGCCCACATGACACAGCTCCATCTCTGCCCCCCTAGTACTAGCATGCTTTTGAGGCTCTGGGTGCTAACTGTGTCTTCACCACCTCTCTCCTACTGACTGCCAGCCCTGAGTGACTTCAAGTTCCTCCCAGCTTTAAGGATCAGTCTCACACAAAGAGCTGGAAGCAGAGAACATGAATACTCTGTGTCAGACACATTTCTATGACCTGTCCTTTCTTGACAACCTCTGAAACACCCCTAAAGGAAGTGTCTGTATTGTATGAGGGCCTCCAGCTACATCTGGCCAGTTTACCTCTTTGCTGCTTCTTAAGAGAGATGGGACTTTTATCTGTTAGGGTTTTAATATCCTTCGACAAAAAGGAACAGCAGGAAATATAGCTATATAAGTTTTATTTGGAATCACTAAATACATTGTCAAATAGACGTGATTGATGGCTTCCTTTCCTGGGTTGCTCATCACATCTGTCATCCCAGGATATGGTAGACAGATTAGTCATGTGGGGCTGGACCCCCTGTGCCGCCTCTGTGGAACACACCACCTGACCCGCGAATGATGTGTGGACCTGGCTCCAGTCTAAACAGATAGCTATGCCTGACAGTTTATAAACACAGGAAGAGAAACACATGAACAACAACCCTAAGGATAAAAGACAGGGTCAGCAAACGCCTCAGATACAAACAACAAACTCCTGAAGGAAGTACAAGGACAGGCGGAGGAGGAATAAACTGATCTCAAAACCAAATGCAATGTGTGGGCATCACACAGACCCAACTTGTTTGAACAAACAATCATAAAAAATCCATGAGGGACACTGGAAAATTTTAACACTAGATATGTGTTACAGTAAGGAATTGTTGGTGTGTTTAGGTTTTATAGTAGTTCCACAGCTATGTTTTGAAAAGAAGTTCTTTTAGTTGAGAGACAAATAGCAAATCTTGATGTGGATGATGTCTGGGGCTTTCTTCAGAAAAAGGGCAGTGGAGAGAGAAGTAGGAGCACAATGGAGACGGTGCAGACTGCACACTGATAATAGAGCTGTAAGCAGTATGCGAAAGCTTGTGTCACGTGACTTTTTCATGCTTACAATAAATGGTTTCAACAACATTAGCTTAAATTCACGAACAATATCAACAAAAATCTCACCATTGGCCATGAGTCAGTATTGTTGCAGTGTTGTAGGAAAAGAATAGATAATTGAAATGAATTTTTAAAGATGATGGCCCCTGGGGAGAGGTGCACAGGTAGATAGTGAGCATCACAGACGGAATTTGCATATGTTTCATGCGTTCTTGGTGTGTACCAAATGTCATATAATTTTTAAAAGAGTTGTAAATGAAGGCATAGTCTTTTTTTAATCTCATTCTTTGAAAGAAAAGAATTGACAAGCTACTACTTAACGCATGGTATTTTCCTTGTGGTTTTGGTTAAAAGTGTCTTCTCAACTTTTGCAGATCATGTTAAAATATGTACGTGTGGGGCTGGAGAGATGGATGAACAGTTAAGAGCACTGGCTACTCTTCCAGAGGACCCGAGTTCAATTCCCAGCACCCACATGGCAGTTCATAACCAGTTCCAGGAGGTCTGACACCCTCTCACAGACATACATACAGGCAAAACTCCAATGCATGAAATTAAAAAAGGAACATGTACATATGTTGCAGTATACTTTTTATAAACAAAAATATCAGGAATCCTATGAGTTACAAATAGAGAGATATAACATTTCACCATGATAATAGAGAAAATATATCTTAAATGTGTCATGTCTCTTGTCCCTTGGGCCAAGAGTCCCCTGCAAGCCTTGACATCTGGGGCATGGAAGACAGAGGATTGTATGAGTCTCATGTTGTCACTCAACACCACTGCTTCTTTCATAGTGCAGAAATGGGACCTAAGCACGTGTGTCTACCTATGGCATTTTCTAGGAGTAGGCGTATTGTCTGAAGATAGAGTACCATTCTCTAATAATAAATTTAATTGGCCATGTAATGTTGGAGGGTGTTGGAGCCTGCAGAGGGAGCCCTTGTACTAGGAGACAAGGAACAAAATAGCAAATTCTGGGGTTTCTATTTGTAACCACACCACAAGCTTTGTCCAATTCCTACAGTTATCTGCCTTGACTCCCTCCAGAACACAAGTGTTCAGATGCCTCCCCTTCTCATTGCCCACAGAAGGGATGCTAGGTGGGGGAGCTCTCTGTCATTGTCACTGGAAATGGCCATGTTTAGGAGTGATACACACTTGTTCCTGAGAAGGAGCTAGCAAGGGTTTTAGCCACCATAACCTTGCAGAGAGGTTAATTTTGACTCCTTTAAAAACAGGTGAGTTCTTAGGCTGGACATAGACTTTTACTTTTTTACAGAAGAAAGGAAAGGAGAATCACCAGCTACTCCCAAATGTACTTTTTTTCTCTCATCAGCAAATTTTTGCTGTGGCTTAGAATATAAATATCATTATGAATAATAATGAACATTTATGAAGTTTATCATGCAGCAAGTAATTTCAGACACTATCTTGGTAATGTTACGAACATCAGCTTATTCCATTTGATAAATAAGGAAACTGAGGCTTCAGAAGACTTATGACAATGTCCAAACCTATGCAGCTTGGTGAAATTCAGAGCCAGGTGTGACTCCCAGAGCCCCTCTCCCATTTAAAGTCTGCTAAAACCAGATATAAAAGGGCCACCGTCTCCAGAGCCTTCCTCCGGCTGCTATTTAATGCAGAGACCATAGCTCTGTGGCTGTGAAAGCCCTTTTCCTGCATCAAGCTAGTCATATAAAAGTAAGCAAAATATCCTGAGTTATAAAAATTCTTCCTGGGTTATAAAAGCTCCACACACCTGTACAAATACCCAGCTGGCTAAGGCTTTCTTTTTATCATCCCTCCCTTTATTGCCATTCCTTGATTTTGTGGTTTATCCCAAATTTTTCAGTGATCTAATCCCAGATCACCTCTACCCCAACCACTTTGCAGGGATCTAACCCCAGATCACCTGTACCCCAAACTGTGCAGGGATCTAACCTCAGATCACTTATCTAGAGAGTCCTCTGTGCCTCTTCTCACCCAGCCTACAGTGTCAGTGTACTTGACTTGGTGGAGTGGTAACACGCTGCGATGCCTGCTAATTAGAACGTTGTCATGTTAAATGTCTGAACTGCATCGCTTCATGCATCTGTCAGGGTGACCCTGTAAAGCAGATGTCATATAGATCACGGATGAGGACCCTAAGTCTCAGGGGGATTAAATGTCCTGCTGAGGTCATGGAGCTGACAAACAGCAAAGGTTCTGAGAGAGCAGTGATGAACATTGGCACACTGCTGTGCCTCCTGTATTTTATAAGACTTAGGTAAAATATTTTAGACAATAATTAACCTGCTAGACTGACTTTACACGCACATGCACATTAATAAGGCTTTACTGACCTCCTCTTCCTTTGCTTATGCCGATGAAGGCCCTGCCATTTTTGAGAGGTCTATAACAGCAACTTACAGTTGTTCATCTAGTGATCTCATACTTTTCGAGTTGGAGAATATCAAAAACTAAATTGAATTCACTGTGGGAAACATCAGTCTTAAGAATTATTCACACTATTAGAGGAGGAGAAGTAGACTTCATGATGTAACCATAAGCAAACATTTTCTGAATGTCTAGCTGCTCGGGAGATGACACCAGCAACTGACGAATGGGGCTTCGTGACACCACAAAGCTCCTGCACAGCAAAGGGAACAATTGGAAATAGGAAAATCTCCCTACAGAATGGGAGAACATCTTTGCTTTCCTTACAAAGGGTGGCATAAATACAAAATGGAATTTCTTTCAACCATAAAGAACAAAGTTATGCCATTTGTCAGGAAAGAAAGAATTATTTAAGGAATGACACTCTGAAGGTCCCTAAATGATAACGCCAAGGAACGCTGAATTTTAAAATAAGGGGGAAGTCAAAGCAATGATTAGCATCTGTTTAATATTTCTCTCTTTCTGGGTCCTAAATAAAATTAAGCCATAACTATGATGTCTTCAGCTTCCATGAACATAGCACTATGAATGATATCAGCAGACGCCGTGGGCTAGTAACTCATGAGTACCTAACTCGCGTGTTGTCAGAGTGTCCGTGGAAATTTTGGAGGCTTTGTTCAGACACCTAGATAGGGGTCATGGAATGATTGGTTGACTAATGATGTCATATCCCTCTGTCACTTCTCAGCGATGGCCAGTATGCAGCCATGGAAACAGTGACAGTTACCAGTGTGATCACCGTGAGAATACAGAAACAATTCAAAAGATCTAGAAAGCACAGCTTTTCAAATTGCTATCACATTTCCTTCTTGCTGTCTTCCGGGCTTTAAATTTCAACTTCTCTAAAATTCATATCCACCTTCAAGCACTTGATCCCTTAGTTCCTGCTAACTTTAATGCTTGCTGTAGAACTTTGAGATTTGTTGGTAATTTCTTCCTTTTCTCAAAATCAGCTCATTGAAACTGAGCATACGATTTTCCGGTGCTAAGAATCTCCCTGAAAAGGGAAAGTCTTTCTTAGTCAGTAGAGTTCAAAATTATGCAAACAAGGATAGCAATATTGGCCCTAAGAGGGGAAGAAGAGGCCCCCCATTATACATATTCACTGTACCTCTTCA
The DNA here is from genome assembly GCF_903992535.2 of Arvicola amphibius. Lineage (NCBI taxonomy): Eukaryota > Metazoa > Chordata > Mammalia > Rodentia > Cricetidae > Arvicola > Arvicola amphibius. The sequence goes on from NC_052048.2 coordinate 156,778,241, forward strand.
TCAGAGGAAGTTCCTACAACCTAAAAACACAAAAGGTCTAGAAGGCAACATGGGTAGTGAATGTTCAGGGTTTAGTGTTTGTCTTCAGAGATGCAGTGATGTGAACATGCCAGGGAAGAGGAATGTAACCCCAGAAAACAGCAAGCAGAGAAGAAAGCAGTATGTAAAGCTGTGCACGGCCAGAAACAGCTCAGCTTTCAAGAATTCAAGGAACTGCCTTGAAAAATTGCCTCATCAAATTTCCCAGGTCCTGAATCTGACATTTTCAGAAACCTTCGGGTCAAACTCCCTACCCTTCAAACTTCTTGTTTCTGGCTTTAATTATTCCTGTTGTGAACTTATGGCCCATTATTTAGCATTTTAAAATATAATCTTATTAATTCTTTGAAAATTTCATGACAGTGTGTTTTGACCATATATATCCCCAAGCCATCCCAGATTCACCCCCACTTCCCTGCCTCCTCTGATTTGGCAATTACTAGGGAGAAGTGGGTTTTAGTCTGCTTTGGAATCCTGAATTCTTAATATTAGTATCCCAAATCCTACATCCTTGACTGGCCCTTCTTGTCTGGGCCGTTCATAGTGGAGTTCCTTGTCCAGGCCACATCTGCCGATGGAAGCCCCAGATTCCTAATGCATCTCTGTGTGAATTGGCCTTCTATTCTGCCAAGACTTGCTGGTAGCATGCACATATGTGAGCCATTGCAGAGAACAGAGAAGCAATTCAGACTCTGGGAACATTTTTAGAATAATGATACTCAGTGGAATTTCACATAGACTTGCATTTTAATTTATTACTATGGGCCACTTTTGTCAAGCAAAGGATGTATTTACAATACTTAATATTTAAAGTTTGGGGGCAATGTTCAACACTTTTTGGGTTGTGTTTGTGCTTATCTTTACAGTTTACACAATCTGGGTTTTCATGATGGAAACTTAGAATAGAAGAAGAGCAACCAAATTGCATGCAAAACAGCACAAGGTGATTAGAGGACGGACAGCACTGGAGACGCAGCACCGGGGTCTGGGCAGTCATTCTGTCTCCTCTAACTTATTCCTCCATTCAACCTGTCACTCATCGGATTCATAGCTTCCCTCCCAAACACAAAACATACATGCTATAGTATGTTTACATTGTAAAGAGGCAAGTTGTTCAAACTCTGGTCATTTTAAAATGTTTAATATGCAATATTTTAGGAATATTTAGGTAATAAATACTAATTATCATAATTCAAAAAACAATAATAACCCAATATTCCCTCTGTCCACATATGTTCTTTCAACTACTTGATAGTTAAGTAGCCCTTGGAATGCCCCTAAATCCAGGTTAGCTTGAAGGATTGGTCTATATGAAACCATTCCACAGGTTTGGATGAGCCCCTGACTTTTCTTGACACTAACAGAGCAAGAGGACCAAGCAAGATGAATTTGCCCCCTGAGGAGGCTCGGAAGAGAGCCATCCCAGTATTTTATTTCAATAAAGCCAGAATCAAACTCCAAGACGGGGACTTATCTGAGGATCAGTTCTCTCTCATCTCCTGACTTTTCAGGTAAAGACTTAAGAGCAATGACTTAGTTGCAGCCCTTAAATGGAATCTGAGAGCACCTCAAAACTGTCTTCAAATCACAGGGATTCCCTTTATTTCCAGGGTTCAGTGGAGGGATACAGGCAGAATTGGGCTGGGTCTCTGAGGACGACTTCCAATAGAGTGGGTTGAGACATCAGGACACAAAATGAGCTCTTTCCCCTAGAAAGAGACCAGTGCTCTGGATCTTTCCTAGTGTGTTCACAGGTAGACCTCCAAACCTACATCTGCTGCTGTCCTTGAAAATGTTTATAAGAATTTTGAAATAACTCAGAAATTCTTGGCAAAATTTGATGGTCTATAAACATTTTTCACTAGGGGAAAGCAGAGTTTCCACAAGGTGCTAGATGTCTGGCATTGGTTTTTAATATGTTTGAACATAGAAGCTTTGATTCTAATGTTTGTGTCATATGCTAAACATATGTGACCTTAACTAAATATCACATAAACCATCATAAATTAATCATCAACCTTAATAGTTTCCTCATTTCCAAACACATTTGTTTTGCAAGTTCATGCCTTAAGGCCAAGGCTTTAAGGTGACTACACAGAGTTTAAATGAAAAACATATATCAGGATATAAATGTGGATGGACACGCGCACACACACACATACCCCTCTAGATACTTATACCTCTAGATTATCTGATATTTTAATGCAAAGTAACAGAAAGATTTGTCATATATATTTGGGTACTAGACTTCTGTTGCCTTACTGACAATTTTGCTGATTTGATCTCTACTTTATTGGGAGGATGAAGTTAACTTAAAGTCGACTTTTTCCAAATATCTCCCTTACTTTCCTCATTTATGTCTGTGTATGTATTTCTGAATATGTACGCTTTCACAGTCTTCTCCAGAAGGGAAGGCCAGATGAGACTTAGGGCCTCTATGCAAAAGGAGAGATGATTTTGAACATAATTTAAAAGCTAGTGTCTGCTTCCAGAATTGTCTTTATTTTCAAATCTATGATTAAAAGTTTCTTTGATTCCAACACGAACTCATGCTCATAATATCTCCTTCTGAGCTGGCGTTCCCGTGGCTGACACACTCTGCACAGGAAGAAACAGAAGGCAAAGCAGATAGGGCAAAAGGCAGCTCAGAGGAAGGATGAACAGAAACAGGCAGATTCCGGTGTTCTCCCCCTTCACCCTCTACTGCTGGAAGTAAGTTGGAGGCCAAGATGAGTTTTGCTCACAGTATGCCTTCTGGAAACACATTTGCTACTTCTAAAATCAAAAAGGTAAGATAAAATTTTGCAAGTAAGAATACTTTTGTTAGTATTTTTGCCAAAAATAATTAAAAATGTGAAAGTAGTAGAGATTTTTGCAGTATTGTAATATACAAAATCATTCAGAAAATACCTTAGTCAGTATATTAAGTAATCTGACAGAGAATATTCACAAGGATTAAATTTCAAATGTTCTTTATCTGTGTAGCTATTAATACTAAAAATGAAGCAGTAACATAATAACTTAATATAATAATACTTTTATAAATATTCATAACCAGCTACTCTTTGAAAATATCAATGGCCATATGTTTCCATTGAAACATAAACACAGCCAAGTATAGATCTAACATATTTTATTTCATATCTTATTTTAAACAGAAATAAGCTTCTGCTTCCTGTAGGGAAATATTTAGTATAATAACAAAAGAGTTTACCAATGTTTCACTTGGAGCAGAAAGTAATACTTATATACTGAATTTTTCTATTTTATTAAATTTTAATGTTTTGATAGATTCTATGTGTTAAAGAAAATAATGACTTAATATCTGAATACAGTGTGGTTTGTTGACAACATTAGAACTTCTTCAAGGATCAGATTCAAACAACCTCAACTTTGATCATTAGATCATCTCAAGTTCTACATATAGCATTTTGGGGGCACTTTCAGCAATACCTATCACTGGGATTCTCACAGTTACCCCAAGAATTCCATCTGGCACAGATGTGAAAATAGCTCTTACAGATGCTTATTATTGCCAAGGGCTTTTAATCTTTTGTTTTCCTTGGGTCTGGCAGGAGAAAAGAGCATCTGCTGCACCATAGGGGAGTTATCCATAAGCACCCACTGCACCATAGGGGAGTGGTCTATAAGGACCCACTGCACCATAGGGGAGTGATCCATGACCACTCACTGCATCATAGGGGAGTGATCCATGACCACTCACTGCACCATAGGGGAGTGATCCATAAGCACCCACTGCATCATAGGGGAATGAATTATGAGCACCCACTGCACCATAGGGGAGTACAGAAGCGTTCTCACTACTAATTACTGCAGCAGAAACAATGAGAAAGGTAACAGTTAGCATTAAACACACATACCATCTTTCTGCAGTGACCTAGAAGCATGAGAGAGCTAAGTGAATAGCTGAGTAGTCAAAAACAAACTTCTCTCCTTAAAAGCCCTGATTATTCATCCACTTCCCATTCACTCAATAGACTTTATAGCTGAGTGATAACACTTAATTCTGGAGTCAAGAGGTTAGCAGAGACTACAAAGAAGATGCCTACAAGAAAACTTACATCTCATGGAACCTACAGAGCACCAGTAATAATAAATAAGCACCCAGAGAGTGATCCAGTCTACACATGAAACACATGTCAAAGGGAGGTGGTGATGTTTTGTAAGGGGAACCTGGGGGAAAACATTAGCTGAGGCCTTGAGATCTGGCCATGACCCTGAAAGCATGAGAGAGTTGCAAGGATAGCAGCCCAGTGTGACTGGATGTCAGGGAAAGGGAAAACAGGCAGAAGACATGTCAGGTCATAACTGCCTCCAAGGCTGGGAGAGGTTGCTGAGCTTCACTCCAAGACCAGAGAAGCCACCAGAGAACTTCTAAGAAGAACAGAATTTACTCTCATTTAGGAGGGCAGATCTGGAAGGGTCAAGCTCAGGGGAGAGGCCATCTTGGTACCTAGGCATGTTGGCGGTTTGTCTGAAGGAAGCTGCAGAAGGAAACAATCCAGACAGCAGGTGCTTTCTGAATGTGAAGCTGGCAGAATGAAGCCAAGGGAAGGAGAGCCATGGCCAGGAAAGGACCAAGGAAGACTAAGAACTTAGTCTTCTTGGGATGTACAGCACTGCCCTTTACAAAAACACAGGGTCAGAATTAGAGGTTCTGGTTTGCATATTAGGTTAAAGACCTTTATAAGAAATTGAAAGAAGATCTGTGTAAAAAATTAGATACATGAGAAGAAGCGTAAGGAATGAAGGCTTGAGACTTGGATGTCATTATCATAAAGATAGGACAGAAAGCTGTGGCACAGGATGAAGAAGTTAGGGAAAGAGCAGGATGGAAGGAGAGATGAGGGCTCTGAGATAGCCCAGACCAGGTACAGAAGAAGAAGTCAATCAACATATTTATGGGCATGTTTTCCAGGAAATCCATGGGTAAGGGTGAATAACTCATTAATAATTCTATATATCACTATTCTCCTATTGTGTCAGATTAAAAATTAATCACACTTACCAAGGTTCCCTGTAAGTACTTTTTTAGAACTGATATTGTTGCCCTACTTGAAAATCTACCTTGCTCCAGTGTCTCCTACACCACGCAGCCCATTGGTCCAGGGGGTCCTGGCATTCCTCGAGGTCCCTGAGGTGACACATTATGAGAGGGAATAAGCATCCTTGTAGCATGCTCAGAAAAGTGGAGGGAGGGAGGAAGAAAGGAAGGGAGGCAGAGAGAAAAAGAATAAGGGAAGGAGGGAGGGGGAAAGGAGAAAGGGAGGGAGGGGCACAGAGGGTGGCATGGAGGGAAGAAAGGTTTCATCACTGCTACAGCTGGCTGTGTAGCTTATAGAGTTCAAAGGTTCTCAATACAAAGAAATTATAAATGCTTAAGGAAGCAAAGATGCCAATTAAGCCAAATTTGGTCATTACACACACACACACACACACACACACACACACACTATATATATATATATATATATATATCACATTATCATACTATAGCCTAATGTATATTTGATATGCATAAATTTTAAATGATCCTTATGAAGAAGAAGGCACAACCACACTTACAGCCACGCCAGGATAACCATCGCCTTTTAGTCCTGGAGCTCCCACTGGTCCTCGAGGACCCTGGGCACCCTGCAAAAATGCCAATACCGAATCATGGTACCAAAGCATGAAACATCTAGTAGAACTTACGCTAAACAAGAATTCAATCAAAGATGGATTTGACGGCAAAGGAAAACTTGGAAATATCTGCCACATTACCAGTCCCTTATCTCCTCAAAAGTCCCATTCATTGAGACATTGGGTATGTGGTGTGAAAGTAAGGAATATATATGAACCATTACAAAGTCTTCTATAGGAAACATGGATCATGGGAATTGGAAAACAGTTTTTGTTAATATTTTAATTCAAAAATTCTACAAACAGTTTATCTCAAATCAGGGAGAAATATAAACATGAGAAAATTTAGGAAGTACTGTGTTGGGGTGTTAAAAAAGAATACATAACTGATTTACTGTAGACTGTCAATTACAAAGAGCCTACCAGACTGGGTTATGTCTACTGTCTTCCCCTGTATACCAAAATAACAGAACACTGAGTCACCCAAATGGAGATTCAAACAGGCTGAGTTACAGAGCGGGCCCTGACTATTTGCTGCTAACCTCGGCACTGTGACTTTAACTGGCAGCCCTCCACTCCTATACAGAGGCCAGGGAGAGATGTTATCGTCCTTTTGACAGCAGCATCCTGCAATTTTATTTTACAAATAAAATTCCAAAACATTTTGAGTAGAGTAAAATGGGAGAAGAGGAACACGAGAAGGACTTGAAGAATCTTTTAGAAGGTGCATAAGTTCACAGACCTGTATTTAAAACAGTGTCTTTGCAGTACACCACAGCACTTTCTACTGTGAATGCTAACAGCCTTGTGCCCATCTCTTGCTTGATAAAAAGCTGTCTATGCTTTAGGTTGTTTTTTTTATTATTATCTTACAATGGAGGAAACTCTAGTAACAGGTCAACTTTGTTTGTCATGAATAGAAATGCAATAATACTTTCAAATTGTTTCCTTTACACACAAGCACATTCTGAGATCAAATTGTGATTATCCCAACCCAAAAGTTGCCCCTCAGTCCAGCTCTCCACTGAGACTAACTCCTGACAAGGAAGGAGTGACGACTCGGGAAGGCTAAAAGCTGCAGGCTTTTTAAGCACGTTTAAGCACCAAGGAAGTTAAATTTAGTTTGAAAGCCATGAATTGCCAGCAGTTGTCTTTCTGTCGATCCAAGAGTCTGGGGTGTACGTGGCCAGCCTCTAAAGGGTCACCTTTAGAGACTATTTTGACCACTTATGAAAAACAGTGCACTGTTTGCCACCAGCACAAACTCAAGATAATTTCTTAAAGTCGTAGTGTAATAGGGAGCAAGATCAAGGTACATTCAAACAGGAGATGATCACTGCCAGAATCAGCTTGCTAAGCCATTCTGGCTACATTTAACATAATTCTGGCCATTCCTGTATGAGACTTTTTCCCAAATAAGGCGCCATCTCTACCCACGCTATGAACAGGAGAAGGACCAATGAAACAAGTAAAATAAATAAAATATTAAATGCTCCCTGGTTATGCTTAAAAGAAAAAATATCCAGTTTTACTTTTGGTTTTTATTTCTGTACTCTAAGCCAGTGATATATTACCAGCAGCTGGAAGCGATTAGCCCCTAGCGGCTGGCCACTCAGCAGAGGGAAGTACAGACACACCCATGGCCCACATTTTCTCCTACAGGTCTTTGTCTTCTCTCCTGGGGAAGTATGGTAACTTTGTTACTCCTAGCCTCACTGTATAGTTGCCACTTTGACAGGATTTGGAATCACAGGGAGACAGGCTTATGCTTTTGTCTTTGGGGAGTTTCCAGAGAGTCTGCCTGAGGAAGAATGACCCTTCTAAATGTGGATTGGCACCATCCCCTAGACTGGGGTCTGGAGTTAATAAAAGGGGGGAAAGGAAAAGGCTCCACTGACCACCAGTATTCTCCTTTCTCTGCTGCCTGATTGGACAAGATGTGAACAATTCTTGCCACCATGATTTCCTTCACCATGAATGAAACTCTGCTTCCTACATCATGAGCCAAATGGAACCTTTCTGACCTTAAATTGCTTTTCTCGGGTATTTGATCACAGCCAGGAGCAAGGCAATGAATCTAGGAAGGGTCTTGGGTCAGACTAGGGACATAGTTTATTGGGGACACCTCATAATAATTTTATAAATAGTGACTTTTTGCTATTTTGCCTTTCTTCACTTAATTCAAGAAAATGTCCTACAGAAGCAATTCACATTGACCTGTCTCTCATTCAACGGAAATCAGCACAAAGCTGATTTGAAATGGGTATTAGGGCAGGCCCTGAGAGTCCCTGAGTAGCATGTAAAATCAAATAATGTGCCAACCTTATATCAGACATTTAAAGGAGCTTATGACCCTAAAAAGTGTGAACATGACTATACTAGGAATAGATACCACCAAGAACACCCCTGGAGCCCACTAGGGGAGAACACAGCTGAAGGGGTAAGAATCTTTAAGTATCATCATTTGCAGTGCCCCATAATTATCAGCAGATTGGAAGTGAGGCTTACTATAGCTGCACATTGTCATGGAAAAGCAGGAGTAAGGACAGATAACCAGCATAAAGCACGGAGTATGAACAATCAGTTATCAAAGCAACATGGAACTGTCCCACACACATAACTAAACAAGACAACGTGAAAATGATATTTTGTTTATGTTCTAACAAATAAAGCTTGCCTGAAGATCGGAGTGCAGAGCTAAGCCTCTAGAGGCTAGGAAGTGGTGGCTCACACCTTTAATCCCAGGATTCTGTTAGTTCAAGGCCACCTTGGGCCCGCTAAGATGAATCTGTCTAAAAGAAACAGAGCTCACACAAAGGTGATTCCAGCCCTTGGGATCCCACGCCTTTAATCCCAGTACCAAGGAGGTGGAGACAGGAGATATGGCTGGGGGGGGAAGAGGATTATAAGGTGAAAGGAGACAGGGCGGCAGCATAGTCTGTAAGGGTTTGGAGGGGACAAATGGAGTCTGGAGATGCAGTGTGAGGACAGGGTCCTTCACTCTGATCATTGGCAGAGGTAAAAGAACTTTCTGGTGGCTGGCCTCTCTGCTTCTCTGATCTTCAGCACTAACCCCTATATCTGATTTTGGGTTTTCATTATTAAACCAACTAGAATTTGTGCTACATAACATCTGTAGTTTCACATGGGAAATTTGACATGTTTCCTTGAGTCAGCTCCATAGCCAGGGTCCCAGGAGCAGGATGAACAACCTGGCTGAGGTTGTCTGGCTTCTAAGAAAAACCTTATTCCCGAAAGCTTTACGTGACAGGAACCTGCGGTCTTGGGCAGACGGAAGCAGTTGTGACTCTGGTGACGTGAAAAGAGTGTTTTCTGACAATGGCCGAGTCAACACTTTGCCATGAGAGCCAGTGTTCCTTAAGTATGTGAAAATAAAACTGCTGCTTATTCCTTTTCTCTTCCCCGCAAAGGACATAGCCTCTTGACATTTATTTCATCAGCAGAGAAACTTTACAAATAAACGATCAATCTATTAAGTGGGATCATTTGGATCTTGAACATCCCCCAAAGGTCTATGTGTTCAAAGGTTGGTCTCCAGCCTGTGACCCCTATGGATACTAGTAGAGCCCTACAGGTCTAGCTGGAGGGATTAGGTCACTGGGAGCATTTCCTTTAAGAGGATATTGGCGCTCTAGTCCTTTCTTATTTCTGTTAGCTCACTAACTGCCAAGAGGTGTGCAAGAATCTTCTATCACATATTTCCACCTTGATGTACATACCGCAGACCAAAGGGACAGAGGTCCACAGCCTGAAAACTGAACCATGAAACCAAAAGAAACTTACAACTTGATGATGCACGTATTTCATTTATGGTGGCAGAAAGCTGGCTAACGTGTTAGGGATCAAGTTCCCTTTTTCCTGCTCCAACTCCCCCTTCTTTCATTCCTCTTCCTTCTCCTCCTCATTCATTTCTTTTGCAGTGCAGGGATCAAACAAAGGGCCTCTTTCATGCTAAGCAAGTACTCTACCACCTAGTTACAGTCCCAGCCATAAGTCTACCTTCCCACACACAGAAAGGGAGCATAAATAAACCTTACCTTTGGTCCTCTAACAGAAAGTCCTGGTTCTCCTTTCAGACCAGGCATTCCAGGTCCTCCTCGATCCCCCTGTTCATTTCAAATAACATTGGCAAGGCTCTCGGTTACATGAAGAACTGCAGAAGTACACAGTGAAAATAGACTGCCTGTGTGTAAGGAGCTTGATCTATCCGTCTCATCCTTTGGGCAAATTTGAAAAACTCAAACGAAGAGTTAATAAGCCTGTCAGCAAAGATTTCTACAGATGTCTGGGACAATCTACTAAAATAACACATGACAATTAGACTCACATATATAGATTAAGAATTCCTACCTACAAATTCTCTTAAAACTGAGTGCATCTTTTCAATTGTAGATTTTAGTAGATTCTCTTGTAAATGTGATAACATTGCTATGTGTGTTGAGGCCTAGTTATCGAGAGAAGAAGCAGGAAACATGGCATGTCAAGGGTGAGAAGTCTGGCTTTTAGTCTGTTTATCTGTGACTATTAATCACACTTGGGAAATCTTCCCAAACTAAACTTCTAGCTCACTAGAACTATCATCACTGACATAAAAAACATATATGTATTTCCCCCTTCAACTTTAAAGAGTCCCAAGAATGTATACCTTAGGCCCAGCTGGTCCAGGAACTGATATTCCAGGCATTCCAAATGGGCCCATAATGCCCGGCTCTCCCTGAGAAAACCAGAATAGCTGTCACATTTCAAGCAAAGAAACCATATGTAATTATAGTAAGAAAAGCAAACAAATGTCTGCATATTTCAGAACATTCAAACCCCTGTCTCTGGAAGTGTGAATATGAAAATGACTGGAACATCCTTTGCAAACCACTGCTAGAGTTATTAGCCTGTAAGTTCTCAGTGCCTTGGGTTTTGATTCTACTCCATGTACTGGCTTTGTGGGAACCTAGTCTGTTTGGATGCTCACCTTCCTAGACCTGGATGGAGAGGGGAGGACCTTGGACTTCCCACAGGGCAGGGAACCCTGACTGCTCTTTGGACAGGAGAGGGAGATGAAGGGGTAGTGGGGGAGGGGGAGGGAATGGGAGGAGGGGAGAAGGTGAAAATTTGTAGTAGTAGTAGTAGTAGTAGTAGTAGTAGTAATAATAATAATAATAATAATAATAAAAGTTTTCAGTGCCTTTAAATAACTGTGTTCAATTAATTTCTGAATAGTAGGAATTTTTTATCTCTTGGGTAGCTTTTTACTGGCCAATAAAGATGGAAGAATCCGTGGTGTCTGTGTTTTATATTGTATGCAAAGAAGCTCAGAAAAATCTTGTATTCAATTATAGAAATAGTCTTCAGCACAAATTTTCCAGCATTCAGCTAATGTATAAACCTTCTCCTTGGTCGCTTTTATTCTCATAGCCCGTGTTGTATCACTATTCCATTGTCCAGTATACACATCCTTTTTCTGAGGCAGATCTTATATATTTTATTTAAAAGTTGAATAGAAAATTGAAACATCTTTCTCTCTCTCACTACCTTCTGCCTCCCAGTCCCACTCTGTCTATCTCTCCTGCCTCTATTGTATCTAATATTAGGTCCCAGAGACTTGAGGAGCAAACCGTAATTCCTATGTCTCATCGGAATCTAGACCAGTGTTTCCCAAACACTAATGCACAGGTAAGAGTCTGGCAAAGAAGCAGTGTTCAGTTTCAGATCCTGAAATCCAGATTCCATGCATCTAACAGACGGGGCCCAGGAATATGTATTTCTGTAAGCATCTCTGAGGATTCTGACCTAAGCACTGTTAACACAGTGTGAAAACCTCTGCTCTAAAACACTGTCACCTGTCACTGCACATCACAAGGTGTTCAAAATGACTCACTGGGACAGAAACAGAAAACATCACAACTTTATATATTGTGGTGGTTTGAAATAAAAATGGACCCAAAGGAAGTAGCACTATTAAGAGGTGTGGCCTTGTTGAAGTAGGTGTGGCCTTGTTGGAGGAAATGTGTCATTGTGGGAAAGGACTCTGAGGTCTTTTTTGCTCAAGCTTCTCTCAGGGTAACACTCAATCCACTTCCTCTTGCCTTCTGAACAAAATGTAGCCAGCATGTCTTCCTGCACACTGCCATGTTCCCTGTCATGATAATAATGGTCTGAATTTGTGAACTCTAAGCCACCACCTCAATTAAATGTTTTCTTTATAAGAGGTATCATGTTCATGGTGTCTCTTCATAGCAATAGAAATAACATAGCAATAGAAATAACAGAAGTTAGTACCAGGGACTGGGTATTGCTGTAATAGGCCTGACCTTATTTTTCATTGGAGAAATTTGAACTTGGATACTTTGGGACATGAAAGCAGTGGAATGCTTAAACACATGGCTTAATAGGCCATACTAGTAGGGTCATGGAAGGCAGAGTTATTTGAACTAGTTTGTTTGTTTGTTTGTTTGTTTTGTTTTGTTTTTGCTTAGAGTTATTTGAACTGTTGGGGGCTCACCCAAGAGGTTTCAGAGAAGAAGAGTTTTAGTTTGTTGCCTAGAGATCATTCTTGTGATTTGGTGAAGAAAGTGGTTACTTTTTGCCCTTGTCCAAAAAGTCTCCATAATGCTAAAGTGAAGAGTTAGTTGCATTGGCAGAAGAAATCTCAAAACAGCCTTGCATAGACTCTGTTGTATGGATATTAGTGGTAACTCTAATGAAGATTTATAATGAAATCAACGAGCTGATCAGAGTAATCAAACATGTAAATTTTAAGGAGAAAAAGAGCACCAGGAAGTGGAATGTAGCTAAATCCTACGTTCAAGGTGATGAACAGTTTAAGCAAGGGAATAATGGGAGTAGTGACCTCAGGACAAGATCCCACCCAGCTAAATTTCTAATTTGTGAAAAGGGATTAAAGAAAAACTTAGAGCCTGGCGTGGTGGGGTACACCTTTAATGCCAGCACTGGGAAGGCAGAGGCTAGCAGATCTCTGAGTTTGAGGCCTGCCTGTCTACAAGGCGAGTTTTCAGGACAGCCAAGCTTAGGCAGCAAAGGACAGAAAGCTAATGAAGATGTGATTGAGGAGACCATGTTCCAGCCACAGCAAAACTTGGCAGTTTGGGCCGCATGACTCTGGCTTTAGAGATAAAGATAGAAGAAACAGATTAACTTTATTCATCTTTTAAAACTTCTTCTATTAAAACACCAAGTTTACTTTGAATAAAATTAGCTACAATATAAAAAGCAATGACAAGTCCTTGTGTTTCTTGAACAACCTGTGGCCCTTGAAGAAACATGGATCGCTGGGTCCATCCCCAAAAATGTTTCTAAGATCAAATCTCAGAGACTCTGGGAGCAAGATCAAGAAACCTGGATTTCTAACAATTCCCCCACAACACTGAAAGGCACTAACCTGCGTTAACACAGTTAACACAGTTCCTTGTGCTGTGGTGACCCCCAGCCATTAAATTATTTTATTGCTACTTCATAACTGTACTTTTGCTACTGTTAAGAATGGTAATGTGAATATCTGATATACAAGATATAAGATATGCAACTCCAAAAGGGTTGTGACCCGCAGGCTGAGGACCACTGCCCTAAGGCTATGACCAATCATGGCTCTAGAGGCAATCCTGTTTTGTAGCTCCCTTAGTTTGTCAACACCAGTTTTCAAAAGTTTCTCTCTTGGGGTTGGAGAGATGGAACTATATTTGCAGCCCTTATGGGAGGCCTGGCTTCTATTTCCAGCATTCACGTGTTGGTTCACAACCATCACTAACTCCAGGCTCTTATCTGGCCTCCAAGGGCAAGAGTCATGTACATGGTAAACATTCATACATGCAGGCAAAATGTACACACCTAAAATAAAATTAATAAATCTAATTTAAACACTCAGAAAGAAACCCATTTTCTCATTACCTAGTCATTAAATTTTCTCAGCTCTTTTCTGATAACCTGTGTGGTAGTTGAATGTACTTGCCCCCATAAGTTCATAGGGAGTGGCACTGTTAGCGATGTGACTTCATTAAAGTAGACATGGACTTTTTGGAAGAAGTGTGTCATTGTGGGGGTGGGCTGTGAGGTCCCGTATGTGTTCAAGCCGTACTCAGTGTCTCTGACCTCTTCCTATTGCCTACAGGTCAAGATGTAGGACTCTCGGCTCCTGCTCCAGCACCATGTCTGCCTGCACACATTTACTGAGTGCCAGAGATGGTTCTAAGTACTGTCTGGTAAACTCTGTACTGTCATGATTGCTCTGGGAACTAGATCACATTCTCCAGCTGTATGAGTGATTGGCACGGATGGCTCAAAGCAGAGCATGATGGGACAGGCCTTCCAAGGCCCTCTTCAGCATCATGGAGGCTACCTGTCAGTGAGTGCTGGGCTCACTGTTGCTTAGCTAAAGAAGATGCTGGGGCGCAGGATGTGCTAAGGCCCCACCTTTACGTAATTACTAAAGATGACTGGTGCTAGAGTCTCCCGGAATCTAAAGCAAACGGTTATATACTCTGTGAGAGCTCTATCCTATTAGGGTCTGGGCCAAGAACGTTTTCCAAAGACATTTTCCTTTGGGGGTTTTTTGTCATGTATTTGTTGGGAAGGAAACAAGTAATCAAATTTGAAGTGGAAATTTAATATTCTATTAAAACCAGACACAGTTACCATCTCCTCAAAGCACAGATGAGAATATAAGAAACATACCTTTGGCCCCTCGGGTCCTGGAAATCCCCTCTGTCCTTGATTTCCTTTGCTCCCTTTCTTTCCTTCATCGCCCTGATGGAAGAATTACAAAGATATAGAGGCTGTATTAGCACACAGTCTCACAGCACCCACATCAGAGCCAGGCTCTCAGCAAATAGTGGTTTTCAAGTGAGCCTGCTAGGCACAGCCTGGCCACCCAAGGTTTGCCAGCGCTTGTCAGAAACCTGCCCAAGCTTTGTCATTCACTCAAAAGGATTTGATGTTTTTAAGCTCTGAATGGCAGAGTACTTATGCTTGAATTCCTGAGTCTCCTGTACCATGGGTCTGTGCACAGATGGTCCTAATACATCCAATATTTCAGAAAAGAGATGGTTTTTATCCCGTGTCTCTAAAAAACATTAAAAGAGACATTTTTCAAATCAAGGCCCCATTCTTCCCCACCGGGGAGACTAGTTCATTCTACATAAGAAGGCCAATAATTTTGTTGGTAAAAAGATAGTCAAGCAGTAACCTGGAGCAGAGCTGGAAACTGACTCCCATGGCTCCTCAGCCTAAAGAATTCTGCTACATTCCACACAAGCTCTCAGCGTTAGAGCGCTCTCTTTCAATGAGGCTCTACTGTGGGGCATTCCATCCAGATGTGGGTTCAGGTTAGTGAAAGACTTTCTCCTTGCGTTCATGGCTGAGGTCACTGGCACATTGTTGGCACACGCAGTGGAGCACATTGCTGGTACGCCTGGTGGGGCCACAGTTTTCAAACAAGGATCACCATCATCTGGAGGGCTTAAAAGAGCACAGATTTCTAGATCCCATGTCCAGAGAGTTTCTGATTTAGTTGGTTTCCACAATGGCCCAATAATCTGCATATCAAATATTTGGGTAATGCAGACCCAGCTTATCTAGGGACTACCCCTTGAAAACCAATGACTCAGGTACTAACACATCAACAAAAGGATGTTCTGCTGAAACAACAAGAGCCTCCAACTGGATCCATAGGATGCAGCTAAGTCTGCAGAGCACACACTAACTAAGGGCAGGGCACAGCTGATAAATGCATCCAGACAGCTCCTGCTCCACCATGGAGAGAAGGGCAGGACCACAGCTATTTAATTTCTTTCATCCTTCACAGAATTCAACCTCCAGACCTAATCACCTCAGAACACAAGTGCACAGGCACGTGTCATGAAGCAGCAGTGCTGCCTGGGGTGGCCTGACTGCATCTTATGTTCCAGCGATTATTTGTGCTGCATTCTCCTTGGTGATGGGTGCATTTCCGGTACCTTTGCCCCCTGCTTTGATGCCCATTCTCTCAGGTTTCCCACACTTAGTACTCATGCATGTGTTCTTGCTGTTCTGGGGATTTCTCCATCCACCTCCTTACCTAAACTTCAGGTCTTTCTCGGAGACACCACCCTTCTGCATGGCCTCACTTCTGATTGTGGATAGCCCAACATTTCTAAACAGATATTTTACGTGATGTTTTAAAAAGTGTTCCTGTCTCCTTGTTTGAAGAAAAAGTTGATAGGTTCAAGTGGTTGAAATTGTACAGATATATTTAAATTTCAGTTTCTCACCTTTAAGACTAAGGGTTTGACTTTAGTTAATACTTTGACAAGGCTGATTGAGATATCAGTATTTTAATAGAATTATAAATAGAATACTAATATATATGCATTGTGATTGAAAACTCTGCATGCAAACTATAAGAATTCTGGCCCCTTAGAGATGGTATGTTATGCTGCTAAAAATATAATCCTGTGGGTGAATTTATATCTTCTCATTTGACATACAAAGATGTTGGGCAATGGTGGCACATGATTTTAGGCACAGCACTTTGGAGGCAGAGACAGGCAAATTTCTGAGTTTTAGGCCAGCCTGGTCTTCAGAGTTCTAGAATAGCCCACACAGAGAAACCCTGTCTTCAAACCAAAACAAACAAACAACAACAACAACAAAATCAGGTTATTCAAGTGGCATTTCTGGAGGGAGTAAAACGAAAGTGCCATGTTGTTTATTCATGCTTTAGACTAGGAACCTAACCCATGGCCTTGCCTATGCTAAGTGCATTCTCTCACCCTTACATTGATGTTTAATGAGGTGCTATGCCTTGCTATTATATGAACGCCTATAAATATTTGAATAAACTTTAGGTACTTTCAGACTCTAACAATGTATCTTGAGAATTCTTTTCTTTCCCATGCTTTCTTTAAATATCAGTTGACCGCTTGTTGAGAAAACAGGTGTTGAGTTCTTTTCTATGCTAGGTCTTAGGATGGCTGTGGGAAAATAGAGACAGATAATATACCCTTGCCTTCTTCCAAAAGTTCACAAGACAGTATCCATAATTTTAAGCAAGATGTAAACACGTTTGACATAGCCAAGATGAAAGTCATCTCGCTCATAAATGGACTCTTTAGATGGGGACCAAACACAGACAGCTGCCTCCTGTGGACTGTCATCTGCATACCTTGGGCCCTGGCTGTCCTTTCCCAGGTATTCCTTCTGGGCCTCTTGTTCCTGGAAGCCCAGCTTCTCCCTGAAAGAAAAGACACAAATGTCGCAGCTGGTTCTTGGAGGACAGAATGTAGAACCCACCCCCCAAACGTGCCAGATCCTCATTATCATCTCAAAATTAAAATGGAAGCTTATCAAATCAGTAAATTAGCATTAAACTTCCTTTTAACCAGAGCAGCTGAAATACCACAAAGAACTCCTGTCTCCCAATGTCCAAAGCCCTAAGCTCAGTTTCACACTGAGTATGGGTTTTTCTTTTTTTTACAACAAGAAAGACCTCCACCTCACCATCTGCTATTTTTCAGTAGTTTTCCTGAAAACCGAGTACTTCAAATGTCAGCAGAAAATAGTTCAGTGCCCTTGCGACAGACTAATTTCCTAGATGCATCTACAGACTCTCTCTTTTGTGGGAAGAAAAAATGTTTTTGTTTGAGATTGAATTGTTGTGATTTCTAGAACTCTTAGAGAAAAAGTGTCAAGGCCAAAACAACAGCCGAAGCTAAGAGCGTGTAGGGCACCAAGGTAACCATGGAACCCGGTTCTTTCTGGGGTAAACAAGAAGATTCGTTCTCACAGATAAAGTCTGCCCTGGGTAGATTAAGCCTCGGTCCCGGAGGACTGAGATGTTTCTTTGGTGCCACGGTTTTGACACTCTGATAATATGAAAACAATAAAATTACCTTCTTTCCAGAGGCTCCGTCTTCTCCTGGGACCCCAGGCTGTCCCGGGAGCCCCACGGCACCCGGCTCCCCCTGGTGGATAAACAGATATTTCAGTGGGATGTCCTTACTGTGAAACTCCAATGTGAGGTCTTTGGATTTATCTTACAACACTGAGACAGCCTCTGAGAGAAGAAATGGGATTAGCAACTAAACTTCACAACTTTGGACAAGTTACCTAATCTCTTTCCTTTCCTTATTTTGCCGTGGGTTGAATTGTGACATCCCCAAAGAGTGAGTTTAGTCGGAAATCGGGTCTTTATAGATATAATCAAGTCAAGACAAGATTATTAAGGTGACTGGAGTCATGATAAAAAATAAAACAAAATAAAATAAAAGGAGTATGCTGTCCTGTGTAAACAACGGAAAACTCTGAGACAACAGGGGCACGGAGTGCAGACACAGGCCAAGGAATGCTGAGGATTGACAACCATAGTGAAAGCTAACAAGAGGCCAGGAAGGATTCCTCCCCTAGGGTTTGCTGAAAGCACGGCTACAGATATCTTGATTTCAGGCCTACAGCCTCAGAATCACAGATTTCTGGTTTCCCAGGGTGCTCAGCAGTGGCATTGGCATGCTAGCTCTCTCTATAACCGCTGCGCTGCAAAAGGGACCCAGGAAGTGCGGCTCTTCTTTCCAGGTGATTTGTGATTAGTAATTAAATCATTCACTAAAACATAAATACTGCTTTCAAATGGTATAGAAGCGTTCTCACTGCAAAATATGTTGAACTAATTTAAAGTCAACTAACCTGAAAGGGCTAGTGAGGGGGAAAACCAGAGTAAACCTAAATTGACTAGAAATATGTGATAAAAATGAGGAACAGAGCAAACTTGAAAACAAAGGAAGCTCATCCATAGAATTAAAAGGTGACGTTTCTAAAACTAGTAACAAATGAACAGCAGGAGGGGTGCAGATGTTAAAAGTACTAGAAGAGAAAGCTGACATGAGCGTGCACACAGTACAGACTTGTAAAGAGCATTTAAAAGTCCAGCGAAAACTTCAAGCCAGTGCCTTGCAAAATGCTAAACCATGGTTGGACTGTTGGGTCGGCAGTGAAGGAGACTCATTGCTCTTGCAGAGAACCTGGGTTTGGTTCCCAGTACCCACACAGCGACTCACAGAGGTCTAACCTCCAGTGCCTGGAGATCTGGCATCTGTCTCTTCTGACTTCAGTAGGCTCCTGTGTGCACATGGTACTTATGCATGCATGCACACACACACACGCGCGCACACACACGTGTGCACACTCACGCACGCACACACACATGCACACACACATACACAGACACACGCACACACGCACACACGCACACACACACACACTCATGCACACATTAAAAACTTTTTTTCAAAGAAAAACATTAATGAATGTATAATCTTTCAAAATGTTATTAAAAAGTCAAGTTTAGTAAAAAAACAATGCTGTTAACAAACAGACTAGTGGTTTAAAGTCTTTAGGTCACTGGTTCTCAACCTGTGGGTCATGACACCACACAGGGGTTGAATATCAGATATTCTGCATATCACATGCTTACATTATGATTAATAACAACATAAAAATTACAGTTATGAAGTAATAACAAAATAATTTATGGTGAGGATCACAACAACTGTATTAAAGAATCACAGCATTGGGGGTTGAGAACCACTGCTCTGAATTCTTCACTTCCTAAGATAGTAAAGCCCTTGTTGGCCCTCCAGCCAGGCTGCACTAAACTTTTAAATCTTTGAAGAACATGCTCTCTATTTTAAAAAACTTTCAAAACAAAACAAAAACAGAAAAAGAGGCAAAAAATACCCATTTGGTTTAAGCTAGCCAGTTCATTCCTAGATGTTTACTCAAGACAAGGGAATGTCTAAAGACATCTCTATAAATGTTTTTAATTTGTAACATCAAAAGCTTGGAAACAGCCAACATCTCTACCACCAGGAAAATGGATAAGTAAATTTTGGTACCCTGTGGAGGCTTTCCGCAACAGAAGCAACTGTTCACACACCCTGCGAAGTGCATATAAAAATAAATCTTCTGCATGGGCAGAAACAACATCTGCCTCAAAAGCCACCAAATGGTGGAGCAGGTCATTGGAAACACATCAGTATGTGAAAGTTAGGGGGAGCAGAAGGACAGTTTTGCAAAGGATGCATGGTAACTCTGAGTAATGGATGCATTTATTATTTTGGTTGTGAGGGGGTTTCAAGACTATTCATATTCCAAAATCTAACAAATGGTATACTAAGCATGTTTATTTGTTGAATGTTAGAAACACTATGTTGAGAACCACTGACCTAAATAACACTATTTTTAAAAGGCCACAGTGTCTTCAGTGATAAGATTGATCAATTGAAGTATCTTTAAAAAGTAAATACCATGAGCAGTTTAGATTAACCTTAAAAATACAAGAATGGTTCAACATTTAAAATCTCTACTAATATATTAGATTAGCAGGGTAACAACTATTTCAGTATAATAGGACTTCACTAAAATACATTACTTATTTATAATAAATAAGGGAAATTGGCAAAATTGAAATAGAAGTGAATTTCTTTGACTTTAGAGAGTACTTCAAAAATTTACAGCAGGCATCATATAATTTTGTTTCTTTTCAGACAATGTGATTTTGGGTAAAAGACTATGAAACTCTTCAATCAGAAATAGTAAGTGATTTCACAGAGTGACTATGGCTAAAACTCAACATGCCAAAATGAAAACAAGTACTTCTCCAACATGCCCTAATAGCTAATCAGAAATTGTTGGAAAGAAAACAATTCATACCGACAAAATTTCTTTAGGGAGCCTGGGAATGACCTTATCTAAAGTATGAGATAGAAGAACTTTATAGAAAAAAATGAAAATATTTCCTAAAAGGTGAGAAAGCCTTACTCTGGTAGTAGGAAGAACTCAATAGTGGATCTGTTGATTCAACAAGATATTTTATTAGATTTGGCAATTCTAAAATGTGTTAGAATCAATAAAAAGCAAGAAAGACAATAAGAATATTTTCTTGTCACATGATGGGATTTTTTTCCCTTTAAGAATGGTTCTCACCTATCCCAGATTGGCCTCTAACCTGCTGTATAAACCTGTGGATGATCATGGATGTCTATCCCCTTGCCTCCATCTCTTGCATGCTGGGATTGTGGACATGCACTCCCACACAAATTATACAGTACTGGGGACTGAATCCAGGGTTTTGCACATGTGTTAATCCTACAGGGTAAGAATAAAACCACTACTACAATTTTGAGCCAAATTTGAAGCCAAATTTAATTAAATATTGGCCAGGATGATGAACTCTGTCCAGATCCATCCTAGGTTCCCAGAAAATGGCAGTGAGTCACATTTTGCAGAGACTTAAAAAGGTAGCCCCATAAGGCCACTGTATTTCCCATCAGGTCCAATCAGAGGTATCCAGACATACTTCCTGCCTGCACACCTCCCACTTACATTTAATATGGGGCCATAGTACAACCTGTCATACTTCCTGCCTGCGTTCCTCCTACCTGCACGTGATCAACCATACCGGGCACAACGGGGTCAAACAAATTTGTTTAAGGGCGTGAAAACCTGTGACTTGTTATCTCCCATAAACAACAGCCTCCAACATTTCAGGAACTACCTGTCCTTGGGCAACTGGCTTGCAGATTAGAGGCAATTTTGTTTCAAGGATCTCTTAGGCACAATAATTAAAACTTAAAACACAGCTTGGGTTCACACACATGCAAGGCAAGCACTCAGCCACTTGAGCTTATATTCCCAGTGACATGACGTATTTTAAACCTGGAAGAATCGGGACAGGAAGGTGATAGTGCAGAGAAATCCACATAGATGCATAGATGTGGGGGCAAAACAGAGATCCAGGTGCTAATTCCTACAGACGTGAACATGCAACTGATACATGGCATCAGAGATGTCTTTGCAAACCAGAGTGGCAAAATGGCATTCTCAACAACTGAAACACACATTAACAATATGGGGGAGGGGCTTGATTCCTCATACTGACACCCCACACAAAGCTAAAGCCCATATAGATAAAAAGATAAGTTTAAAAAGCAAAGCATAAAATTTTCAGAAAATGACTTTAGAATATTTTCATGACTTTAAGATGTTTTAAAATAAAATTTTAAAAATACAAGACATAAAAAAGGGAAACACATCAGACTGTCAAACTATACACTAAAAGGATAAACACCAGTTACAACCTAGAAGATACATCCAGATGTATAAGGCCTCTAACAATAAACCTAGCATAAAGTACTGAGCATCTTTAGGAAGCAAGAGAAACAAAAGCAGCAAAGAAGCAGAAAAGATGAAGGTCCCCTGAGCACTTGGGAAAGCTTTTTATTTAATTTCCAGAGAATGAAAATGAAAAGGACAAAGTGTGGTTTGTGTATTTCCTGTTTTCTGGTTAGGAAGAGGATACACTGTGGGGAAGAAGTGGAGCGGCAGTACGTGAGACGGGACTCCTGCAGCACCCAGAGGACTGTGTGCTCTCTGGTCTCAGGGTGCCACCTCTACTCTACAGGTCAAGGAAACTTGTAGTCTGCAGTGTACAAAAGGAAATAGGACATGTTCATGGCAGGGGCATGGGCAAAAGTAAGACAAGAGAAGAAGCACCTACAATAGCACAAAGACGAGCAGAAGGAAACATGAAATGAGATGCTGTCAGGCTGCAAGGTATTTTATTTTTAAGTGAGAGAAACTTCAGATTGAGTGGAAAAACTGGGATTTAAACCTACATAGTCTAACTGATGATCTTTAACAAGTTGTAGATTGTCTTTCTAAACTGACATGTAAACTGTACTCTACATGAGCATGCTTTAAGACTGTATATCTACATGTGTGCATACATATTTAGCACTTAGCATAGTACATATTACATCAAAGCCATACAAGAATGATAGTTTTGCTGCTTCATTAATTTCATATTGTCTTTTGTGATATATGTACATTCTTGTTAAGCCTACATTCTTCTAGTACCCAAGTGTTGTTAAGAATCTTGGCAGTGACAGCCAAATAATGGTGAAGTTCAAAATGCAGTCCGTCAGGGTTCCCCACTCTATGCTAAGACCAAGGAGCCATGAGAGGGAGGGAGGGAGGGGAGGTATGGGTGGAGGGGAGGGGAGGGGGAGGAGGAGGGGAGGGAGGGGGAGGAGGAGGGAAGGAGATGGAAATTTTTAAATATAAAAAAAATAAACCATGAGGAAAAAAAAAAAAATGCAGTCCGGCTCACTAGGGCCTACAAACCCTCAGGATGAGCAACAGAACCCGTGAAGGTTATATAAAGTAGAAATTCATCCCTCAACAGTATCTAACAGAACCTGTGAAGGTTATATAAGCTAGTAATTCATCCCTCAGCAATATTTAAAAGCCCACCATGTTGTCAAAACTGGCATCCAATAACAAACGAGATGAACAAGGTCCCTACCCCGAAGGGAAATATGAGTTTTACAATGACCCTGTCCAATAGAAAGACCAAGAAAACTAAGAAATAATAATTATATTTTCCCTCTTAGCCACATTTTAAAGTTAACAGAAACAAGCTAAACATATATATGTGTATATATGTATATGTGCCTATATATGTGTATGTATATGTGTGTGTGTGTGTGTGTGCGTGCGTGCACTTTTAGTTGGTATATGCATGCTTTTCCTTGCATTTGGATGTGAAGGAAACCTTACAATGTGTTTTGTAAATTGCCTACTTGCATTTGAGCAACACTCAACTCAACTCACCTTTGGACCCTGTACTCCAACTCCCATTGGTCCTCTAGGGCCTGTGGGTCCCATCTGGCCTACTTCTCCCTGGTAAGGAAAGAATATTTAAATATTAAGCACAATGAAAGGAATACATGGATAGATATCAACAAAATGAGACAATTGAATGTACCTAATTCATAATTCACACCACACACACACACACACACAATATAGTTACATATGAAGTCCCTACAGTAACATAGATTTTCATTATAAGTTTGACTTAAACTGTAGGCCATGAGGTACACACCTGTAGGGACAGCTTGAAAAGATAGTTACAGTACATAACAGTTAAATATACTCTGAAAACCCTACTGATCTCTAACCAAGAGCAACAACAAAACCAGAGAACAACCCAAACTCTCAACGATACATCCCAAATAAAACAAGGGCCCACAGGAGCACACACCTGTAATCTCAATTGATCTATATAGAAAGATCTTGTCTTCTCCACACTCAAAAAGACAAATGAATGAATAAATGAACAAATAAGCTAACACATAAATCAATAATCTTAAGGGTATAAATGATGGTTTTCATCTTATATGTGTACTCCAAGGTGAACAAGCTTTTCTGAGAGGTATCATTTATTTATTTAGAACAACAAATAGTGATCCTTGAAGCAATGTGGAAGGTGACTAAATATAATAACTGCCTCTCCCCAAGCAATGAGTAAGAATTCCAAATTAAATGGTAATCTGATTCTAAAATTCAAGGAAAACTTTGACTATTTACATCATTTCTGTCTCCATCTTTTTAGGTGTTGGAAGTTGAACCCACTGTGGAAACGCTGGTGAGAATGCAAGCTCACCAACCCAGAGAGGGTCGCCATATTGATACCTACTTGTACTGTTAGAATAGGGTCTCAATAATTAAAAATAGGACAAGATATAAATAAAGGTTATACAAGTAAAAGCATTTTAAACAAAAAGAATATGTATTATGCCTTCTAAGCCATTAATAATATCAGTATCCCTTAGCATAGAATGTTCTGATTTTTTACGTTAATTCCATCTGTTTTTTTGCAAAGTCATTGAACATCAATCATAAACAACAATAATGCTATAAATATATTGCATTTTTCTGTCATTCAGAAAGTTACCTTGGAACCAGGTAAGCCTTGTCCTGGGGGTCCTTGTGGACCAGGTGGACCAATTGGACCTTGAATTCCCTTTAGAATAAAAGTTTTAAATGTTATTAGTGAAATTAGGATGTTTGGGGAACGCCTTGTGTCTTCTGAAGTAATGATGTAGCTCTGCATTACAAACTGCTGACACCACACCGAACACTGACTGGACCACGGGAAGCATCCGAGCCATCACCACTGTTTAAACCCCAATGAATAGCCTTCCCTTCTAGGATAGGAAGAGAAATGTCAGTTGGTCCACGAGAATAGCTGGAATAAATCTCATGCTGCCAGTGGACACCTTTGATCCCAGCACTTGGGAGGCAACAAGACCAGGCCAGCCTGGTTTATATAATGAGTTACAAACCAGCTTAATGCTACATGGCAAGATATTGTCTTAAAAAAACAAAACAAGAACTAATGCTTCCTAGTAGAGTTAGGTGTCTGTATGTGGACTAGGTTCTGACAATTAGGATGAGGACAGAATGATATATGTGAGTTCTCATTCGTTCTAAGCCAGTGGTTCTCAACCTTCCCAATGCTATGACCCTTTAATACAGTTCCTCATGTTGTGGTGACCCCCAGACATACAATTATTTTCATTGCTTCCTCATAACTGTAATTTTGCTACTATTATGACTCATAATGTAAATATTTGTGTTTCCCTGTGGTCTAAGACAACTCCAGTGTCCTGCAGCTTCAGATGTCTAGAAGAGATCCAAAGTCTGTGCCCTGCTGGGAATTTTATTCAGTGTCAGGAAAGGGAAGATGTGGCCCCCACCGGAAAAAGAAAATTAAAGGCTATCAAGATAAAACATTAAAATTATGCTTGTTAGCATGCCAAAAACTGCAGCAGTAGAAATAACATTTATAAGACACATTATTAATTTATTCTTATATACTGCAAAAAGCCATCTCCTTTGCTCCAGTTAGACAGTACAGCTGCTTGTTTATTTTTAAAATATAAATATTGGGGCTGGAGAGTCAGTGACCAAGAGCCCTTACTACTATAACAGAATGTTTAAGTTCACAGCACCCACGTGGCAGCTGGCAATCAACAGTAACTCCAGTTCTAGGGAGTCTGATGTCCTCTTCTGGTCTCCACAAGTAGTAGGCATGCACGTGGTGAACATGCACACACGCAGGCAAACAGTCATACATATAAAATAAAATAAATAAATTTTAAAATAAAATACAAATATCATTCCTTTTTCTCCAGTTGATGAGAATGAGTAGTCCCCACGATTTAGGGGAGCGACCGTGGTTCCAAGAAGGAACTTCTCTCATTTATAGCTGTCTACACTCATCCAACGGACAAAGAACAGAATACCACAGCATGTACATGGTGTATTTATGGTTACATATCCATGTATGGTTACTCCTTGTTCCATTTAACTCTGCAAAACATCTGAGGTGATCAGGTGCCTAAATATTTAATTAAAATATGGAGACCATTTGAAGGACATTGTCTACAAGTTGCTTGAAACAGATTTTCCTCATAAATATTTGAATGGGGAAATACATTTCTATAAGGAATCAACAGGAGGAAGTGATGAGCACAAGAATATGATAGATGAAATTCAAGAACGGAATCGGATGACTGCATAAGCGGAGATTAAGTAGCGTTTGTGTTATTTCTCTTCAAAGAGAAAATGAATTCTTTGCACAGTTTACAAACACTTCCACTCATTCTGCTCCCCATCAACAGGGTCACTTACAGGGTCAGCCTTGTAAAGACATCTTGCCTCTAAGTTTTTATTTTTCTTTTGTAATGAAGAAAGGGCATATAAAATCCAAAGAAATATAAAAAACTTTTTAACTAAAAATATTACAGTCTCCACTAAGAACCAACATTAAAGGGAACAGGAAGGCAGGAAGCCACAGGTGGGAGGTTCAGAATCCCCAGACCATCTGGACAGACTGGCCTGTCTTTGAACCTCATTGTCAGTTGCGGACTAGTATCTCAGCCTCAAGAAACCACAAAACCCAGGATCTAACAGTGCTGCCAGGAACTCAGGACCAGAAAGTAGCCCTGCAGGGCCCAGCAGACAAACTGTAGATTCTCAGAGTCAACCCAGGATCATCAGTAGCCAGAAAACCGAGGTCTGATTGTTATCAACATTTATTTATAGATTGATCTTGATGTTTTCTGCACCATAACCCTCCTAACATATTAGACTGGGAACTCTGCCCAAGGTGAGGAGGTAGAAAAAGGAATAGTAGACAAGCTTACTTTTGTTTCGGATAATAAATATGTAGTAATAATGATTTTTTAAAAATTCTTAGGAATAAACTCACATTCCAGGTCAACAATGAGACTTGGAATTACCTCACTTTCAAACCTTTACCCTCCATCATCCCTCTAGGTCAAGGAAGGACTATGCATTCTCCAGGAAACATAATAATTTAATTTTACTCAAATGAGCTCTCTACTCTCTAACCAGGACAATAAGTCTGCATTTGCTGGTGGCTTTGACGAAACAAGACTACATGGCTAAAGGCAGAGAGGGAACAATAGCAGATAGTGCTGATGTTTGGGCTTCACACATTTGACACAGTTTTCCAACTTCCCTGAGTACCAGATTTTCGAAGCAGTTCCAGCTCTAAACATGCAACCATACTTCCTCTCTTCTAACCACAGAGGCCCCATGTCCTTTACAAACAAATCCCACCATGGTCTGCTTCTTTGGGGGAAGGATGCCTTTAAGGTAACTAGTCAGCCCTGATTCCAGTACTTCCTTAAATCCCAATGCTATACTTAGGTAGGTAGATATAGGGAATTTGAAACACTCCTCTGTTGGCACTAGAGCTGAGACTACAGAAACTTTAGAGAGGAAAACACAGATGCCAGTATGTGAGAAAATACTTCTCTGCCATGGGAGACTACAAATATAAAAGTTTATACCAAAACACTTACCTATTAATAAGGTCTTAACAGAGGAAGACATAGTACCAAGAAACACATAATTTATCTTTTAATTTCTGAAAGCCCTAAAATTATAATCTCCTCATGATACATTTTATCCTTTCTTGCATTGTTCTGAACTTACAGTCTGCTGGAATTCAATTGCCAAATGAGCACAAAGGCCTGGTCCTCCCTGAACACAAGGACCGGGATGCAATATCTGTGCCAAGAAAGGGGAAGCAAGAACCACTTACTTGTTCTCCTTGACTTCCGATACCAGGAACACCCATTGGTCCCTGGGGGCCCACAGGTCCCAAATCCCCCTGTCAAAATATGAGTAGACAAAAGCTAATTTACTACACCTTGCTAATCTGCAACTTGCCTAGATTAAGATCTATCTTTATGCTTTGAACACATTTAGCATGGAAAGTTCAACCTGCACTCCCTTTCAACAACCTGTAGTTCAGACGTGCCAAAATGGCGGCATCTTCACTGTTCTGTCTAAACTGGCTATTGTTAATGAGATCGTTATTATTTATTTTAATTTTTTGAGATTATAACATAATCACATCATTTACCCGTCCCTGTTCTGCCTGGCAAACCTCTCCATATACCCCTCCTTGCTATTTTTCAGATTCATGACCTCTAATTGTTGTTACTCTCTCTATATATGTATTTGTATATATAAATATTCCTGAATATTTAAGAACAACCTAGAATTTGTATCAGTTTAGATGTAGCAGTCATTTCTCTCACAACTCAAGCTATATAAAGTTATTTCAAAAACACAAACATTTCTTTATGGAGCACAGAATGAAAGACCCCCGTGCCTAAAAGACCCCAGTGCCCACGTACTATGTTAACCTCTGCTGAAATTTAGCTGGGCTATAGAAGGAAAGTTCCCTCCCCCCAGGCTCAGCAGATGCTAAAACAGGATATCTATGGGTTGCAGACTCGCTGACTAGGCTGAGGAGAGGGAATACTCCACCTGCCAAGACATTCTATCAAAATTGTCAACTTGCTGCAGGGTGCTTTATCTAGCTTTGTGGTTTTTCGGGGAAATTTGAGAACAGACGTGGGGCTGTCCCCAGGATGAGCTAAGCCCACCATTTTAAGAGCCAATGAAATGCTTGTGCTATACTACCCTCTTATGTAATCATTTTTCCCTATGAATATGGCTGTTTGAATCTGCCCGGTGTGCTCAGTTGGCGAAAGCTGCTGATGCACCCGCAGGTGCCTGTGTGATCAATAAAGAAACCTCTTACTGATTGCATCTGTTGGCCTGGATTACTGAGTCTGGGGGAATCTCTCCCACCACCCTTGAAATCGAAGGTCTTTCAAGCTAATATTCAAAGTATAAAATTAATAAAGTGTGAGAAAAATAAATTGAAAAAATATTTCTAAATTTTTCAGATAACATGTCAAAAATTAAGAAATGAAAGGAAACAAAATGAAAGAGCCCAAACTTCTCCAAGAAAAGAAAGAAGAAGTTACAGTGAAGGCAGATGTGGCAGCACACCCCCTTAATCCTAGCACTCCAGGAAGCAGAGGCAGGCAGATCTGGGTGAGTCAGCTATTGGCCTAGTCTACATCTCAAAAGATGTCTGTATGTGAGAGTACTCAGGTCCTAGGTTGCTTATGAAATAGAGCTAACAGAATTTGTTGCCAACTGGGAAGAACTTAGGGTTTTTGAAGGAAGAGAGCTACCACTTACCGAGAAGGAGAAAGCAAGCTAGGCTGGGGTGAGAGTCATACCTGGAGCCCTATTCCAGACTTGATAATTTGAAAAGCTTAAAACTGATACTGAAGCGAAGACAATAAGCAGGAGAGATTGTGACTTGAGGACTCAATTTGAGAGCCCTCAAAATAATGACAAAAGTTAGTGCCATGCCTAGGTGCCTTTACCAAGAAACAGAGGTCAGAGACAAGTCTTTCTAAAACTCCAGTCTTTAGAAGTCAGAGAAATGGAACAGCAACATGGACTAAGAAGAGCAGAGACAGCTTCAAAGGGAGAGGGTCAGTAAGAGCCACAGTTAGGTCAAGTACACCGCTGAGCAGCATGAACAAATTCTTTTCATTTGTCTTAATGCCAATTATATTTAGAATACATCAGGGAGAGTCAATGTTTTCGGGCAGGGTTCTTGAGATTGGACCTAAGGCCCAATTCAGGTGAGACAAGCTCTCTATCAGTGAGACAGATTCCCAGCCTTCTTTTTACATTTTATTTTGATGTACAGGCTCTCAATGTTGTTTTTGTTAACCTTGAACTTTCTCTGTGGTCCAGTCTTGAATCTGTGATTCCCCCTCTCTAAGCCTCCAGAGCAGCTGGAATTGCAAACCTGTACCTCCAGGCCCAGTTAGCAAACCTTGTTTTGAAAGGTTGGATAATGAATCTTTTTGGCTTGACAGCCAATATAAGGTCTGCTTTGTAACCGAAGGTTGCTGCTTTAGTAGCATGTAAACAGCCATAGGGGAAATGTAAATGACCAGGTCTGCCTGTGTGCTGGTGACATTTGGTTCAAAAAGACAGGCAGGCAACTTGGGCTAAATAGTTATTAATGAACAAATCACATAAGCGGATCAGATTTTATATAAAATAAAGCATGTTTAACTTGTATCAAGACACACTCTAGAATAAAAATGTGTTTAGTTTTTATTCAGAGATAGAATGTTCTGATTCAGAACTTGATCCCTTCATCCCCAGGGGCCCTGTACTCAGTGGGTATCATGCCTTGTCTATTTCAATCATCTTTAAAACTACTTCCTGTGTCTCCACTTCCCAGATGACCTTCAAGTATGACAAGATGACAGCAGTTAGTTTCAAGTCTGCTGACTCCAGAATCCAGTTCAAAACCAATAATTTGCAATGAGTCAGTAAAGAAAGCAAAGACCCCCTTCATGCAGAGATTGCAATTAAATGTCTATGCTGTCCTCAGTGTTTGTTCTCATAAGAGCTAAGTTAATAACCAATTTAAATTTTAACAATGTAGAAATGGGTAAAAAATGTGGTGTCACACAACTGAACTCTTTCAGCCATAAGGAAGGAAGTTATATCATTTGCGGTATAACTATGAGCTACCATTTAACAGCTGAGTCATCTCTTCAGCCCCCAGCTTTTTAAACGTGGAAACAGCTAGGCCAGCAAGATGGCTCGGTGGCTAAAAGTGCTTGGCACACAAGCCTGGCGATCTGAGTTTGACCCCTGGAACAAATGTACAGGTGGAAGGAGGAGACCAGCTCAACAAAGGAAACCTTTGATCACTACATGAAGTAATTAATAGACAAATAAATGTTTCTAAATGGGTACAACTGGAGAGAATGATCCAAAGAGAATTAAGATAGTCTTGAAAAGACATATGCTTTTTCTTGTTCATGTTCCTCGATTTTATGTGTTACATAAAATCCTGTATGCACATATGACTTCAAAGAAGAAGCGCAGCTGTCTGTGGGACTCTTGAGCTGGAGAAGGGAGGATCATGGGGAGGGGAACATGCCCAACTTATAATATATGCTCATATGGAAATGTTTATATATTACACAGTACTATGTAAAAACTAATCATTTTATTAAAGAAAATAAATAAATATCTATGCTATAAGTATTTGTAGGGCCATATTATACAGGCCCATATTTCTACATTGTATGGTGGCCAGAATTTCAGGCCACAGTCTGCACCTGCCACACAGGAGGTGGTCACCCAGCCTTTCCAGACAAACTGATGCCATCCTAAACAAAGGGTCGGGATGTGCTAATGCCACTCTGCTCCTTCTTTGTAATTTGGGAGGTCTCCTGGGAAAGAGGTGTTAATTCAGTCTGTGTGACAGAGTAGGAATACAGAGCAGGAAGAGAGACAGGAAGACTGACAAAATGGGCATAGGAAGGTATGGACGTGACCACAGTCATTCTCCCCGCTACCTAGGAAACAGAATGCTAATAAATTTCCCCCTCAGTTTATGTTTGGGTATAAACGCTGTTTGGAGAATAAATGTGGGTGATTTTCAGGATGTGAACTCAGGACTTCATGAGGGATCCCTGGAAACTTGCTCCCGATAAAAGTCGTGTGAGTTGTGTCTTTAATCCCACATCTCCACTCTGGTTTGAGAAATAATTTATGGTCCAGGCTGGTCTCGGACCCCGACAGTACTTCATTATTTTATTTACCAATTATATGTTTGTGAGCCTTAAGATAGTATTACATTGTCACTTGAATCACACAGGAAAGTTTCTGAACTTTGAGTTTTACTTAAAATAATAGAAAAAGGAAAAAAAAGATCAGTGAAGAGAGAATGGACAAAGGTGGTTTTGTAAGGGAACAGCAAATAAAAGCTTTTCTATGTGATAGTGTCCAGGTATTTCAAAGTTTTCTTTGCATAAACTGCAGATGTGGAAGCACAAATGCCTGTCGCAGGAACCCTCGGAAGGCTGGTGCTCTCAGCAACCACCATGTTCTCTCAGCTCCACAGGAAGAACCAAGCATTTTGCATTTCACAGTTGCAGTTACCCTTGGAACTGACCTATGTGAACCAAGATTTGTACTAGATCTAAAATTTGCATGATTCACTCTTTACCATTATTTTTGCTAATTGAATACAGTCAGAAGAGAATATATTACTGCTAATTGAAACTAGACACTTGAAATAATTTTCAGTTGTTATTCTAATATAAATAATATAATGATATGCTTAGAGGCTGACAAATGACTCATGATTGACATGGGGTCTCTAGCTTTTGCATGCATCTCTTTTACATCTATTTTATTATTCCTGCAAGCTCGTACATGAATGTTTATGTGCCACCCTCTCTTCCCCAATGGTTCCTGTGCCCTCCACTTCCTCAAAAATTCATGATCTTTTAATTATGCATGCGTGTGTGCATGTGTGTTTGTATGGTGTCTGTGTACACATACACACATGTGACATATATCTTAACTCTCCTCCCTCTGGGAACTTTCACTCCCCACTGCTCTTTAGGGTCTGATCAACTTCTAGTAGCTTCCATCCCCAGCTTCTAGTCCTAATCACAGACCCTGTAATGCAAACAAATAACTTGTAAGGAGTAAGGCAGCTTCTGTTAGCTAGGACCTGGCAGTGAGACCACAGACACCAGGCAATGCTATGGAGCATAGAGAAGCAAGAGTACTTTGTCATCATGTCCAAACACAGGTAAATTAATAATAAAAATGTTCAAATCTCAAGAAACATTCAGACATCCAATATATTGTCTAAAATCGGGTGCTTCTACTTTTTTATTTTTATTTTTTTTAATTTAACTGGTCGCAGCTCATCCACAACAATTTTCCCATAACTGCTAGAGGAAATTCATTTAAAAACTCAATCATAAAATTATCTTCACTCCCTGAGAGCATCCAATCCAATGCCAGTCTGTGCTTTTGTGGATGTGCCTCAAACTAGCCAACACAAGCTCAAATTCTACAGAAATCTTAGTTTGCATCTTTATCCTGAGTTGGTACTGGCTTCCACCAGCATGGGTCTCCTTCACTGCAATGAGCCAATGACCTTTGTCGAACATTAGGCAGACTCTGAAAGTCCCTGCTGAAGGACAGAAAAGAGTTTTCTTAAGCAAGTTCCCTTACTCTAGCTTCGTTTTAAGATATTTTTAGTGAGAGCCCAAGGATGTAAAGATAGGTACATAGATGCATAGACACATATTCATGTAATATATTACAGTCAATATGTTTTTTAACTTTTGAGGTCATAATATAAAATTGTACCATTTCTTTTTTCCCTTCCTCCCTCCATCATATACTTTTCTTTACCAATGTGTTCTTTACCAAGAAGTATCTTTTGCTAATATCTGGTCTCAAAAATGTATTGCTGATGACAGAATGCATTGAAAGTTAGAACTCAAATAAGTGAGGAATGATTTGAAATATAGATAATATAAATTTTCACATTATAATTCATCTTGCATAGTAAAATACCTACCCCTTACTAGTTTATAATTACCTAGATACCTGTGTGGGATGGTTGTCTTATTATATGCAACTCAAAGTGCACATGAATAAAGATCAATGTCAAAAACAATTTTACACTATAATGGCTTCCACTACATACTTTATATGCAATACCTTATCCCCTTTGATTGACAGGCCTTGCAATCCTTGTGGGCCAATTGGTCCTTCAGAACCCTTTTCACCCTGAAAGCAAATTGGAAAGGTATCAGTGCACAAAGAAAACTAAGACTTTTAAGAGTTTCTATTACAGTTACTGAGAATTATGGTTCACATTAATGGTTTTTAAGTCAAACATCTAAACTCACTGTTTTTTCAAAATGAGTAATTCGAACTTTGAGATTTGCAACTCCGAAATAAAAAAGGTTGGTTTTAACATTAAAATGGGAATGAGTCTATCCAAGAAAAGCACATATACAGCACCATTCAAGCTGAAAATGAGCTAAATTCCAATCCCATCAGAGAAGCAATCAGTCTTGCGGTGTGGGTAGTGATAGCAAGCCGCTTTTCCTTACTAATGATGGAAATGGATTCGTGGTGATCAGGAAAATTTGTCTTTCCTGTGAACTAATGCTTGCTGAAATTGGATTATTGATTCAATGTTTCAATTTATAAAAATCAACTGAAAATGTAAGGTTATAAGGATTCATGGAAAATCTTGAATAAGCTATGATAATAACATTTGTGTGTGTGTGTATGTGTGTGTGTGTGTGTGTGTGTGTGTGTGTGATTTGCCTGAATGTGTGTGTACCACATGCATTCCCAATGCCATCAGAAGCCAGAAAAGGGCATTAGATCCCCCTGGAACTTGAGTTACATGTGATCATGAGTCAAAACTGGGTTCTCTTTAGGAGCAGCTAATACTCTTAATTACTCCAGCCCCATACTGTATTACTTTTATGTAATATAAGAATATGCTGGACATGCCATTGAGGCATTCCCTGGAATATTGTACTTTCTAGTATCTTAGTAATTAACATAATATTCTCACCCCCTCCTCTGGTTTAACACACAGAGATAGAAAGAGAAATATTCTGGCTACTTGAATTTCCCAGATTGCTTGGGCTAGACATAACTAGAAGTCTACTAGGTGTAAAAATACTTAAGAAACCACATAAAATTTTTTGAAACATAGTAACAAACTGCGTTTGATCTGCTATCTTAGGGATGATTCCTTGGTAGTCAAAGGCATTTCATGTGTAAGGTAACCTTATCCCACATATTATTTCCAATCTATAATAAATTGAACAAGGAAAACTTTTAAAATTTAACCCATCTATCTCTTGTGATTTAGTGTCTATTGCTTTAGCTAACTGCTTTCCCCTCTCGAAATGTAAGTTTCTCATGGGTACCAAATGTTGATCATGGTAAGAGAGGTAAGAGTGAGATGCTTAGAGCCATGTGGCTGTCTAAGGGCTCAGACTTGAGAAAGAATGACATGTGTAGAGATTCTTAGATACTTGGAGAGCAGCACGTGGTTCACAGGCTTGTGTGTATACCCCCAACATGTATGTTTCAGAGAAAGACCTTGGAAATGATGAAAGATTTCAAGCATGTTTCTTATTCTGAAATTTTGTGGATAGGGCCCAAAGTACCTTAGAAAATTGTTTTCTATGTGGCCACTGGCAGATATGCTATAGACGGAAGACCAGGGGTTGGCCAACCACAGACAGACCCACCGCCTACTTCTGTCAATGTGGTTTTATTGGTCAGCCACAGGCCATCATTTATACACTGTCTGTGGCTATTTTCAGATTACAACAGAGCCAAGGCATTGTACAGTTTTCAGGGGCTCAGAAAGCTTGAAGAACCTGCTATTTTGGGTCTTTACAGAAAGAACTGCCAACACACAGAGAAGAGGAAGCAGTAGAAAGTCTGCCTTCCCAACTCCAGGTCAACAACTACTGTTTCAGAATGTTTTGTTCTTTATCATAAAATTACTCTTCTTATGATATTGGCAGCAATACTATTAAAACTGGAGCACTAAACTTTCTTTCTTATCTGAGTTTAGTAAAAACAAACCTGTAAGCCAAGGGTTGCCATAGATACACACAGTAACTTAACTTCTGTACCCAAAACAAATGCATGTAGCTTTAGTGCCTATAAACTAAGATAACTTTTAATTAATATAC
Source organism: Arvicola amphibius (assembly GCF_903992535.2). Classification (NCBI taxonomy): domain Eukaryota; kingdom Metazoa; phylum Chordata; class Mammalia; order Rodentia; family Cricetidae; genus Arvicola; species Arvicola amphibius. The sequence continues at coordinate 156,813,754 of NC_052048.2, forward strand.
AATAATTACAAAAATGCAAATCTGCCGATTGTTTATTTTATAATTATAGATTTCATGCTTATGTGTTTTCATATTATGGAGAAATTTGCATATTCTTTTACTTAGAAGGGTGAAAATGGCCAGGAGAACCCTTGACTTCTAATGATTTATAATCCATGACCTTGTAAGACAAAGCACTTTTTCCACTGGTTCAGAAGCTTTTGTTACCTTTGGTCCTGGAAACCCTTCTCCTGGTGGGCCCCTCTCTCCTGGTGTTCCCTCGGGACCACGAGGACCCTGGCAGGAAAGAACGGGGAAGAGAACAGGGGTGAGAATGGAAGATGGCACAGACATGGTGACACTATAGTCCCTTCTGTTTTAGTAAGAATCTTTCTAGTGTGATCCATACTGTCACCTGAGGGAACCTGTAAGTAGCAGGACCCTCACTGTTTTCAATATTCCTTCTCTTGGAATGGCATAGGAGCTTCTTCTTATGTCCAAATTAGAGGAGAGTGGAAATAAGTAATGCCTCAAAATACAGATAAGAAAATACATCCCGTGAGACAAGAGATCCAGGATTGTGTGGTCAGGAGAAGACACATGGAGACTTACTCGTCTGAGCAAATATTGGAGAGCCTGGGAAAGGATCTCCACAGAGAAGCATGACTACTGTTCTCTCTTTCTGACTTTACAAACTTAGATTATTTTTAAAGTCGAGTGTATTTTGTAAATTGTGAGTAAATGCTCACAATTTGTGCATAAATTCTGTATCTTCCTAAGCTCACTAACGTGGGAACTTGGTCTTTACTCTTGATGATTTTAAGAAGCCCTCGTAGCTTCTCTCAGAAAGGCACCAGCAGAAGTGAGGGCTTCTCACATAGTAAAAAAGAACAGAGCACAGTGAAAACTGGGCTGCCAGCAAACCCACTCGTGGAAAACTGAAAGAAAAAAAAAACAGGTTTGCATCAAAACCAGGCATTTTATTTTAGTATGCATATGTGTATGGGGCAGGGTGTCCCCTGCACTGGAGTGACAGGAAGTTATGATACCTTCTGACGTTGGTGCTGGGAACTGAACTTGAGTCCCCACGAGAGCAATAAATGCTCTCCAGAGCCCTTACTTTCTGAGACAAGATCTCTCGCTGAACTCGGAGCTGATGATTTCTGTCTACACTGCTAACCAGTGAGCCTCAGGATCTGCCAGTAGTACTGGGCTTGCAGATGTGTGTCACTGTGGTCAGTGTGCTGGCTTTGGAGCTTGTGGGCAATTCAGTGGAGTATCGCAGGCCAACTCCCTTCACCAGGCAACCCCAATCCATCTATTAGAGGAAATAGCTTAAATTGTCTTCCAAAAATTTCTCCTTTCCTATTCATTCCCCCATCCCACCCCCAAGAAGAGGGAAACTTTTTAGCTTTAAAGTTTTCTATTTGGGGGACTGAGAGATGGTCAGAGGTCAAGAGAACTGGCTTCTCTTCCAGAGGTCCAGGTTTGATTCCCAGCATCTGCATGATGCCTCACAACTGTCTGTAATTCCAGTTTCAAGAGATCCAACACTCTGTTCTGGCCTCCGTGGACAACAGGCATGCGTGTGGCACAGACATACATGCAGGCAAAAAACCATAGATTTTTAATATAGATTAAAAAATAGATAAAAATGAAAAGATTCTTAGTTTGTGCCACTGAGGAGATAACCAGACGTAAAGTATTGCTGGACAATCATGGAACTTGAGTTCAGATCTCCAGCACACAAGCCAAAAGCTTTAGGGATGCTTTCTGCACAAAAGGGGCAGCATACCAGGACTCAGCATGACGTGTGTGTCACAAGTAATACGTTGTGTGTGATGGCGCATGCCCTTAATCCCAGCACTTGGGAGGCTGAAGCAGGTGAATCTCTGAGTTCAAAACCACCCTGGTCTACATAGAGAGACCCTATCTTAAAAACAAACAAACAATCAAAAACCTAACTTTATTCCAGTCTTGAACACATTTTTTTGCTTCTTCTTAATATTGCATTTTTAAAAGTTGGTCTTTATTATTTATGAGTAGTCTACTTGGTAAAGACTTAATTAAAAGAAAAGCTAACATGGAATTTAATTTAAATTGCAATGCTTATGGGAAAACTAGCTTTTAATTTCAAAACCTTAATCAAAAGTCTAATATCTATGACAGTTTGCTCTAATGGCCAAGCAATTAATTAAAGGAAAAATTTAAAGGAGCATAAAAACCAAATAGCAAACTAGACTGAAAAGTGCCAAACTAATGTTACATAATTTAACAACAAAAGTGTTGGCAACTTACTCTTCACTAATGATATAACAAATAAAAAATAAAATTACATTGAATAAGAGGAATAAATGTATTGAGTTCACTTATTCATTCAACAAACATTCACCAAATTTAATAGTTTGTTTCTCTATTGGTGTGATAAAACACCACTTCCAAGAGCACCTTGGAGAGGAAAGGTTTTATTTGGCCTACAAATAAAACCATCATCCAGGAAAGCTACGGTGTCAGCTCAAGGAGGAAGCTGAAAACAGGACATAAAGCAGAACCCATGGTGCTCACTGGTTTGGTCATAGACTGATCTGTGTAGGAATGGCACCACCCACAGCGGTCTGAGTGCTCCCACAGCAATTAGCAATTAAGGAAATGCCCCACAGACATATCCACGGGCCAATCTAATAAAAAAGTCCCTCAATTGAGGTTCCTTTTCTTCCATGACTCTAGTTTGTGCCAAGTTGACAAAAATTAGGCAACACAGCTGACTCCTTCTTTGTCAGCTGCACACAAACACATCACACAACCTTTGCTGTTTGTTCTCAAGAGCTCATGTTAAAACATGAAACCATCTCAAAGTTTCATAATTTTCAAGACGTTAAAAGTCCAAGTTCTGTCTCTTTTGTTTTGTTTTGTTTTGTTTTTCAAGACAGGGTTTCTCTGTGTAGATTTCAAGCCTGTCTTGAAACTTGCTCCATAGAGCAGACTGGCCTTGAACTCACAGAGATCTGCCTGCCTCTGCCTCCTGAGTGTTGGGATTAAAGGCATGCACCACTATGAGGGTGATACCCACTGAAACAGCTGACCTGAGCTAAAAGGAGCTCACTGACTCTGGACTGACATCAGGGGAACCAGCATAGGACCAAACTAGGCCCTCTGAATATGGGTGAGAGTCGTATGCCTGGGACAGACTGCGGGCAACCTGTGACCAAGGATGACCCTGAACTCCTGCTTTTCTGCCTTTATGTCCTTAGTGTTATGGTAAAAATAAAATGCCTCAGGACCCTGAGTGGCAGCAGTAGGCAGCAGGCCACAAGAACACACGAGTCATGGAAGGCAGCCAGTCCCAGGAAGGGAGCCACGCAGCGGGTGAGAGACAGAAACCGATTAGGCATGCCATGCAGAGAAAGTGGGTATTTATTTAGTGGATTATGGAAGGGAAGGGGAAAGGAGAGAGGGAGGGAGAAGGGGGACAAGGAGAGAGAGCCAGAAAGGGGGGGGATGGAGTGGCAAGAAGGGAGAGAAGCTGCCTCTTTGGGAGAGAGATGGAAAGGAGGAGGCTCAGGCTGGAAATGGAAGATCTGCTTGCCTCAGCAGGGCAGGTGTTGTGTGTGTATGTGGGGGGGCTTGTCTCTTAAAGAGACAGGGCAGGCCATTACTTTTAGTTCTGAGATACAGTCTGAACTACCACAGTGGGTTTACATAGCACTGGGAATTGAACTCAGCACCTCCTACATGCTAGACAAGCATCCTATCAACTGAGCTACCACATCCTTGGACCTGTGTATAGCCTTTTAGAGACAGAAAGGCTTCCATAAATAATCTCACCGTCTTTTATAAAAGCCATGGGAAGCGATTACAACCATGACAGACTTATTTGGCTTTTACCAAATATATGTATAATGCAGAAATGTAATTAGTATAGTCTCATCAGTGAAAAGCACTATAGATATATTAACAATGAGGTAAAATATGATTGCTCATTATATTTACAGTATTACTTCCCTTAATAAAATCAAACACTAGAGATAAGTGTGCTAATGCATAGAAAAAAATTGGCCATTATCTTCAAACAGTGTCATATATTTTATTTTTAACCTTAAAGTAATTAGAACTCTACTTTAGAGCATGCTTTTTATTGAAAGTACTCTGAATAACCTTGCATACACAAAGACATTACCTGGAGACCCTTGGCCAATTTTCTCTTTATGAATTAGTAGTTGTTACTGGATAAGCATTACACAGAGACAGAGGCTAACAGTTCAGAGTTAGATGTCAGAGTTCAAATGTGACTGCAGCTCTTAGCACACTTGTCACACTTATTGTGACACCAAGAGTAGTTAGTACTAAACCTGAGGTCACTAGAAACAGTCAAGCAAAGAGGCAAAAGCAAAGCGATTTCAGCAGAATCTTTCCTAATCTTATTGCTACTTCTAAGTAATTACCACATGGCTGGTTATTATTATTATTATTATTATTATTATTTATTATGACATTTGACACAATGCTTTTGTACTGGGCTTTTCCTCACCTTTGTTATGATCTTCCTTTCCAATTAAATAGCAAACAATCACAGTGTCAGTATAATTTGCATAACTGTAGCTTGGAAAACAAGAATTGCATGTTATGGAAACACTGTGAAAGTGTTCTGGCTACAAACAGAATATATAAATATATAAATATAATATAATACATAATATAAATATAATATAAAATTTCCTCATAAAGACATAACTGAGCCCAGTAAAGCAGCAAAGATCTCAGGACTCAAAAATAAGAGGTATGATTTATACAGGCCTGTAAGCTGCGGCTGTGACCATGAACACTGAAGAGGATTACAAATTCTCTGAGGCACTGGGCAGGTTCTAGGCACTGTTAAAGCTGTTAAATCACCCTTAGAGTAAATGAGAACTCCTTTAAATGAGCAAATCACTTGAGGGCTGGGGCCTCTGACTCCCCAATTAGCAAATGCTGGACTCTCACTTGCTACCCTAACTTCCCGGAACTAAAGAGCTGCCAATCAAACAGCCAGCCTTACTACCCTTATGTCACCACAGCCATCAGTAAAGGACATCTTGAGAGAATTACAGTAATCCCCTGGCTCCGAAAGGCACAGCCTAGGCCAGGGCCATTTGAAATAGCTTGTGTTTGCGTACATGAACCTAGATGACCCTGTAGCCATTTCCACCTAGGTCACAAAGGGAGATCAGATGGACTTCTGTGAGGGGTGCTAAAGATGCAAAGGTGTGATGAGTGCAAGAAGCTTAAGCCTTCATTTGCCTTCTAGGTACAGTGTGGCTGGATAAAAGATAAATTACTAAGAAGTTGTGAATATGCTGCAAACATTACAAAGGGCACAATTGTGGTTGCTAGACAGTGAAATTAACATGTAATGCAGATCCCTGGGCAGTGGGGAGGATGCTTTTAATCCTAGCAAATCTCTGTGAGTTCAAGGCCAGCCTGGCCTACAGAGCAAGTAGAAACCCTGTCTTGAATCCCTACCTCCCAAAACAAGAACATAAGGGCCAGGGAGAAAGCTTAGTAGGTAAAGAGGATCGCTGCCAAGTCAGACAAGTTGAGTCCAATCCCTAGAACCCATGTGTGGAGGCCCAAAAAGACCTATTTCCTTGTTGACCAAAGGTCAGAGAGTTTGGAACTTTCCTCTAATTCCTTCAAGGTTACTGTCAACAGGCGTGGCCAATTGCCAAACTTTGTCCTCCAGGAACAGAGAAGTAGTTCCTACCTCAAACAAAAGTCTAAGGGTCCAACTAAGTTCCAGTTCCCTTTATGGAAATAACTTGGGTTTCCACCCAGGAAGTGGTTTGCCAACAGAAATGTTTTGGTCTAGGGTGTGAGCATGATTTGGTGACTTGTTTTGTTCTAGCAACAGAATATTTAACTATGAATGCAGCCCATGACTTTCAATTGGTATGTTCATTTCCTTGTATCATGTTAACGCAGTCTCTTGTCTTACTCCTAACTTTTGGCATCAGGGGTATTTTTAACAGTTGGAAATTAAATGTGGGTGAATTTTCAGTACTCACTGAAAAATTCCCTCCTGGTACTATCCTATATGTTTCTGAGTTTTATTATTTTCATTTGCATCTTCATATTCTTTACTACATTTCTAAATCCCCACGTCTCTACCCTGGAAAAAGATTTTTGTCGAGGCTGGTCCCCAACAATGATGAAAGTACAGAACTGACTCTTTTAATCATTTTTCATATCAATCATAGTCCCTCTTCCCCCTTCTCCCACTCTTACCAGCTCCCTCCTCCCCAGCCCATTCACAATGCATTCCTCAGAAAGGGTAAGGCCCCTCTCCCTGCATCAAGACTGAGTATGGTATTCCACCATAGGGAATGGGCTCCAAATAGCTAGCCCATGCAACAGGGATAGATCCTGGTGTAATGGTCTGTCCTGCCCCTTTAAGAGACAAACCCTGCCCACTCACTCCCTGTCTGCTGAGGCAAGCAAATCTTCCTTCTGCTTCCAGCCTGAGTTCCTTCATTTCTGTCTCTCTCCTGAAGAGGCAGCTTCTGCCTCTCTCCTTTCTCCCCTCTTCTCCCCTTCCCCTCCCTCTCTCTATGTCTCTGTTTCTTTTTTCTCTCTCTGCCTCTTTCTCCCTGTCCCCCTTTCCCCTTCCTCTAGCCTTTCCCTTTCCCCTCCATAACCCACTAAATAAATACCCACTTTCTCTGCATGATGTGCCTAATAGGTCTCTGTCTCTCATCTGCCTCATAGTTCCCTGCCTGGGACCAGCTGCCTTCATGGCCTGTTGTGGTCTCATGGCCCACTGCCCACTGCCTCCATTCGGGGACCTGTGGCATTTTATTTTTATCATAACACCTGGCTCCACTGCCAGGAGCCTCACAAATAGACCAAGCCACACAACTGTTGCCCATATACACAGGCCTAGTAGAACTGACTCTTATGTGTGCATACTTTGGCATGTGAGTGTTCTCCCCCAACATACATGCCTGCACACATGGAGATAATAAATAAAAGTTTAAAATGGAAAACAAAATTAATTAATTGGAAATTAATAGAAATCAAAATATATAAGCTAAAGACTGAGCTTCCTGCTAATATACTTTCACTCCACACAGCTACTAAAAATACACTTTCTAAAAAAGAAGGAAAGAAATCTGGCAAGTGGAAATGGTGAAAGTCTGGTACAATAGCTCAGCTAGTGGCACACTAGCCTGGTATGCATGAAGCCAAGGGCTCAACACTCAGCACTGCAAAATAATGGGTGGAACATCACAGACCCATCAACCCAACACTCTGGAGGTAGAGGGAGGAAGATCAGAAATTCAAGGAACTCAAGGCAAGCCCAGTCTACATAAGACCCTGTCTAAGACACAAAAGTTAAAAAAAAAATAAAGGAGTGAGAGAGAGAATGAAAGAGGGAAGTTATCATAAACTAAGAGATATGGGTAAAACTAAATAAATGTTAGCTGAAAAAAATACTGCAACAATAATAACTAATTTAGTAGAATGAAATGATATAGAACAATGTTAATAAGGGATAAATATACTGGCTCTATAGAGAAGTCAAATTCAAGGACTAGAGGACAGCTCTGCAGTTAGAGATCTTTCTTCACTAGCAGAAAACCCCAATTCTGGTCTCAACACCCACAGTGAGGAGGCTCACAACACCCTCAACTCCAACTCCGGGGGATCTAATGCCCGCCTCTGGCCCCATGGAGCCCTAAAACCATAGACAACACACACACACACACACACACACACACACACACACACAAACCCTCAGGCAATCTTCTGCTGTTTCATTCATAGGTACTACAAAGAAACATGTTTCTGTTAGTGATTCCATAAGGCAACATGCAATGCAAAACGACACAGGGAGGCTACTGCTGCGGCTAGCTGCTTTTGCTTCTGCCTTAGTAAGTTGGCCACAGCTCTTTGCTAAGAATAAAGATTACTTGAGAAGTTACGAAGATCCTCATAACAGAAGAGTCATGTTTTATTCATTTCCTCTTCAGATCTCTCTTGACAGAACCTTTTTTTCCTTTTCCAACAATAGCAAACTTCAAAGCTACATAAGGTGGAAGCTGCAAATAAAGCAGACTTTCTCTTTGCCCCACCACCAACCCCAACTTTAGAGCATTCGCAAGCATTACGTAATGAGCAGATTCTCAGCCTTATACCAGCCCCATTGTTCTCAGGGCTACAGTCCTATCAACCACCAGGTATAACCCAGAGCTGTCATCTCCTGGGAAACTTCGACACATTAAATTCTTTTTCTTTGCCAAGCTGATTAATCTTACAAGAGACTACAGTGAGAGAAGATCAATGGAAAAGATGACATATACATACTGATACACACTTCTTTCAATGAAGCCATACCCACTTCAACAAAGCCATATCTTCTAAGACTGATTTATTTATTTTTGTATATGAAAGTTCTATCTGAATGTACAACTTTATGCCAGAAGAGGGTATCAGATCCCACTATAGATGATTGTGAGCCACAGTGTATTTGCTGGGAATTGAACTCAGGACCTCTGGAAGGGCAGCCAGTGTTCTTAACCTCTGAGCCATGTCTCTAACCTAAGCCACACCTTCTAATAATGCCACTCCCTATGAGATTATGGTGGCCAATTACATTCAAACTACCACACTATACATGTAGCCTTATTTCAAGCATGAAAAGTAATATGTATCTGGTTCTTAAATACTTCTATTATTGAAGTACCTTTTAGCATAAAGCCATACAAAGTAGGGTCACTTGCTCATTTTTTTTTACCAGAATAAATGCATAAGAATTATGTTTTACCATTTCTTTGCCACTTACTGGCTGTCCAGGTTCACCAACTCCAATCGGTCCTGGGGCTCCTGTTCTTCCTTCCTGGCCCCTTTCTCCCTGAAACAGGAAGAGCAGAGTTACATGGTGAGTTTTTAAATAAATAATATGATAGAAAATGTGCAGTCGATTTCAACAGAGATAATAGCCAAACTTTTTTTTTAATTTATTTATTATGTATACAACATTGTGCCTCGATGTATGCCCGCACGCCAGAGGAGGGCGCCAGATCTCAGTACAGATGGTTGTGAGCCACCATGTGGTTGCTGGGAATTGAACTCAGGGCCTCTGGAAGAGCAGCCAGTGCTCTTAACCTCTGAGCTATCTCTCCAGCCCTAGCCAAACTTTTTATATTCAAGAACAACAACAAAAATATTCAGAGGAGGCTAACTGGCTTGAATGTGAATTGAAGCAAACAAATTGCCCTGATATGCAACTGGAGAGGAACAGCAGGTGCTTCTGTGATGGCCAAGATAAGATGTGACCATGCCCCGCCACTGTCCTCAGATGCCATCCCTTCCGTGTCCCCATGCTATCAATTTCACGTGTTCTCAAGCTTTGTCTCACACTTGATCTCCTTCCAAAGAATCTTTCTCTAGTAACTGTGCCTTGTAAGTTCCACCTTTCCTGGAGCCTCTGTGTCGTTATTGCTGAAATGCTGTACCTGGGAGCACTTGACTGCCTTCTAACCAAACTGAAGGGAACTCCCCCCTTTCGGTTATGTATTAAAGACTTCTTGTCTGGACCACAAGGTCCATGTAAAATCAGTACATACGTCTGCTCTCTCGCATGTTCTGCATTACACAGAGCACCGAAGGATGCTCCCTACCTCTGTAGTTTCTTATAGATCTCCCTGCCAGCCTTTACTCACTCAGTGATGTGGGCCTCTGGTTTCTGCCCATGTTACATGAGCAGACGGGAGTTTACATATTAAGATGACGTATTTCCCAACAGTATGTTTGCTCATTAGTGTTTAAAACCCAAGAAACCCAACAGAACCATGTGTGCATTATGAAAGGCAGGATATTTAGAGACACACAAAAGTTTTCATTCCAACCAAACAAAATGCATCTTTATTATTCTCACAGTAACTGTCTGAGACCACAATGCTGCATTGTCCAAGGACCCAAAATGTATATAACTGCTGCAGAAAATGACTGAACAGAGTTTACACTCTGCTTTCTCAGCCCAATGATAAGTTCAACAGTCATCTCTGCAAAAAGAAGGAAGTATCCTTACCTTAACACCTTGCTGTCCAATACCAGGGGTTCCTGGGGGACCATAAGGGCCAGGAGGACCTGGCTCACCCTAGAGTGAAAAATGGGGTCATGTTAGGTCAGCTCAACAGTATTTGTCGAGCAGTTCTTTGGTGTAAAGTTTGTCATGGGAGCTCAGAGAACAATAGCAAAACCTAGTACACAGTTCCTGCACTCAGTTACCCATAACTTTTAAATATATTTTAAATCATAATAAAAATAGACATAATATTCATTAACCCTTCTGGCTCTTATAATCCTTCATAATCCTTCCTCCTTCTCTTCAGCAGGATTCCCTGAGCTCAGCCTAATGTTTGGCTGTATCTGTTTCCATCGGTTACTAGGTGAGGCTCTCTGATGACAATTGGGGTAGTCACCAATCTGATGACAGGAGATGACCAGTTCAAGCTACGTACCCACTATTGCTAGGAGTCTTAGCTGGGGTAATCCTTGTAGATATGTGGGGGTTTCTCTCGCACCAGGTTTCTACCTGACCCCGAAAAGTCCTCTCCCTTTACAGTCATCTAAGGATTACAGGAGCCAGACTGGTCAAGGGCATCACCTGACCTGGTTATAGGAACTCACAGAGTCTGAATCAACAACCAGGGAGCCTCCATGGGACCAACCAAATCCCTCTCTATATATGTGACAGTTATGTAGCTCTGTCCACTTGTGGAACTCCTAACAATGGGAGTAGGGGCTGCTTCTAACACTTCATCTGGCTCTTAGGAACCTATTACTTATTCTGGATTGCCTTGCCAGCCTAAATATAAGAGAAGACACTTAATACTACTGCAACTTGGTATGCCATTCTTTATTGATACCCATGGGAGGTCTACTCCTTTCTGAACAGAAACAGAGGGGCCAGGCAGTGGTGGTGCACACCTTTAATCCCAGCACTTTGGAGGCAGAGGCAGGTGGATCTCTGTGATTTTGAGACCAGCCTGGTCTACAAGAGTCAGGCTCCAAAGCTACAGAGAAACCTTGTCTTGAAAATCCCAAAAAAAGGAAAGAAAGAAAGAGAGAGAGAGAGAGAGAGAGAGAGAGAGAGAGAGAGAGAGAAAGAAAGAAAGAAAGAGGGGAAGACGTTGATGTCAGGATGTAAAATAAATTAAATTTTAAAAAGGAATATAATAATTTTTAAATGTGCCCTGTCTGGAGCTAAAACGATGCTCAGCAAATAAGTAAATAAATATAATATTAATGAATTCTTTCTTTCTTTCTTTCTTTTTCTTTCTTTCCTTTTTTTGGATTTTCAAGACAGGGTTTCTCTAAGTAGTGTATCCCACCTATAGTCTACTTTTCTTTAAATCTATTATGTCATAACTATTTTAAATGTTTTTATGCAGGAAGATACTCATAAAGGGAATTATTACCTATGAAAATCACAATGTGACCCTTTTTCATTCATTCCACAAATAGGATGTGAGCTCTCTGACAGACACACTTTGTTCCCTACCCAGTGACTACCTCTGTCCCCTTTGCTATTCAGACCAATGGGAAGCTGCCTTTGCTCTTACAGATGTAGTATAAATAACAACTTTGCCATGGCTCAAAGTCTGAGCATTTTCAGCTAATGTGGCCCCCTCTGTGGTAGGACCATGAGAAAACTTAGGCACCCTAGAACTGGATGATAGATTCCCATTGAGTCCAGACAGGCTACCTGGCTTCTCCAGCTCACACCTTACTGACTCAGGCTTCTGGTCTTGAGATATGATGATGGGTAAGCAATCCAAATTGCTTTTTGTATAAGGTTAAATTGTTCCAGTTCTCAAAATAATACATCTTTATTGTGGAAAACTTGTCATGTATCATAAAACATACATATAAAATTTTAATTACCTATTATTCTGATTAATTTTAGTATGTTTTCTCCAAGTTTTTATATGCACACATCATCCTTTAATTTATGCTAAGGAATATTTTTACCCACAGTCATCAATGTTAGTTTTTATCCATATTAAAGATTTCTCTTCATGTTTGCAAGAGGTAAAGTTAGACACACTGAAACCAGACTTCACTAAAGTACAGGAACACAAAAGGGCTTTCACTAGCTTTTGTTTTCCCCCGAGACCTGTGATTTTGGAAGGGACAGATAGCAACCAAAGGAATGTTATAGTGGCATGGAAGAACATGGCTTTAGAGAAGTCTGTTGGCTTCAACCAACTGTAAAAAGAAAAAGAACCAAAAGAAAAATCAACTTCCCAAAATATATATCCAGATGCAAAATTAATCAAAAGACAGGAAACCTTCGGGATCAGAGTTCATGACCCTTTGGCATTTGGGTGATGGCATTTACAGCTGCCTGCTGCTCAGGGTATTGAGAAAAGTCAGTCTGGCAGGTCAATCAAGTGGAATTTCTTCCTTTTGAAATTCTACAGATGCTCCCGTTTTCTCCAAATGTTCTGCATTGGGCAGCTAAAGGCCATTCTTTTTTTTTTTTTTTTCCCTCATGGTTTATTTTTTTTTATATTTAAAAATTTCCATCTCCTTCCCTCCTCCTCCCCCCTCCCTCCCCTCCTTCTCCCCTTTCTCTCCCCTCCTTCTCCCCCTTCCCTCCCCTCCCCTCCACCCATACCTCCCCTCCCTCCCTCTCAAGGCCAAGGAGCCATCAGGGTTCCCCACTCTATGCTAAGACCAAGGTCCTCCCAACTCCCCCCAGGTCCAGGAAGGTGATCGACCAAGCTGAGAAGGCTCCCACAGAGCCCGTCCATGAAGAACAATCAGAGCCCAGAGCCATTGTCCTTTGCTTCTCAGTCAGCCCCCGCTGTTGGCCACACTCAGAGAGACGGGTTTGGTCGCATGATCCATCAGTCCCATTCCGACTGGAGTTGGTGATCTCCCATTAATTCTGTCCCACCGTCTCCATGAGTGAACGCACCCCTCTCGTTCCTGACTTTCTCCCTCATGTTCTCGCTCCTTCTGCTCCTCATCAGGACCTTGGGAGCTCAGTCCGGTGCTCCAAGGTGGGGCTCTGTCATTTTCTTCATCTATCGTCAGGTGGAGGTTCTATTTTACACATTCTTGTCTCTGGAATTTCTCTCTCTTTCTCTTCATTCCAGACATAAAAGTTCATACTGATTTGAATCTGTTTTCTTAATCTTAAAATACAAGCAAGGGCTAGAAAAGACTCTGCTCTCTGGAGATGCCAACTTTCCTCTCTGAAGCTTCTCCATTTTCCACCCAGGTTGAAATGCCCATGTATGTTATATGAGCCCCATATGGGTCCTATCAGTCCATAAAGAGACACTGTATACTTGCTATGCGAAGAACCATGAAATGAATACAGAGAAGTTTAAGACATGCTTCTCACTTCTTTTCTAAATGTAGCATGGGCATTTTCTCTGAAGAAGGCAAACAGTTGATAGACAATACGGTACAATCCCCACCTCAAATCAGCATCTAGGAAAAATACTAAACACGAGGCTGTCTATGTGGTTAGGTTGTTTTGGTCTTGTTTAATGTTTTATTAAATTTATATTTATTTACTTATTTATTTATTTATTGGGTGTATTTATGTGGGCTTTCTTGCACAGATGGAGTTCAGAAGACAATATCCAGGAGTTGGTTCTCACCTTCCACCACTGAGTCCCAGGTATTGAACTTAGATCACCAGTATTGGCAGCAGGCACCGTCACCCCCTCTGCCTTCTGGTTGGCCCTTGATGCTTTTTATTTTATTTTTTTAATGTTTATTTTGAGAAGGTTTTAAAAGATGCATGTAGATATATGGAATGGAGTTATTCTAAAATCATAACAATGGCAGAACTTTAATTACTTTCTATTCTCTGCATTATTTCAATAATTAATAAATCCCCAAATGTACATGGTACATGGTTAATGTCCAAACAGTTCTACCAAAAAGCAAAGATATTCATTTAAAATACACATAGCTAGTTTTTCCAAGATAAAAATTTTTCTATTAATATTGGTGTAAGATAGCCTAGTTTATTTTAAAAATTTTAAAACAGCCTTAATATTTTAAACATATTTATTGGGATAGTTTTTTTTAGCTAAATGCCTTATCTTGAAAAATAATTTAAGAAGTTATTGTGTTAATAGTATCCTTCTGTCAGTTTTGTTTTGTTTTGTTTTGTTTTGTGTTTTGTTTTTCAAGACAAGGTTGCCCTAGCTGTACTGTAACTCACTTTGTAGATCAGGCTGGCCTCAAACTCACAGAGATTCGTCTGCCTCTGCCTCCCAAGTACTGGGATTAAAGGAGTACAGCACCACCACCTGGCTCTCAAGTCAATTTTTATAATTTTTTAGAAATTAACCTGTTGCTTAGCTAGTCTTTTTTCAAAAAAATCACGTTTTTCTTTAATTTTTGATTCTTTAAATTTAAAAGACCAGCTTTAGAAAAAATGCAATAGTAACACAAAACCTTAAGATCACTTACTCTATTTTGATCCTTTTAAATCCAGCTCTCTGTCATAACAGATCAGAAAACACTTGAGCTAACCTTCGGGGAAATCTGAGTTGCTGTGGGTGTGGCACCTTAACCCTGTGGAGTGCTTATTTGTAAGTATGACTGGTAATAACTGCTGCCCCAGTTTCCAGGAAAGTTTCTCCTGGCCGGGCGGTGGTGGTGCACGCCTTTAATCCCAACACTCAGGAGGCAGAAGCAGGCAAATCTCTCTCTGTGAGTTCGAGACCAGCCTGGTCTACAAGAGCTAGTTCCAGGACAGGCTCCAAAGCTAAACAGAGAAACCCTGTCTCGAAAACCAAAAAAAGAAAAAGTAAAAGAAGTCTCTTCTTAGTGCTGATAGAGATTTGGTTTGGGGGTCGCTGTGGAAAGTGAGAGTGTGGGGCTAGAGCATCAAGAAGAGCAGAAGCCACCCCACCTGTGAGCCCAGGGCGCCCCTTCACCTTCCTGGTGATTTCTTCATGCTGCTTTTTCAAAAGAATTACAGGGATGTGAAGACCATGGAAGGATTGCTTCCCCTTACTGGAACACGGCACACATGCTACCAACTTAAATTTATTCCCAGGAGATTGGTGTCACAACATAGGACCCGTAAACAAGCCCTGACATAGGGTAATGGTTACTCCCTTTGCATTTTCCCTTCCCTTTTCCTGCCATGCCCACGGTACTCATTGTGAGACAGGCTCCCTCAGTGAGATGGCATGCAGAGGACTCAGAATTGCTCTCTGGGAAATCAGCAGGACAGCACAAACAAGGGAAGACTTCAGACTTGGTCCTTTGTCTCTGTTATTCCTGCCGTACTGAGCAGCACACATATATATGTGCACACACATGTATAAATCATGTGCCTGCAACACTAACCATAGTTGCTATTTCCCTATTTCCCTTTTCTTGACCACCAGAACCACTTACCACAAGAAAGCATTAAAAGAGAACTGTTTTTTTTGTTTGTTTGTTTGTTTGTTTTTGTTTTTTTTTTTTTTTTTTGGTTTTTCGAGACAGGGTTTCTCTGTGGCTTTGGAGCCTGTCCTGGAACTAGCTCTTGTAGACCAGGCTGGTCTCGAACTCACAGAGATCCGCCTGCCTCTGCCTCCCAAGTGCTGGGATTAAAGGCGTGCGCCACCACCGCCCGGCGAGAACTGGTTTAAGATACATCAGCCCATAGAGGTTTAGTTATCTATTTTCCATGCCTTCCTTGTGAATGGGAATGAGCATTGCGGGGCAATGAGTAGGTCTGGTGGACCATTTTGATCCTGCCCAGAAATTACAAATGCCTCTGTTGTTCTAGGCCTCAAGAGGAGATGCCAATGCGAAATGAAACCTATTATGTATAAATAAACATTGCCCTGCTGCTTCACACACTTTATTTCATTCAGTCTCCAAACAACCTTAGGGAATATGCTTTGCCCCACATCAGAGTGGAAGAATATAATCTGCATTTCAAACCCACTTTTCATTATGCATAGAATCACATGGAAAATAAAACATGGAGCCATTTAGTCCAATGGACTTAGTTCCTTCATTTGCAATATGAGATCTTTTATGAGATTCCAAATGCAAAATGAGGAGGATCGTATGTATCTTACAGGGCTGTTGAGAAGACTCAAAATGTTGTCTGTAAAATTTTCAAGCCATATCCAAGCATATACTGTAGCTGTTTATTATGTGAACATTCGATCGTTATTCACTGGGGCTTTATTGACAAACCTGCTACAAGGTCTGGTGATCAACAAATACCTGGTGAACAGCAACCTATGCCTGTGATTGAGTATCAGTTGATGTAATCAGTCATGACTCACATTATATCCATACTTTGCAGATGTTTATAGTCTGCCCGGAGAGACAAGTAAATAAGAAGGTAAACACAGCATGTGGATTAGCTGTGAGAGATACTTACAGAATATGTGCCTCTCTTAGGAAGAAATATTTAATTCTGCCCCAGGAGTTCTGAAAGTTTATTACAGTAGGAAAGATATTTGAGATGAACAAAGAGAAGGCAATTTTATCTACTCCAATACAAAAGAAGAGCAACGAAAATAATTGAAGAAGAGGAAAGAATGATATGAGATATCCTTTGGACAGCAAGAAGCTTGGTAGACTCAAAGAGTTAGGAATAGGGTGACAGAGGGGTCCCTGCCAAAAGCAGCAGCGTGCAGGGTAAATTATACAGTAAGCACCAAATATGATTTTAAATTTTCTAGTTGTTACTTTGAGGAAGTAAATAGAAATAGATGAATTATAAGTAATAACAGTTTTACTTATCACCTGAAATATTTCAATACGTTATCAATATTTTAAAGTATTAATGATTATGCTTTTCATTATTTCAGTGCTATCTTTGAAGTTCATGTATACCTTAGGCTTGAAGCAATTATGCTTGTATAAGACACATTCCAAGTGCTCAAGAACCTCATATGACTACGGATTTTGGAAAGAATAAAAGGCCACGATCTTGATTCAGAACCATGGACAGTACCAACTCTAAACTGTGTCCTGGAAACCTTCAGAAACTTCTTCAGGGAAGTCTGGGAAACAGACTCGCAAAAGAGACTGGGCACTTTGAAGTACAGACTAAGGACATTTCTCTCCTAGACCTGGCCATCTTCTAGTATTCTCCGTCGATGTGATTATATCCACAGTACATCCCTCTGTGTCAAACCAGAACCCAGGAGACATCTATGTGAAATGTAGACATGCCTCTGAACTCTCTCCTGAACTTATCCATCTCTACAGCACACACCAGGTTAATATCTTTTGTTCAAACCACACCATCCTTAATAGGTAACCTACAAATCTAGCACCCTCCAATCTGCTTCCTCCATTGCTACCAGAGAAATCTTTCCCTTCTTATTTTAACCTGAAACAACCCTTCTGAGACTTTCTCTTTGCTAGCACAATAAAAGAGAGCTCCATGCAAGGTGATCCATAGCATGGCACCACAGCCTCTCTGGTTCTTCACAGTCACCTCTTGGCTTTAGTAGCAGTGGCCTTCACGCCTTCTTCCAGTCCCTTGTGCGTGACCTGCTCTTTTCTGCCATGAGATCTTAGGACATGCTTCCCCTCTACCTTGGGGGTTCTTATGGCCTTTACTATCTACCCTTCAGATCATATTTTAAATGCCATACTTAAAGGAGAATTCCCTGATGGAATGAAACTCACTGCAATATGAGAGCACTATTTTTCTGCAAGTCTGCATTCCTAGTGTGTTAATGTGGTTCCAAGCCTCCACGCCCAGTCTTAGAAGAGGATAAAGTAAGATTTTGCTACCCTTTGATTTCTCAGTGCTTAGCTAATTATAGTAACTCATGCAAACTCCTAAGCTTCAGATGTTTACTGAGCCTCAGCAAGGGAGCAGCGACTGTATGGATACCTGGTCGGGTCTGGGAGAAACTGTGGGTCTGAGAATTCTCCTTTGGAGTTACTTAAGTTTTCAATAAAGGCAACTGGTTTAGGCATGCAATTATTAATGCATAATAATGCCAAGTGTCTATTACACAATTTTTCCTTCAAACTCACCTGACATAATTATGTCTTTTAGCTAAAAGAATAATGATATAACAATAAAGATCTTAAACTAACATTCTCAGGAAAGTTCAGGCAAAGAAAATCTAAAATTATGTACCTATCACTGACTAACCAAAGATAACCTTTCCTTTCTCTAAAATAATAAGCAATGTAAGGCAGTGATTCTCAACCTGTGGGCCATGACCCCTTTGAGATCAAATGATCTTTTCACAGGTGTTACCTAATACCTTGCAGAAAACATAGATATTTACATTACAATTCACAACCATAGCAAAATTACAGTTATGAAGTAGCAACGAAAATAATTTTATGGTTAGGGCTCACCACGACATGAGGAACTGTATGCACTAAAGGGTTGCAGCATTAGAAACGTTGAGAACTGCTGATGTAAGGGCTACCTAATTCATTGAAACTCGTTATAATTATGAATAATTTAATCATTCCTTGGGTCCCTTTCATCACGGAAAGGATGTTTTGGCAACTTCTTTGAGTCGTTTCTGAGATACAAGTGACACTAAATCAAATGCAAGTCTTGTAACAAATGTTCTAATGCTTCCAAAATGGAAAAGGGTAACTATGAGCATTTTCTTTGTGCAAAATGGTTCAAATGTGGCCAGGCTACATTCTCAACAGAAACTTAGTAAGGGGCCTGTGCAGAGAGTTATGAGAAAGGCCTTTCTGTTAAGACAACCAAGCAGGAAGGAGGGCACAGGAGAGACAATATTCATTAAAAAAAAATTTGAATTGTTCTCCATTTTGAGTGCCTACTTTCTCTTGTTCCAGCAAAAGTTTTATGTGACAAAGGCTTACTTTGGGGAAGAACAGACTTCTGATGCTCTGAGGAAAGCTGTCAAAAGATTCAGTTGCTTCATAAAACTTGGCAGCATGTGTGGGATTCACTCTGGAACAGATGCTAAGTGGATGTTTTGCATATATTAATTTATCCTGCCCTCACAACACATTTGATCAACCCAGAACATGGATAACAAAGCTGAGTCACAGGAAAGCGAATTAGCATGCCAAATCACACAGCCAAAAAAGTCTAACACTGCTGTCGGCCTCACAGCTTGGCAGCAGAGATGGTGCCCTCAGCTACCGTTGCCAACTACCTCTTAAAGTCAAGTACTTTTAATTTTTAAAGAGTTTTAAAACCCATTTGATTCTGGGAGTAGGATGAAGGGCACAAATTTCAGAGTTATAATATATTCACAACTGAAGATCTTTCAGGAGAAGACGACAAATATGATAAGATGAAAGCCAAGAGAAAAGAGAACTTAATGAACCAACTCACATTCCATTTCAGGTACTTAAGGTCTGCAGAATCAATGTGTGACTGCATCAGTGATAAAACTAACGTAAATTAGACTTTGCAATACTGTGATTACATACTGGAACTTTATATATAAAATCATAATTAAGAAACTGTACTGTGGGACCATCGTTATTTCACACTTCCAATTTTAAATATTTTTAAAATACCATCTACTTTATCACAAACCCACACATTAATCAATTTGTGTTTTCTAAAGAAAGCATTTTATGAAAACAAAGAACTGTGGGAAACTACAACTAACAGTATTATTAGATTTCAATAACCGTAGCATGGGGTTGTCAGTGTTTGATCATGTTGGCCAGGCAGAAATGACAGCTCATGCAGGGCTATCTAGTCATAAAGTCACGCTCCCTCACATGCAACAAAAGCTAGAGAAATGAATGGCATTTTCACTAAAATAAAAGACTGGTAGAAGCCACTCAGGAGAGATTTTCAAAACTGCACATCTGACTGACAGTTTTGGTTTCTTCTGCACAAAGTAAGTTGCTGGAAAACATTCAAGTTGGACACCTTTCATTCCTGCAGCAACAAAACCACTGACTTATGGAAAGGGGTAATCAATCTGACAGTGGGATGTGTTTCTTTAAAATGCACACTTGAAGGCTAGAAGGAGGAAATATTGTTTGGTTCATACAAAGTTCACTGAAATGATAAAAATGAAGTATAAATAATATCTGTTAAATAACATTGTTAGCAGGTTGAATTCCAATGAATTTTCCTCAGTGGTTCACATTATTTTAGGTAATGTGTACTTTACAGTTTTAACGAATATTTTATCCTTGGAATGAACGGCTTCTCCTGCAAATTTGCTATGGCAGTTGATGTAATTATAAAAACCATGGCGTTCCTCTGAGCATGTGGCTGGGTCTATTCTATCTAGTATTCAATCTAGCTAGGCATATGAGTTACACACAGAAATGTCCTGGGAAGTGTTGGCAGCTTTTCTGATCTTCTGGATCAGGAGAGTTTCTGTGTTGGCAGGCTCTAACTGCATAGACACACTTGCACATGCATGTACACAGTCTACCTCCAGCTGTCAGGGTCATAGACATCAGAGGTTTAGGCATGAAGATAATCGGCCTTGAAGTCCTTGGCTGATATCCCATATGTTCTGGCAACACTTTCAAGTTGTCACTATCAGTTGTCTCATGGCGGATAAATTAATAAGCCTGCTTAAAATCCTGGTGAGCAGATGTTCATGCAAGTCAAAGCTCTTTCCACATCAGGAGTTGCTGAACTACTAACAATTTCTTCCCTTTAATTAGATTTGGAACAGAAATAATATTTAGACCTCAGCATCTCTGGAAGCAAAGGAGTCTCAAAATTTGGTCGGTATTATTCACTCAATAAATATTGTAATGAAAATTATAAAGTGCTCTTCCTCTGCACTGACTGATCCCACTCTGGTTTAGAACTGTCAGCCTCCTAGGAGAACCAGGGAGCCCAAGGCTGAAGCTGGTATATTATATTCAAATGCTCTTTTAGAATCACTTTCCACCAAGTCCAAAATACAACCAATGTGCTTAGAGGATTGTGAACCTGAAAACAATCTTGATTAGTTACTTTCACTGAGAACTGCAGACACTGCATAAACTTTCTCTGATTTACCTCCCATCAGGTTATAAGAGATCACGTTATGAGCCGTAGTTGGTCGGTAATTGAAAGCAATGAGTTGTTTGAAGAGAAATCTTTAAGGTTTTCTTATTATGGTATTTAACTATTTCCAAACCACAGCTGGAAATATTAGTCATGTTTAGTAGGTTAACCTCCTAGAGCAGTGGTTCTCAGCCTTCCTAATGCTGGAAACCTTTAACACAGTTCCTCATGTGGTGACCCCCGTCATAAAATTATTTTCATTGCTACTTCATAGCTGTAATTTTGCTCCTGAATCACAACATAAATATCTTGGAGACAGAGGGTTGTCGAGGACGTGACCCACGGGTAGAGAGCCATGGTCCTAGATTCCCTAGAGCCACTACACTAACTCTGAGTAAAAAAAAGTATTTTAATAATAGCCAAAAGTGATGTATTTTCAAACTACTGTGTCTTCAAGAGCGGTATTTCTATCCCCATAAAATATTAACATTATAGAAAACGTAAGACTCCAGGTCACACACATATCACCCTCTTACTACTTTGAGAACATGGAAGCATGAAGAATGTTTTAATTAGTGCACAGGAATATCTATCTATTGAGCGCTATACCATAGTGCCCAGTTTATAATGTTAGAAAAATAATCAGCTATTCCAGACACTCATTCAATTCCCTGCACCACCCACTGCCCCTCTTGATTTCTTTGAGTTTTTTTTAGTGTCTCTGAAGCTAAACTGAACATAAAGACAAAGGCGCCCATGTAAGAGTACTTAGCGTTTCCTTTTTTTGGGGGGGGGGGTTCGAGACAGGGTTTCCCTGTAGTTTCTAGAGCCTGTCCTGGATCTAGCTCTTGTAGACCAGGCTGACCTCAAACTCAGAGATCCGCCTGCCTCTGCCTCCCGAGTGCTGGGATTAAAGACGTGCGCCACCACCGCCCGGCTTACTTAGCGTTTCTTATACTTGAACCTAAAGAGCAAGAAGAAAACCCCAAGACAAAAATCCTTTAGCAAATATTGTGGATATTTCAGAAGAGTGCAAGGTGGGATATGGAAGACAGCTGCCCCCTGAAGATAAGTTCATGTGATATAGTATCACCAATTTCAATAGTTTGAGGAATGCTATGTGGTACTTTTCCTTGGGAGAGGGACCTGGGTATCACCAGTGCTCTTTGGGCCCTGATCAACAACCGGTTCTCCTATGGGACACTTTTGAGTGTCACAGGCAGCTTCACAGATGCTATAATGTTGTCCTTCCCCTCAGACAGAGTCCTAGAAAGAGCAGATTTGCCTGAGATTTGAGAAAGAACTATCCCTTATAAATAACCTTAGAAAGGTCTCAAGAACCAGCAAGAGCAGCTCATTTAGTCTTATATTTCTGCCACCCCCCACTGTGCTTGTTTGCTCAGAATTATTTTGAACCAGTTGAAAGGCCTCCCCATCTTGATGCATTCTAGTGAACTAGTGGGGGATCCAGTTGATTACAGCCTGGGCCAATGACAACAGCCTGCCTTGGGAAAGTAGGCAGTGCTGGGTCTCTAGGGCGCCTGTCTCTCCTGGGGATACAAGTTCAGCTTGGTCCCAGGGATAAGGGGTTTGGGGCACGTCTATAATTATATTTCTAATGATTTCAAAGACTGTTGGGATGTTCTTTTGAGTGCTATTGCATGATCCTTGTGAATGAGAGAGCCTGAGGCTTCTGAAGCAAGGCTTCCTTCTAAGAAAAATCTGTGTTTTGTTGCTATGGCAGCAAGGGCATTCAGGGCAGAATAGGAGTTACTTTTCATGTGGAAAGTATTCATGGCAGAAATGATTGGTGAAACTAGGCCAGAGGCACATTTTTCCTGATTTAGCACATGCTATTTTTTTTCCTTTTTATTCTTTGGCCACCTTTTCTGAGTTGAGGAGACCTTTGATGAAAAAAAAAAAATCCAACCCAGAACAACAAACAGTGATTGTAGTTCATGAGAGACACCATTCATAATTCAAAGCCATAGCAGGCCCCATCTAGAAACTCTCACGGAATCTTCATGAATGTTGTAAGTGTACAGTTGCTGTTTGGGGCTGTTAGCCACACGGTAGTTAAAAGTGCAGTTAGGACAGTTTCTTTTTTCCAGGCAATTTCCTTCTTTCTTTCCTGTGATTTCGTGTGATCATTATAAACAAGCAGAAATGACCTTTCCAAAAAACCGTTTCTCACACTTAGAATGGGCTGTGAGGGCGACAGATGTCATTTCCACGTTGACTGTGAGAAACGCACTGGTCTCGGGTCAAATATTCAGGAAATTCAGCATTTGTTTTCTGAAGGAGAGTAAACAGCACATTGTGGATAAAAGCAGACTTTATCCTCTGCTGCGGATGGTTTCTGGCTCTAAGAGCCTGAGAGCATTGCTCACATTCTTGGAACCTCAGAAGCTTAATTTGTATAACAGTGGGATAAGAATAAATCATGCCCCAGGAGGTAACGTTGGCAGTAGCATATTAAGAACTGTACATGTCACATAAGAAATGTACAAATAAATGTTAGCTATGAGTGTAGAGGTGTGAGGATAAATAACCTTACCCGGGCTTAATAGAAAATAATTCTGACTGCTTGAAATCTACAGATTATTTAACATAAATTTCAACCACAATTTCCTAAAATATTTTCTAACCAAATAATATATGAAAAGAAAAAATATAATATGCAATATAACATGATTTTCAGACTGAAGACCAAAGAAGGTCATTACATGGTCACGATTTAGAAGCACATCCCAAGAGGCAAGATGGGATTGTTCCCCAAAACCTTATTCTTAAAACAATATACTCACAAATGTATAAGATGAAAAAAACCTTAGCCAATGATCAATGTGTCATATCTTTGATGAACAGGCCTAAAAATATTAAAAATTACAAGAAAGTACTAATAATTTCAAAGCAAGGATTAAGAGACCAGGCACTAGAGAGATGGACCAGAAGTTTAGAGCACTTGCTGCTTTTCCAAAGGACACTGGTTCGGTTCCCAGCATCCATGTGGCATCTCACAACTGCCTGCAACTCCAGTTTCAAGGGTTTTATTGCTCTCTTCTGGTCTCTGCAGTCACAAGCCATGTACATAATGGGCATACTTACATGTAGGCAAATAATCATAATATGAAATAAATAAGAAGGAATCAGAAGTAGGAGTAGGAAGAAGAAGGAGGAGGAGAAGAAAAAAGAGAACATTAAATTTATTACCTGAAATCAGAAATATAACAAAACATAGACAGGGAAACTCATTTCTACCTCACAATTTCCAAGTAACACCCAGTCCGTTCCCTAGAATTGCCAGAACTCGTGGAGGGGCGGGGGCATGTTTGCTGCTGGGGATTTAAACCAGAGTACTAAGTAAGTACTCAACCACTAAACTATACATCCAAGTTCTCTTACTTTCCTTTCATGTTATTCATTTATTTTAATTTTGAGACAAAGTCTTACTAAGTTGCCCAAGACAGCCTTGTGTTCTGCCTG
This sequence comes from Arvicola amphibius, assembly GCF_903992535.2. NCBI lineage: Eukaryota > Metazoa > Chordata > Mammalia > Rodentia > Cricetidae > Arvicola > Arvicola amphibius. Next base: position 156,838,181 of record NC_052048.2, read on the forward strand.
TATCATCCACTGAAGTAGCTAGAATTATGAGTCTGGCTGAAAGCGGCATCTTTGAATTGGCAGTGAACTTTGTGGTAGAGGCAGAAAGATCCGAGTTCAAGGGTGACCTGGGATTCAGACTTTGCTGTTGTTATAGTGGAGAGTGAAAGAAGAAAGGAATGGGAGAAGACAGGGAAGAATAGGAAAATGCAGCGAGGGATAAAAAGGAAGGAGAGAAAGGATGGAAGAAAAGAAATTCTGAGTAATTTAATATCATGTATAATTTATCACAATTAAATTTTAACGATTTTTTATGTCTAAAAATAAGTCTGAATGGCATGGTGGCATGGTGGTACACTTCTTTAGTCCCAGAACTTGGCAAGCAGAGGCAGGTGGATCTCTGTGAGTTCTTCTCAGTCTATATAGTGAGTTCCAGGTCAACCAAGATTGTGTAAGACCCTGTCTCAAAAACAACTTCCCCATATTAAAAAAAATTCCAAGCAAATTAAGAAATAAAAATGTTTAAAGAAATGTTCTTGAGATGAAATTATCCAGTTTTTTTGGAAAGATGACTCCCTTCTTGAACACAGAGTGAAAATCAAGCACAGGGCTATTCTGTCTACTATAATCATTTCCGCACACACAAAGAAGTCTCACTTATTAAAAATCAGAGTATTGCTAAAATTAAAATCTAAAGTTTATGAAAAATGGTTTATTTATTTAAAAAAACTAAACAGAAAATCTATTAGGCATAAAGAAAAGTGATGTGCAAGGTGGTGGTGGCACATGCCACTACTCAGGATAATAATAACTCTTTGGGAACCTGTCCCCACACACCATCCCTGCCATAGCCACCACCCCCCAAACCGCTTCCTCATCCTCAGGCTCCTGTGAAACTGACAGCCCCACCTCCGCTTGCCTCCTCCCAGATGCACCAGTCACCTCTAGCTAGGCCTCAATTCTCCTTTCCAAAGAGCCACCACTAGGCCAGCATGGCTCCTCCCTCCCACCCTCCATCGCTCAACCCTTCTGGTTTTCTGTCACTGCTATAAACCTCTGCCCTGATACCCTAGTTTAAGCCTCTGTTTTACAAATGTAAAAATTAGCATCTTGCTTGACCAGTGATTCCTGGAAATATGTATGTACTGTCAAGACGTGTATCATTTTTCTTTTGGCAGGATTTTACCTACAGCTGAAGCAATTCTACGAAAACTACTCGGTATTCAACAGAGCTATTTCTTCCCCCAGAGAGAATTAATCATAGGCAAGGACTGGAAAAGACATTTCCCTAGATGAAGCTCAAGCCTGCTCCTGCTGAGAGGCCCATTCTATTTTAATTTGCCAATTAAAAGTGGCCTGGGAAATCTCAGACTGTCATTATCTCATTAAAAATACATACTCGTCACTCCCTTTCCATCCTCTGGAGAATTAACGCTCAAGTTGCCCAACTGCTCTCTACAATTTAAAGTTAACATCATCTTCAAAAGATGACCTTTGCTGGGGGGTCAATGGAAGATGGCGTCTTCTGCAGCTAATAGTTGTCCAGAAATTCTACACAACTCCCTTCACTACATTTGTGGGTACCTTACTGGGTATTTATCACATCTATGAAATTACTAACTATTGAAAAGAGTTAAAAGGGAAAGAGAAGCGTTGTTTTCAGGAAATAAGTGGCCAGAAACATAGAAAAAGAGAGTCCTGTAACTAGGTACTTCAGCACCCTTCCCTTTAGAGAATCCAAGGATGCTAGCTGGCTCTTATTCTACCCCTCCCCTCTATCATAGAGGATTATCTATGGGATATTGTCACAAATACAGTACTGACGGTTGAGATTACTCGTTTCTGTTTTTATGCTAGTCATAAATCCCGTCCTCTAATACACTGTTATGTGGAGAAGGTTACTGGAGAAAAAACGGAATGGCTGGAGTCACGTGGCATGGTACTGCTTCTCAGTTCCCAGTGAATCATAAATACTAGACATCGCGAGTAATGCAGAAACACAGCAGCAATGCTGGATGATTCCTCATAGCTAATAATGTCCCCGAATCATAAAATAGTAAATGATAGAAGGACACCACCGCCTCTCTGTGTATTCTTGAGCTTGACACCGTGCACCTGCAGGTTGCTAAGTATTTCCAGACGCACTTTTCAAAGAATTAACTGATTCCTGTCCAGCATAGTGCACCAGGAAAAGACCCTCTGCCCATCTCCAAATTAGGAAAAATTACCTTGTTTCCTTGAAATCCCCTTGGGCCTGGATCACCTGGAGGTCCACCAATGCCCTGCTCCAAGGTAAAAACCATGAATTAGATTATGTGCCAAACTAGAAGACCAATCAAGAAAGAACAAGCAATTTCTTAGGGTTCCTGGGAATCCTGCTATCAGTAGCCCGACTGTGAGATTCCGACCTATTTTGGAATCACATTCAAATAAGAGCACGCATAGCATAAACTCCTGAGTCAAATTAAAAGCTTCTAAAAGAACAAAGACTAAAAACAAACATTTTAAATAAGAAGTTAGTTTTCTGAATATGTGTTCTTAATCTTCTTCCTGTGTTAGAGTCCACTCTTTAAAAGGATTTTTGTCTATCAGACAACTTTTTAAATATTTCTAATCAGATCATTGAAAGCTGTCACTTGCCACAAGCCTGCAATGACCTGTCACTGCCTTATTCTGGCAAATCCAGGCTAAAATGCAGAAGATGGCTAACTAGATACAGTCTCTGAATTCTTGAGTTAAAAACATAACTTTCAGCCTATCTAGGGAGGGGCATTTTGTTGGTTTGATTTTGTTCTTGTCTTGTTTTTGGGGTGCTAAGGATTAAGGCCAGGGCTTTGTGCTTGCTTAATAACCACTAAGATGGACCTCCAGACAGATCTTCAGGGGAGCTTTTGCAATGCTGCAATTACTTATTTATACACATCTGCATCCATTGTTACTTTAGAAGAGGCAAGTCCCTTCACTGGAAAAATTGATCCAAATTATTTTCTGGGGTCCACAGTATATAAGATCATAAGTTATAGACTCATTTGATATTTTTAAGAATTAACTACTTACGTTGAAGGGATAACATAAATATTTAGATAAACAAATTTAGAAAAAATGTACAACTCATCACTACCTTAGAGAAACAATATAAGGTGGCTATATTGCTCATATATAGCTCTTTCTCATAGTTACCTGACTTTCTTCATGTAAATTATTTTCCATTCCCTTAGCTATTCACCAGATGGAGTTACCAAGTACATTGATGAGGTGCCTGTCATTGCCTGTCTTTAGAGTCTGAGTCAATAAAAACATTAGTAAAGTGGTTTCCATACATGGTTTTATATACTGGAAGCGTTCAGGAGCCTTTAAAAAGTACTGATGCCTGGCTCCAGTTCCTAGACGCTCTGATTTAATTAAAAATGGTACACATGGGCCAAGGGGGTTGTTGTTGTTGTTATTGCTGCTGTTGTTGTTGTTGCTGTTGTTGTTGTTTGTCATTGATTCGTTGCTATTCAAAGCTCCCAAGGTGATTCCAGTTCAAACTTAGATTTTCTTTTTGCCTCCTTACCTGAATTCCTCTGGGTCCCTTTGGTCCATAAGGCCCCGGGAGTCCCTGTGGGTTAAAATTAATAGTAAGTCTTTCTAATTATCCATCTCCATAAAGCATAGATTTTAGATTAAAAAATATGTTCTGGGTGACATTTGCTGGTTATTCAAACATTAAAGAGAATGAATTGAAATGCTCCTAACGATCTTAATTGTTACGAGACCTCAGAGTCAAACTTTGCTTCAATAAATAAACTCCAAGAAAACCCAAGCTGACGTGTCAGTATTTTGCCTATATGTTAACATTTGGTTCAAAGGAAGGGCATTGCTTCACAAAGGTTCTCAGAACATTCTATAAAGTAGAGAAACTCTTCTAGTTAGTGGAATATCTTTCCCTTCCAGCAAACCAATGTTGTTAAATCAGCAATGAGTCTGCTTGCCGACTGGATTGCTCTTCTCCCCATCTTGGAATTTGGCAAAACACTGTTTATAGCTAATGATCTTTCAAAAATATTTCAATATGTTCCATATTTCAAAATACATTTATAGCTGGGCAGTGGTGGCGCACATCTTTAATCCCAGCACTCAGGAGACAAAGGCGGGTGGATCTCTGTGAGTCTGAGACCAGCCTGGTCTACAGAATGAGTTCCAGGACAGGCTCCAAAACTACACAGAGAAACGCTGTCTCAAAAAACAAAAACACAAATAAAAAATACATTTACAATTATTTTGTGAATATAATACAGTCTAGATTACCTTTTCCAAGTTGTCTATCTTTTTTCAAATTATTTGTTAAGAATCAGAATACACCATAATTTGTTACTCATTCCTTAGTTTTGACATTAAAAGGTTTCTGATGAGTGCTATTTTAAATAACCTTAGAACTGATGTATGTGCTTACAACTCTATCCTATTCTGATTCATTGCTAAGGATTCTAGAAGATGACTATTGATGGTGACTACTATTTTCCTCATTTTTTTTTCTTTTTGTCTCATGCCCTCACACATTTTTCTTATAAATTTGTGTGAATGCTTCATATTAACGATGCCCTATTTTCTAGATCCTATATATACATACATATTCACATTTTTATATTTTAACATTGAGATGTACTTGAAATGAATCACATCTTATAAATTGGCAGAATTTTTCTTTTGGCACAGAAAATAAAATAATGCAGCATGTTATAATACCTAGTCAATGAAATATATTATTTGCCAACCATTTTAATCTCATAATACTTTCCCAACTATTTGGCTTATTTGGAAATTTCTGTGTTCCTTTTCCATTTGTAAGTTCTCATTGTCTCTTTTTGATTTATCCAGAAATAGTCATCAAACCTGCTTTCTGCAGATCAGCCTGCCCACAGCTCTATAGCAGTTCATCAGCTCCCAGGAAAGACCAAGCTATTTGAAGTATTTTTTCCAACAGGCCAGTATCATTTTTTATCCTCTTCATTAACCTCTGCTTATTTTCTCTTGTCACTTCTACCCATACATTTAACACAGATGTTTTATATTTTATTATATTGATAGCCTTCATAGTCAATAGTTCTTAACTAGAATGACAACTATTTTTATTCTATGCCTTTTGGGATAATTTATAATTATATTTTTGTATACACTGTGTAATTTGGATCTATTAAGAAAGTATTTAGCATGCTAAGTCGAATATGTCTCTAGTTCAAGTTTCTTTCCCACATTTATATTGAACTAAGGTAAACAGTTATACTATTGTTTGTGTCTTATTGCATTTTCTATATTTCAAATCCTTATGTCTGCCGCATGCTTCCTATAATGTCACTAGCCTCATGGTGCTTTCCACTCCTCTGTGTGAAGTTGCATCAGAATTCCATTCCAGTGTTCCCCACTGACCCTTGCATTGACTTGCTAGTTATTCTTTTCCCCATAATGTCCAATAGACTGACCTCAAAGACTGGGATGTCACAAATGGTCTTAATGGTTTGTGGGGGAAACTTCATTATCTAAGTTGTGTATTCTTTGGTTTTCTACTTCATTTTTTACCTATTTACTTCATGTTTACTTCAGTTCTTACATGTTTATTTCATGTCTTACATGCTTACGTCAGTGTTTACATGCTTTAGATGTGAAAACTGAACTCCAGCTCCAGGAGAGATGTACATAATTCATGCCAGGATTTGTTTCTCAAAGAAACTCAGGACAAAAGGGATCAAACTGTTAACACTTCAAAACTGTTTTCCTTACTTTGTCACCTTTCATTCCTGGTTTACCACATTCTCCTTGTTCACCCTACAAATAAATAAATAGATAAATAAGTTGGCAGTCTTCAATATTCCAAGCTTTAGGAAAGAATCAGCATCATTACATAAGCCAAGCACTGCACAATTTCATGCCATTTCATCATCAATACTGGGGGAGCAGGGATTGAACTTTGAAGTTTTTGGTCTTTGAGTTATTCTAATTTACTCTAAAGTTACTCAAATCAGTGAATAAAGTTATTCCTCTAATGAGAGATTGTCATTTCTGAGATAAGTGGAATTTGAAGGAAAATAACTGATCATCTACCATATTTCATTCTCTTTGGATAGTGATCTGATGCCAAATGATACTTTAACACAATTGGCTTTATAATTCTGTTCTTAAAATTAGGAAAATATAAACTCCTAATCATATAGCTAGCATAGAATGGGATATATATTATATATAGTATATATAATCACATAGCAAGTTTAGAATAGAATCAGGATCTGAACCCAGCTACCCTTTAACTGAAAGTCCCTCTATATGTTCACAATGTTATACTCCAGTCTGAGTACTGACCTTGATCGGCTAACAGCATTGGCATAGAAAACTAATGGAAAGATCGTAAGGCTGACAGTACTTTGTCTGGAGAGGACATCCATGACGAGTTAGCAAGATCCTCCAGAGGAAAATGGGTGCACTGCTGAGCGTGCTGCATAGCTCTGTTATTACACTCACTGTACCAGCTGCCTAGCATGTTACCACAAACACTAACATTAAAATCATGCTCCAGAGTTTATAATGCTAATCTGCTGGTATTACCTGATATTTACTGCTTTATATAAATGTTAGTTTAGCTTTATAGACTGAGCATTTGTGTTTCAAAAAGTTAAGGAAGTGTGATGCATACACACACACACATTTATAGAGAGACAGACAGAAGCAGAGAGGGAGAGATAAGATGGAATACCATTCAGCTTGTAAAAATCCTGTTTCTGACAACACAGATTCACCTGAGGACATACATTAAATGAAATAAGCCAATGGCAAAGATTAACACTCCCATGGTTGCACTTACTTGTGGAATTTTAAAAAAGATGAATTCATAGAAGCAGAGAGAAGAATGGTGGTTATGAGGACAACACATGGGGGGTTAGTGAGACTGGTCAAAGAATACAGGTTTCTGTTAGGGGTGAGCAATTAGTTCAAAAGGTCTATGTGTATCTAGTGATGTATTGGGTAATATGAAAATAATATGAAATCCCAGTGTCTTAGTGATACAGAATACTGAATTAAAATAAATACAGAAGTCCTGAAGTTTGTAATACAATTAGTTCATATGGTGGGCAAAGTTTATCTTATTGCTTAATATCAGCTAAACTGACTGCCAGGCTGTGTGCCACACACTGAGTAGCACTGCTGTAAGGAATGGTCTTGTAGTCACCAGGTATGGGCACAAAGTTTATGCCTAAGCCTTTCCATGATTACATATCTTCACAACATATCCATGTTGGTATTTACGTCTAAATCCCAACAATGCAAGGGAATGCAAGGCGTGGAGAAATTACATTGCCGTGACTGCAAACTCGACTCTGTTAGACCTCCAAGTCCATGTTACTAATCACCTATAGCTCAACAAGGCACACTGCCATGGGCCATAAGCTACTTTCCATTCACCGGAACCTCTCCATAGGACACTGCTCAGCTCTTGCCAGAATCTGGACGGACGGGAGGAAGGTGCCTCTCTCATAGCCAGCTGTGCTCTGTTCAAAGTGATCTATCTATTCTCACCAGAGCCTGTGAGTCAAACTGACCCAGGAAAATCTGAATCTTCACTGAGAACAAGTTGAACGTTTACTTCAGAATGTAAGTGGAAAAATCGCTCTTGAAGTCTAAATTAGAGCGCAATTAATTTCCTGCTGTTGGATGGGAACAAAATGACCAAAATATCAAACAGAAAACTACCATAAATACATTCAAAATTCTTTTGGCCAGAATTCACATTCCATTTGTCCTCAGATAGATTCTTTTTTTTTTTTTAGCAACAGGTCCTGAGGAACAGTATTTGTTTTGTGGGCAGATTTTTATCAATGAAAATATTGTCTCCATTTTATTTGCCTCAGCACAGACACTTTCCTTTTCTTTTTCTTTTTTTGGGGGAGGTGGGCTTATGAACACCCGTAGAATGACCATAATCACATAATTCTAGCGAGCAAGTGCTTCAGGGAGATTTGAACACATCTGCCCTGGCCCAACCTCAAGTGTTTAAAGCCATTCTTCATGATTCAGTCTTGAATCTTGGTCTGAATGTCAACTGACCTGAACCACTCTGCTCTGACAGCTTGTATTTTCCATGTGAGAAAGGACTCTTCCAGTAAGCCTATAATTCCCCAAGAGTTTCAATGACTCTCTCTCTCTCTCTCTCTCTCTCTCTCTCTCTCTCTCTCTCTCTCTCTCTCTCTCTCACACACACACACACACACACACACACACACTGTTTACATCAAGATGAGGAGGATCATTCATGATTTTCCTCAACCATATATAAGATAAACTTATATTTATTGATTTTTTAAAATTTTTCACAAATATCAATTTTATTAGTATCTTTCTCTTTCCTTTTTACAATGACACTTTGCCAGCAAACAGTTTACAATATACTATTACACCCACTATCCCATCTGACTATCCAATAACTATGTAAATCACCCAGGTCTATATTAATTCCATTCCATCTAGAAGAAGAAACAGAGACTCTGGTATCTTGAGCTGTTCATAGTTTTCAAGATACTGAGTTAGAAAACACGGGATGTTTTAACCCTTCCTCTTTTTGGCATACCAAAGCTGGATCTATACTTATAGGCCTATGTGTACATTCTTCTCTACTATTTTTGTGGCCTGTATCATGCTTCTAGATAGTTGAACATTATGAATCAGACTCCCAAACTAATGTTCTGGCTTTCTACTTGAAAAATGTATTTGTAAAACAATAAAGCGGCCCAAGTCAGAGACCTCTGCGGGAAGGGGCACAGTCAGGGACCTCCCTGGAGCAGGTCCAAGCCAGGGAAATCTATGGGAACAGACCCTAGCCAGCTACTTCGATGGAGCAGGCCAAAGGTTCTCTGCAAGAACAGTTTGAGCCAGTAACCTCCACTGGAGCAGGCCTGAGGCAGCAACAACCTCCACAGAAGCAACTGCTGAGGGAGCAGGCCCAAGCCAGAGACCTCTGCCAGAGCAGGCACAAGGTAGCAACCTCAGAGGGAGCAGCCCCAAGCAAGCAACCTCAGCAGAGCAGGCCTGAATGACCTCCTGTATTGCAAAGCAACCCAAACCCCTGGAGCGCTGAGTGACCTCAGGAATTACCTCCAGGGTTACTGGAACCATGGCCCTGACTGTACCACAAGGAACAACCATCTGAGCCTTGGATCCACTGGAACCTAAATTGATCACCAGAGACACAGACAGCCCCAACTACATAAATCAGAGGAAAATATGGGTAGACAAGGTAAGAACACGCTCAACACCACAAACAGCAACACAACACAAAAAAACTAGTGGCCCTACAAAAGCAAGACTTGAACAACCAAATATAGATGGAGCAGAAGAAAATGATCTAAAAAATAACTTTAGGAGAATGTTTGAGGCCTTCAAAAAATAAATGAAAATTTTACTCAAAGAAATGGAGGAAAAGACAATAAAGAAAAGGAATAAACAAATCCCTTAAAGAAAACCAAGAAAAAGAAATCAAGCATATAAAAGAAACTATTCAAGACTTGAAAACCAAAATAGAAACAGTAAAGAAAACACAAACTGAGGGAATCATAGAAATGGAAATTATGAGAAAGTGATCAGGAACCACAAATGCAAGCATAAACAGAATAAAAGAATCTCAAGCACTGGAGATACAGTAGAGGAAATTGACTCATCAGTCAAAGAAAACATTAAATCTAACAAAAGTGTAACACAAAATATTCAAGAAATATGGGACACCATGAAAAGATCAAATCTAAGAATAATAGATATAGAAAAGAAGAAGTCCAACTCAAAAGCACAGAAAATATATTCAATAAAATCATAGAAGAAAACTTTCCCAGCCTAAAGAAAGTATGCCTATAAAGACACAAGAAGCTTATAGAACACCAAATAGACTGGATCGAAAAAAAGTCCCCTTGCCACATAATAATCAAAACACTAAACATACAGAATAAAGAAAGAATATTGAGAGCTACGAAGGAAAAAGTCCAAGTGACATATAAAGGCAGACGTATCAGAATTACACCTGACTTCTCAGTAAAACAATGAAAACCAGAAGGTCCTGGTCAAGCATTATGCAGACATTAAGAGACCATAGCTACCAGCTCAGACTACTATGCCCAGCAAAACTTTCAATCACCATGGACAGACAAAATAAGATATTTCATAATAGAACCAGATTTAACCAATACCTAACCACAAACCCAGCCCTATTCAAAGTACTTGAAGGAAAACTCCAACCCAAGGAATTTAGCTACATCCACAAACACAGACAATAAATGATCTCACAGCAGCAAATCCCAAAGAAGACAAACACACACACACAATAACATTACCAATAGCCAAAACTAAAATAACAGGAGATAGCAATCACTGGTCATTAATATCCCTAAATATCAATGAACTCAAGTGACCTATAAAAAAGCCACAGGCTAACAGGTTGGATATGAAAACAGAATCCATCCTTCTGCTGTATACAAGAAACACACTTCAACCTCAAAAACAGACATCACCTCAGAGTAAAGGGTTGGGGGAAAAATTCCAATTAAATGGACCTAAGAAACAGGCTGGTGTAGCTATCCTAATAGCTAACAAAATAGACTTCAAATGAAGCTCAATCAAAGAGACAGAGAAGGACATCTCATATTAGCCACAGAAAAAAATCCATCAAGAAGAAATCTCAATACTGAAAATCTATGCACCCTCGTATGTAAAAGAAACACTTCTAAAGCTTAAATCACACATTAAACCCCACACACTAATAGTGGGAAACTTCAACACTACCCTCTCACCACTGGACAAGTCAATCATTTAAAAAAATGAACAGAGAAATAAGAAAACTAACAGATGTTATGACTCAAATGGACTTAACAGACATCTATAGAATATGATTTCCAAACAGAAAAGAATATACCTTCTTCTAAGCACCTCATGGAACCATCTCAAAAACTGACAACACACTAGGTAACAAAGTAAACCTCAACAGATACAAAAAACACTTGGAATAACCCATATATTTTATCGTGTCACCATGGCTTAAAATTAAAATTCAACAGCAACACTAATTCCAGAAAGCCCACAAACACATGGAAATTAAACAATGCTTACCTGATCATCAATGGGTCAAAGAAAAAATAAAGGGGGAAATTAAAGACTTCCTAAAATTCAATGAAAATAACCACACAACATACCCAAATTTATGAAACACAATGTAAGCGGTATTAAGAGAAAAGTTCATAGCACTAAATGCCTACATAAAGAAGCTGGAAAAATCTCACACTAGCAAATTAACAGAACATTTGAAAACTTTAGAACAAAAAGAAGCAAACACACGCAGGAGGACTAAATGGCAGGAAATAATCAAATTGAGAGCTGAAATCAACAAAATAGAAGCAAAGAAAACAATACAAAGAATCAATGAGACAGAGTTGGTTCTTCTAGAAAATCAACAAAATAGACAACCCTTTATCCAAACTAACCAAAAGGCAGGGAGAGAATATCCAAATTAACAAAATCAGAAATGAAAAGGGGGAAATAACAACAGACATGGAGGAAATCCAGAGAGTCATTAGGTCATATTTAGAAACCTGTACTTCACAAAATTGGAAAACTCAAAGGGAATGGACAACTTTCTGGATAAATATCAATTACCAAAATTAAATCAAGACCAGATAAACAAATTATATAGACTTATAACTGCTGAAGAAATAGAAACAGTCATCAAAAGTCACCCAACCGAAAATAGCCCAGGACCAGATGGTTTCAGCACAGAATTCTACAAGATTTTCAAAGAACTAATACCAATACTCCTCATATTGTTCCACACAATAGAAACAGAAGGGACATTGCCAAACTTTTTTTATGAAGCTTAGTTACCCTGATACCTAAATCACATAAAGCCATTACTAAGAAAGACTATTACAGAACAATCTCACTCATGAACATTGATGCACAAATATTCAATAAAATACTGGCAAACAGAATCCAAAAACACATCAGAAAAATCATCACCATGATAAGTTGGTTTCATCCCAGAGATGCAGGGATGGTTCAACATATGAAAATCTGTCAATGTAATCCACCATATAAACAAACTGGGAAAAAAACATATGATCATCTCATTAGATGCTGGAAAAGATTTCAGCAAAATACAATATCCCTTCATGATAAAAGTCTTGGAGATAGCAGGGATAGAAGGAATATATCTAAACATAATAAAGGCAATATACAGCAATATAATAGCCAACATCAAATTAAATGGAGAGAAACTCAAAGCAATCCCACTAAAATCAGGAACAAGACAAAGTTGTCCACTCTCTCCATATCTATTCAATATAGTTCTTGAGGTTCTAGCTAGAGCAATAAGACAACAAAAGGAGATCAAGAGGATACAAATCAGAAAAGAAGTCAAACTCTCACTATTTACTCATGAGATGACAGTTTACATAAGTGACCCCAAAAATTCTACCAAGAAACTCTACAACTCTTAAACACCTTCAGTAATGTAGCAGGATACAAGATTAACTCGAAAAAGTCAGTAGCCCACCTTTACACAGATGATAAATGGCCTGAGAAAGAAATCCAAGAAATATCACCCTTCAGGATGTCCACAAATAGCATAAAATATATTGGAGTAATTTTAACCAAACAAGTGGAAGACCTGTATGACAAGAACTTTAAATCTTTGAAGAAAGAAATTGAAGAAAACACCAGAAAATAGAAAGATCTCCCATGCTCTTGGGTAGTTAGAATCCCACCCAACGCAATCTACAGACTCAATGCAATGCCCAGGAAAATCTCAGCAAAAGACTTCACAGACCTCAAAAGAACAATACTCAACTTCACATGGAAAAGCAAAAAAAAAACAGGATAGCCAAAACAATATTGTACAATAAAGGAACTTCTGGAGGTATCAAAATGCTTGACTTCAAACTCTACTACAGAGCTACAGTACTAAAAACTGCTTTGTACTAGTATAAAAACAGACAGGAAGACCAATGAGACCAAATCGAAGGCCCAGGTATCAACCCACTCACCTATGAACCCTTGATTTTTAACAAAGAAGCAAAAAATATAAAATGGACAAAAGAAAGCATATTCAACAAACGGTGCTGGCATAACTGGATATCAACATGTAGAAGAAAGAAAATAGATCCATATCTATCACCATGCGCAAAACTCAAGTCCAGATGGATCAAAGACCTCAACATAAAGCCAACCACACTGAACCACATAAGACAGAAAGTGGGAAGTACACTTGAATGCATTGGCACAGGAGACCATTTCCTAAATATAACTCCAATAGCACAGACACTGAAAGAAACAATTAATAAATGGGACCTTCTGAAACTGAAAAGCTTCTGTAAAGCCAAGGACATGGTCAACAAGACAAAACAGCAGCCTACAGAATGGGAAAAGATTTTCACCAGCCCCACATCAGACAGAAGTCTGATCTCCAAAATATACAAAGAACTCAAGAAGTTGGTCATCAAAAAAAAAACAAAAAAAAAAAACAAAAAACAAAAAAAAACACAAATAGTCCAATAAAAATAAATGGGGTACAGACATAAACAGAGAACTCTCACCAGAGGAATTTAAAATGGCTGAAAGATGCTTAAGGAAATACTTAACATCCTTAGTCATCAGAGAAATGCAAATCAAAACAATTCTGAGATTCCATCTTACACCTGTATGAATTGCCAAGATCAAAAACACTGATGACAACTTATGCTGGAGAGGTTGTGGGGTAAATGGAACACCTCTGCATTGCTAGTGGGAGTGCAAACTGGTACAGTCACTTTGGATATAAGTACTGTGATTTCTCAGAAAATTAGGAAACAACCTACCTTAAGGCCCAGAAACACCACTTTTGGGTATATAACCAAAGAATGATCAAGGACTTGTGCTCAACTATGTTCATGGCAACATTGTTTTTCATAGCCAGAACCTGGAAACAACCTAAATGCCCCTTGACCAAAGAATGAATAAGGAAAATGTGGTACATTTACACAATGGAGTACTACAAAGAGAAAAAAAATAATGACATCTTGAAATTTGAGGGCATGAATATGAAAACATCATATTGAGTGAGGTAACCCAGACGAAGAAAGACAAACATCATATGTACTCACTCATAAGTGACTTTTAGACTAAAGCAAAGAAAACCAACCTACAAATCACAATCCCAGAAAACCTAGACAATAATGAGAACCCTAAGAGATACATGCACGGATCTAAACTACATGAGAAGTAGAAAAAGACAAGATCTCCTGAGTAAATTGGGAGAATGGAGACCATGGGCGAGGGTAGAAAGGGAGGGAGAGGAAAGGAGGTGAGTGAAGAAAAATATATAGCTCAATAAAAACAAAGAAAAAGAAAGTGCTTCTGGGTGGATGAATAAATCCAGTCAGATGAGCTATGTATGGATATGGATATGATGTAGTATACCTCCTCATATATACGAGTCCCTGGTTCGGTCCACAACACTTCAAAAAAGGAACTTAATTTGGTAAAAATCACAAGTAACAGATTTATTTATGTTCTGAAATCTACATGTGTGTATTTTCAAATAAAATTATGTTCCTTCTACATTGAAGATAGATAGACAGACGGACAGACAGACAGATAGACAGATAGGCAGACAGATAGACAGATAGACAGATAGACAGATGATAGATAGATGATAGATAGATAGATAGATAGATAGATAGATAGATAGATAGATAGATAGATAGATAGATAGATAGAAATAGGGGCTGGGATGGAGCTTATTTGCAGAGTGCTTGCCCAGTATGCTTTGGAGCTCTGGGTCCCATCCCTAGCACCAGATGAACTAGAAGTGTCAGAACATACTTGTTTCCCAAGATAGGAAGTAGAGGAAGGAGGAACAGAAGGTCAAGGTCATCTTCCACTACATAGCAAGTTGGAGGCCAGCCTGGGATAGATAAGGATCTGGTTTGGAAAAATCAAAGAACAACAAATAGATAGCTTAAATATCTATACAGTCTGACCCCAAACCCAAAGCCCTAAACTTCCTACAGCCTGTTCCTTCCACAAGAAGAGAAGATGTAAGCCTTGAAGTTCAACAGGCACAGAAGTGCTTCCTGTACAATTCCCACTCTTGCTATAGGCAGCCCCACTTTAGCTCCTTCTCAGACCCAAGGAGTAGCTGATATGGGAATGAGGTTGTAAGACTTAGTAGGCTTCAGCCAATTTTCAGAAATTCCTGGGCTTTTGTCTACCAAATAGAACAATGACATAAGACTCACCTACTGTTCATTGCTGACTTCTTGGGAAATGGGGATGCCAAGGATACCTAGAATTGAACCCACAAAAATTGCAACCCCATTGCTCAGGTCTGTGGTCTATGCTTTGTGGGATAGAATGGATACATGGAACATGTTCTGACTTCAACCAGAAAAGCTATTAGTACAGAACCCTGAGATAGATGAACCACTGAGTACTCTCTGAGACTTCTACACCCAGTGCAACTTTTTAGTTCCTTTTGAAGCACTTTAATTTCCTAGTTTGTAATTTGCAAATAATTGTGAAATTTTCTGTCAATTTATACCTTTTATTTACATGTTAAGATTATTCCCTCTGTAAGCCCTTAGCTAATTGAGATCAATAGTTCTAGTTGCTTACCCACAGCCAAGCCTCTCCTTCCCTTGGGAGGTGGTCAGAATCTGGGTTCTCACTGAACATAATCAACAACACAGCTACTTACTCTAAGTGCTAGCACTGCTGAATTTGTTTGTATGGAGAAATATTTTTATCTGAAAAACTACGTTGCCTTTCTTTTTGTCAAGTCAGGTTCTCTAAAGTAAAATTCATGTTTGCAAAGTTAGAAGGACACGGGGCTCTTAGGGGCGCCTCCACCCTCTACAACACTTATCCATATCTTACATTCATTATTAGTCTACACTAACTTACCTAAGAGTATACTTGGAAATGAGGAAAGGCAATAGCAGTATATAAGTATACTATGTGTACGTTTTTATTTCTAAAATTCTGGTCAACTAGAGGTTACCAGCTTACCTTGTCACCCTTGTAGCCAGGAATTCCCTAGGTTAAAAGAGAAATGAAAGGCTAAGTAAGGAATTATAAAACAGTATTAGAGGAAACACTAGATATTTTCACATACAAAGTGCAGCAAATACTATCAACCAGTTTTGGAAGTAAGAGCACATAAGCTCAGGCTACTTTACATCTCCCTCCCCTGGGGGATGTGCAGTTGTTTACGAAGGAGAAGAATGAACCTGTGCTTTCCTATTACATTCTATTCCCAATTTCAGCTTTCTGTTTTTCAAATCCAGTTCCTTACCCTTTGGCCCCAAACCAAAGGAGAGAATGCACACTGCAAGTCACTGTGAACATGATAACCAACAAACACCAGTGCTTTCAACCAGTTATACAGACTATAAAACTATTAAACTATTGTCACTGAATCTCTGTGACTATCTGAATCTGTTAGGGAGGCTGGGTTTGAAATGAGCTGAGATGATGCCCTTTAGAATATTCGTAAATGTCTGTGTCCTTCATGGTCCTCCCTTCACATTCAGTCTAGAATGTATAACATCAGGGAAATGAATGGTTCCACTATCAGCCCTAATGAGTCAGTGACCTTTGAGTTATTGGTTTTTATCTCACGCTAAGTGAGACGCCAGCACCTCGACTGTCTTCTGAGTCACTTGTGGGAATCCTGAGGAATCCTTTCCACTGTGTCATTCCCATAAGCCTTCTGAGAGAAACAATTCTGGGTATTAAATGGACTGGGAAATTGCCAACTCCAAGAAACAGCAAGTTCTTTTCCATCATTATCCTACAACTATATCTCAAGGATGAAAATGGAATTGGAAGATTTATTTAATGCAAACTGGAGAAACCAAGGGTGTGAGTGAGGTAATACTGCAGTTACACATGCATCCTATAAAGAATTTATTTCATCTCATGTGTAACATTTCCGCATAGAAATTTCAGAGAGGAAAAAAGACTTCTTTCTAAATTAGTGGGTGCTTAGTAATAGAAGCTGAAAGTAGAGTTGGCCAAAGATAGAGTGAAAATATAATTTAATTCAGCATAGAAATATTTGTTCACATAAATTGTTCAATTTCTAAGATGGTGCCTGGAATTAAAGACCACATTTTAGTCAGTTAATCTGGTATTTTCTGCAGAAATCATCCACATTCATCATGCTGAGAATATGTTGGCTTCTCATTTCAGAATTCTTGGGATATCCTCTACTCATTATAATGCTCAACCACTTAAAATTTTTGTTATTACTTTATATTGAAAGAGGGAAGAATACATTTTGGAATGAGCCAATAGAACTCTGCAGAAACAAAGGAGTATTACTTTGTTCATGGTATATTCTTGTTTTCTTCTGAAATTCCCGGCCACTTTATCAGCTGGTCACCTCTTCAGGGGTTTATTTACTTGTTTGTTTTTCCCTTTCAGGGCCTCTTAATCACTGGCTTTAAAATATTCCAATTTAAAAATATCACAAGCTGTATTACCAATCTCTGCCAAGTTTGTTTCTGATTTTCTCATTTTTAAGAATAAAAATTTTATGATTTCAAGTACCATCATACTTCAAGTTATAGGCTCAAAATGTTTTTACAAAAATTTTACATGGTCAAATTTATATAATCATCTTAGTTCTGTCTCTCTTCTTTGTCCCCACTCCAAGTCCTTGTTTAAGATAATTTGCTTCTTTCACAGCTATTTACCGCACCTCAAGTTTCAGGAGCTTCCCATCACCTAGAAAACCTAGATTTGGGGTTCTAGGAGACAGCTAAGAAGTACTTCCTGAACAGGTAGCAGAAGTTCAAACAAACTCCTATGGATGGGATCAAGCTTCCTGGCAGAGGTGTCCAAGGGCTAATTAAAAACTCAAAGAGACCAGTTTCTTAAAACTCGGGTTCTGATTCTGTGACTGTTCACTGTAGCCAAGGGCATAAGCGAAAGGGGGCAATGCAATGCAAGCCCTGCTTGTCACTATAGGTGTTACTATTTGCTGTCCTTACTGCAGTCCCCTAGAAGATGATGCAAAATTAAAAATGTATTAACATACCATAATTATTTCCCAAGCAATCTCAAGAAACTAAGCAGAAGGATAAAGTTATTTTTGTCAGCAGAAACGAACTTACAAAACCATAGTTTGGAAAATATAATAAATATAATTCTTACCCTTTTGCAAATTCTAGCTTAATTTTTATCATTTAAGAAAAAATACCCACAAAAAGTAAGGCAAAGTGCCTTTGTCACTTCAGTCTTTAACAAATAGTTCAGCTGGGCATTGGGAAATGTCATAGGTCCCATCACCACCCTGTTGATCAGAGCATTTTCTCCCCATAGTTCTCCTTCTGAGATCCTATCTGTTTGATTGTCAAGAGCACAGATAAGTAGCAATCAATTTTGCAATTGCACAGCAGGGTCAAGCCAGTCAGTCACAGAATCCTGGGATCGCTTGTCAGAAATGCATTCCAACAGTTTTGCACATACCCCAGGACCTCTTTCTCCAGTTTCTCCTTTCTGAGCGTCACCCTGCAATAAACAACAAACTCGGTCAAAATTCCGCAGCAAGTGACTGATTGCCCGATAAAACGTGCTATTCCTAGATAATGGGTTAACCCAATTAGAGAAGAATCTTAAGCCTCAACGATTGACATTTTCACCATTTAATCTAAGAGGAAAATAGCACTTCAGATAAGGTTTGGCCTTTTGGAGTAGAGCCAGATGTTCAGAGCGCACAGCACAGATAGATTTTCACAACTCCAGCCACATTCCAGTCTACAGCATGTGCTTCTCTCAGACATAGCTTTGTGTTTTTCTGGAACATGACACTCTGGCTTTTCTCCAAGGGGCTTTGACGATTTTCTAAAATGTTCCTCAAGAGAGATGCCTGATTTCAGCAAGACTGGGGAAAATAAAGTATGGGGCACGGAACTACAAACCAAACTAAAGAAAGGCGAATATTGTGTTAGAGCCTAGTTCTGAACACAACAAAAGAAGGCGTGATGGCATCAGTGGGACCTGATAAAATAAGTGAACATGAGATGATTTTGTAGCAAGCCCCAAGAATGCTACACATCCCCTCTCCTCGGCAAGCAGGCTAGAGCCAAGAATACCCCCATGCAAATAGTGTTATATGTATTATCTACTTCATAATAGTCTTAGAAATGGGAGTAAAGTTTGAGTGTTTTAATGCTTCATAAGTATTGCCTAATTTCTCCCCAAAATGTGTGTGCCAAGTTCTTGCACAGAGAGCAAGGACCTCACACGTAAAATCACTAGTTATTATTACTTAAAGTTGAAGTTTCCATTGCTGTAAAGAAAAAGAAGAGAAAAAAGAAAGAAGAAAAGAAACAACATTTCTTGAAACTCCAAACACCAAAAAACATGACTGCGTAAACTAGAAAATTGTTTCATTTTAAAGAAAAGTCCTGTGGAATCCAAACTTTCCAAATATATACATAGTTATTTTTAAAGAGGATCCTTTGCTTGGCCAAATTTCTTTATTTACTCAATGAAAATCTCTATTTTCTCCTTTATTAACTTTATTTCCTTTCTTTAAAGTGGTTTGTGTCATTTGTCTCTTTACTTAATAGAAGCTTGATATCTTCTTATCAGCTTTTCGTATACTACAGGAATTGATAAATGTGGAGGCTCGTGTCTCTAATGCCCACACTCGTGAGTCTGAGAGTGAGCCCTTGGCTCAGCAAGAGTGATTTAACTTTAGTTGTAGTTTCTAATGCTGTGATAAGAGCATTATGACCTACAGAAATTTATACAGGAAACAGCTTATTTCCATTACAACCCTCTGGTCACACTCACCACTGAAGGAAGTCAGAGCAGGAACTCAAGACAGGAACTTGGAAGCAGGAATCAAAACAGAGGCCACAGAGAAAAACTGTTTACTGCCTCGCTCCTGGTAGCTTGCTCAGACTACTTTCTTATATAACTCAGGACCATGTGCCCAGGGGTGGCACCTGCCATGCGACTAACCCACATCAATAATTAATTATTAATCAATTATTAAGAAGATGCAGTACAGACTTGCCTATAGGCAATCTGATGGGGGCGTTTTTTTTCAATTGATGATTCACTTCTCAAATAACTCTAGGTTGGGTCAAGTTGACAGAAACAAAACAAAACAAAAGAACAAAGAAAACCTATGAAGACATTGTCTAAATAAATATACATGATGTATAAGCTTCATATAAAATGGTTTATTTATTTACCGGATTTCCTTTTGGTCCTCGCTCACCTTTGATACCAGGATTTCCATGTGTACCCTGAAAGTAAATGGGGAAAAAACTTGTTTTTATTAAGTATTCTATCAGTTTTCTATGCTCTTGAATAATTTCTGACCAGCAGCATTGAAAATTTTGCAGCCTTAACCAGGTAAACTAATATTCAACTCTGTTCCCCCCTTACTGTCCCAGGAAAACTACAAAACTTCCATTTGTTCTAAAGAGGATAATGTCTGCCTTCCCAACTGAATTCTTCCTCAGACACTTCTCATCCATTTTTCCAAACAAAATTAAACTGATCAAAGGTTTTTAAGACTTAATGGATAGATATGGAGTGGGTTGTTTCTGTCCTGGGCTACCGTGGATGACTACCAAATCAGCTTGCTTTTCTGTCATCAAAGAGGTTCAGACCTGGGAGACCAGCTCCAGATATAAGAATAGGGAACTCTTCTGTTCTGTACCAAACACCAACAAATGCTTCCTTTCCTGAGAACTGGTTTTGAGGGCACTAAATAAACACGAAATGGATGATTCAGTCCTATAAACTGTGACAGTTATGAGTGGCAGGACTTGTCAATTAGTTCCTGATAGTGAGTTTTCTTGCCCACTGTTCACAGCAAGCTCTTTTTTATGGTTTTTTTTTTTAACATTTAAAAATTTCCATCTCCTCCCCTCCTCCTCCCCCTTCCCTCCCCTCCCCTCCACCAATACCCCCCTCCCTCCCTCTCCAGGCCAAGGAGCCATCGGGGTTCCCTACTCTATGTTAAGACCAAGGTCCTCCCAACTCCCCCCAGGTCCAGGAAGATGCCCAATCATATTACAAAAGCATTTGCTCAACTATGTTCATAGCAGCATTATTTGTAATAGCCAGATCCTGGAAACAACCTAGATGCCCTTCAGTGGAAGAATGGATGAAGAAACTGTGGAATATATACATGTTAGAATACTACTCAGCGGTGAAAAAACAATGACATCTTGAATTTTGCATGCAAATGGATGGAAATAGAAAACACTATTCTGAGTGAGGTAACCCAGACCCAAAAAGATGAACATGGGATGTACTCACTCATAATTGGTTTCTAGCCATAATTAAAGGACATCGAGCCTATAATTCGGGATCCTTGAGAAGATAAGAAGGTGAACCCAAAGAAAAACACATAGTAATCCTCCTGGATATTGGAAGTAGACACGATCGCCAGGCAAAAATTGGGAACTTGAGGGTGGGGCGAGATGGGGCCAAGGGAAGATGGGGAGAGAAAAGCGTGAAAGGGAGAATGGGGGGAGCTCTGAGGAATGGGATGCTTGGGTCACAGCAAGCTCTTAATGCAAGGAGTTAAACAGCTTTAGCAAAAAGGAAAGTTAAACCTTCACTTGAGTTAAGTTGGCCTCTATTGCTTGGCATATTATCATGTAATAACTCAACTTTGTATTTTATGAGAAATACATCCCTGCACTCCAATGCCTTGGTTAATAGAGTTATTTGAAGAAAACTGTAAAGTCTGGACCCAAGTCTCGGGGTAAAACATGTCACATTCACCTACACGCAGGTGTTTTTGCTGCCACCTTCAGATACAAGCTCTAGTTCAAAAATGTTCGTCCATTTGCTATGTAAAACTTATTCTTTGAACTTCCAAACTCTTAGGACAATATTTCCAATCACATAGGTAAGAGAACAATCAGTGTGGATGCTTTCTGACACTATTGGTCAGTGATAAGTAATTGAGGTGAACCCTACCACTGTGCCTCATTTGCTAAGTGGTGGCTTTAATTTTACAGAATTTACCCAACTTCCCGAGCATCCTACCAGCTTCTTCTCCATGAGGCTACATGGCATTGCTGCATCCCTGGTGAGATAAAGCATCACCTAAACCACCAATATCTTCTATTAGCTCTTTCTACATTATTGTCTCATCATCAAGAAGTTCTGGATCTGATTATCAAATAAGAAACAACACTGCACAGCCCTTTCTGGAAATAGGTTCATCATTGTCTTCATCAGCTCCAAGGACAGCACAGACGTCTACTCACAGGAGGCCCTGGGTCGCCTGGGTCGCCCTTCTCACATCCACAGATCTTGGGTTCACACTGAATCAGCAAGAAATGCAGTATTAATACACAGTGAAGTACAGTGTGTGCCAGCATGCCAAATCTCGTTTGGTATATAACTAACTGAAACTCACTTCAGGAAAGTTCCTCTCTCTATTAAATTATTTTAGGAACACTCAGGATGGGTAAGAGCCAGCTATTGAAGTATTAAGTTTTGCCATAGCTAAATAAAACCTATGTTCAACCAACTTTTTTATCAATTTACTTATAGGAACTGGTTAAAATAGAAAAATAAGCATTTTCTGTGGAATTTTGGGATTTTGACTCATTCCCTTCTGTAGGAAACATCACAGCTTAGTCATATGTAAATATTATTTTCTCCCTACTCAGCAAAAGAAAACATGATTCAAACCATATTTTGTCAGTTCCAGGATGCACAGTTGTTTTTATTTTAATATCTCTGAAAACAGAATGACTCTTTTGATAGCTGCCTAACAGGCTCAACCAGGACAACACCATGTTTTCCACTGTGTGTTCTTCGAGAGTTACAGACCGTTCAGCGGATGCTGCCATGTCATGGTGCAGAAAGCCTAGCTCAGGAGTCCTCGGCATGTTCAGAGCCACCTTTCCTTCTAACCTTGTCCTTTCATGCTATGTCCTTCCCAACGGATGGCTACTAGCTAGCTTCCTTTGCATTGTTCTGATTGGTTGCTCTCATCTGGTTCAGTTCTCTTCAAAATAGAAAACTGCATGAGCTTCACGGCCAACCAGCAAACAGCAGGGAACTGAGCATTGAATTGATGCTGGCCAATAGCAGGAGTACCTTCCAAACCAGAGGACTCCAGAAAGCAATTAGTGTCTGATCCATGCTTAGAATGAAAGAATTCATGTCAAGGTAAAGAGAAATTTGTCAGTTAGTAGCACTGATCTCAAAAAGAATCTCTCAAACCCCACTAATTTTTTTCTAAAATTTTCTAGCCTACAGTTGAAATACAGAGGCATAAAAATAAAATTATGTGGCTTCCTCTAAGTGAAGTCACTAGTTTTACAAAGAATTGCACGTTTTCATTGAGTCACACCTGATGTGAATCTCTTGTGTTTGCTAATCCAGGTTTTTAGAGTAATTCATAGTAACAAAGCATGTGGCGCTTACCTTCCTTTCAAATAAGACATCCTAGAAGGGATTTAAAAAAAGAATGAAACATTAACTCGATTAATAGTTCTGCTTCCATCTTCTTATTAGTCTTAATTATTCTCTATGGGATATGCAATTTCCAAGAAGAATAGCAATTCAGCCTTTTTAACCTTGTAAAAGCAATAAAGCTGGCCAACCTCCCTCCCAAGGAGCTCTCTCAGTTATGTAATAATAGGAGACACGAGGGGCACCAACATTCAAAATTACTCTGTGTTTCCTAGGAACGTTATCTTACTGCATCCTGTGCCTTAGCTTTTGTTTCTTTGATCTGTTTTATTATTCTTTTGTTTCTTTGATCAGCTCTAATTATCTCCATAATTTAGCTTCAAGCTTAATTGATTGTAATGAGAAATTTCTCACTTTTGCTTACAAAGACTTAAACAAATGCATAACTATTTACTTTCTTGTCCCCAGCTCTATACCTATGTGCATTTGGGGTTTGGGGCACCAAAACAATGATTTGGGAATCATCTTTTTATGAAATTATTAGTAGATCTTATAAAATTGGATTAAAACTCAAAAACAGGACATTGGAAAGTCTGGTGGCATTTTTCTAGATGATCTGAAACATGGGAAGCCACAATCCCATTATTGTGATTACTTAGGTGAAAGGGCTTTTCACTCAAACACTTAAAACCCAAACATGATATTTTGTTTATAAAAGCCCAATGTAAGGGAAAGAGATGTAGTTTTTATATCTAACAGTGTTAAAAATAATATTTTGGGAAACTTTTGAATACTTCATAATAACATGCATTATTTATATGAAAGAAAACTACATTTAAAACATGCTACATAGGAGGAATTAAGTGATTAAAAATAATATATGTACCATGACAAAAAGTATTATTACAAATATAATTTTATGTAGAACTAATTATGCATGTTTCTCAGTATAACAACCGTGGATATATTGGAACTCACTTTGTAGATCAGGCTGGCCTCAAACTCACAGAGATCCACCTGCTTCCCTGTCTTTATTATTTTTGTGGGCTTTTTTATTTGAAAGAATCTTAACTCTATAACCCAAGCTGCCTAGAACTCATTGTGTGGTCCAGAGTGACCTCAAAGTCATGACAGTCTTGCCTTAACATCTCCAAAACTAAGATTATAGCCATAAACCTGCACATTTGGCTCCTTACCTTACTGGTTTTTAAATGCATGCTTTTACCATTTTTGTGCCTTTTATTCGGCTGTCCCTTTGAAAGCTCAATTTTGCGTCACTGTATTTCTCTTTAGCACTCTAACAACATAAATAACCATTCTTGTAGTTCATTTGTTTTTACATTTTCTGGAATTTATATTTCTATAGAAACAGTATTAGACCCAACACTCATAATACACAAGATTGTTTCAAACAAAGAACAAAGCTCCATGCCTAAGGGCACTTACAGTCAGAAGCCTACAACTGAGGGCACCGGCCTGGAGGAAGTGTGGGAAGTCTTAAATGAGGATAGTGGGAGTCAGTAACAGTTTCCTGGAATAGGTGGGGCTTCTAGATGATTCTGAAGGAAGGAATGCAAGGGGCCAACTAACATCCCAATGGTATGCTGCTCTGTATGTCAGAGTTTGTGGGGGAAAGAGGCAGAAAGACTGGTGTGGGCACCCAGACAAAGGCAACAGTGAGACAGGAGGGCCCAGCAGACAGAGCTGCATGGTAGGGTGTCCACCCTTGGTGAGGACGATGGCTTTGAGAAAGACTGGGAGAGCACATGTGGGCACAGCCAGAGTGAAGGGCAGCTTCAAAAGCAGTCTACAAGTTTCAGCTTGAGTTATGGCTTGTCAGTTCTGTGGAAACTTGCGTTTCAATGACAAGAATAAAAAGAGAAATGTCCTCACTAAAATAAAAGAATTACACTCTGTCATTGGGTTCAGATTTGTATAATGGGATAGTGATCAAAACAGAAGGCGGGAAGGGAACAGCCGACTTGTTGGGGAATGAGTACAGGGCCAATGCTATACAGGGTAATGGAGAAAATATGAAGAATTGATGAAGTTATTAATATCATAAAAATGAAATGGGAGCAAAGGTCAGCAAATTCCATAACAGCCACAACAAAAGCCTTTGAAATTTAAGATAGGAGCAAAGATGCTATTATAAACTCTGAAACCGGCAGAAATGAACAACCTCTAGTTAAATCAGTAGCTCTGCAACAAGGGAGAGGGAGAGACAGACAGACAGACAGACAGAGAGAGAGAAATCACAAAGAAGTTTAAGCATGCACTTATAAGTGATGGAAATGTCTGCATTCTAATTGTGTTTGTGATTATATGAATATGTGTACCTGTTAAAAACTCATGGAAATGTACACTAAGTAATGTACTTTTGTTCTTAAATTATGACTAAATTATTTTAAAAACCTAACCACATAAGAATTTCAAAACAAAAGATGAAATGTCAACTACATTTTATTTACAGTGATGTGATAGACATGGATCAAATGAGGACTTGACCAATGATCTGGTGAGAAATTGGGTCCTGCTTTGTACAGAGAGGCAATGCAAACACTGTGTCATTCTCTCCAAAGCCGAGAGAAAACTCTGGGCCTGGGGTGCATTCGGAAAGCAGTATCCCTTTGTCAGGAGAGCTTTAACCACAAGACTAACATCTGAACAAACAAGCTGAAGTCACAGGATGCTGAAGAAGCAGATCCCGACGGTCATTTTCTGTTTTCTCCGAAACAAACAGTCCCAGCTGTGCCCTGCCAAGAGCTCTTGTCCTGGGTTGGACAGGGATCTCAGCAAGGGTGTGTCTAGAGGAGGTAGCAACACCCTGAGCCTGAACATCTGGTCAAACAAGGAGCTGCCTGCCCTGTGCCTTCTGGAGTCAGCTCTTCTCACACTAGAGATGAAGAGAGGGCAGGAAGAACAGGCCACTAAATGTCTACATTCCCAGGATTCTCCTCTGTATGTAATGGAACATCGTCTTGCTTTCGGCTGAGTGCTGAGGGCTTCTAGAACCACGGGCACAGGCAGGGCCAGGTACTGTCCTCGCACCGTGACAAGTTTCCCTTTCCTGTGCCGTATCTGCTCCCAACCAGACTCACCTGGGAACCATGGGCTGGGCTGTAGTCTCTGATTCCGCGATAGACACAATCCACAGAGAGAGGAGCGAGAAACAATAGTGACGTTGGAGGAGTGATGTTGCTAGTTTGGGGGCAGTTATGATTGAGCAAGCTTTCGAAATTCATTGTGATTTCCTCTTTAAATATGCTCTTTTGGGGCTGGAGAGATGGCTCAGAGAGTAGAGCAGTGGCTGCTCTTCCAGAGGTCATGATTTCAATTCCCAGCAACCACATGGTGGCTCATATCTATAAACGTGCTTTTTCAGGGCAAACGTATATAGTCTGCAGTCTTGACGAGCCTTAAATTTTCAGCTCTTTGGCAATGAAATGGGGGTGATAATGATCATCTTACCTTGTGAGTAACCTACATCACAAGATAGTGATAGAATAAACAAAATAGGCCATAGACGGGATAGTGAGATTGTTCAACAGTTAACAGCACTTGTTCTTGCAGAGGACCCAGCTTTGATTCCCAACCAAAAAGGTTGGTTCACAACCATCTGTAACTCTAGCTTTAGAGGAGCCAATGCTCTCTCCTGACCTTCTAGGACATGTGCTATGTATACATACATGCAGGAAAAACACTCACATATTCCCAGTACTCACAAATTGGTTCACAACCATCTGTAACTCTAGCTTTAGAGGAGCCAATGCTCTCTTCTGACCTCCTAGGACATGTGCTATGTATACATACATGCAGGAAAAACACTCACATAAAAAATAAAATAAATCTTAAAAGAATTATATAGAACAAAGGCGTGCTCAGAGCAGTACCAAATACATGGAGAGCTGGAAAGCACTCTGCACATGACAGTGTTAGCTAAGAAAGCCATGTTTCCTGTTTTTGATTTCGACTGAGACTAAAAGCTAAAGGATGGGGAGAGGATGAAGAATCAAAAAAATCTTAGGAGTAAGTTTGAATTTTCTTTGCAACATTTCAGAAAATATTCATGAGAAATGATAAGTGCCTATTGGACACTTCCACCTTGCTACCTTCTCCAGAAAAAAAAGTAAGCTTTTGAAATTAAATACACAATTACATCATTTTACCCTTTCCTTTTTCTCTCTTCAATACTTCCTTTATACTCCCCACCCCCATCTCAGCTTTACTCTATCACAGATTTCTGATTTAGTTGTTGCTGTTGTATGTGTGTGCTTTTTTTTTTTTTTTTTGGTTTTTCGAGACAGGGTTTCCCTGTGGTTTCTAGAGCCTGTCCTGGAACTAGCTCTTGTAGACCAGGCTGGTCTCGAACTCACAGAGATCCGCCTGCCTCTGCCTCCCGAGTGCTGGGATTAAAGGCGTGCGCCACCACCACCCGGCTGTGTGTGCTCTTAGTACATAAATGCAATCTGTTTAGGAAAAAGTTTTGATTAGTATTTTTTAGAAAAAAATCAATATTAAACACAACAAATCAACCAACTTCTATCAGGAAGTTTTCTTTTTGAGAAATGTTGTAAAGAGAGATTTCATTTTGATTGTTGTCCCTAGTTTCCCAAAGCAGCAAGGGGAAGCTCTTACAGGTAGATGGGCAGTCAAGACAGTAAAGCCCTGCTGTAGCTAACAAAACAAAGAGAAGGTTTCTGTGGTCTGATGGGAAAATCATTGATTGCCTACAGGTGATTTTAAAGTGGTCCACGCTGATTCTCAACTTGACAGGATCTAGAATTGCCTAGGAGACAAATGTCCGGGCTTGTCTATGAAGGAATTTTCAGACTGGGTCAGCTAAAGCAGAAAGACCCACTCTTTGTGTATAACAGAGTTCCATGGACTGGAACCCTGGCCTGAATATAAAAGACCCTGAGCTAACAGAAGCATTCATCTCATTATGTTTTCTGATTATGGACGCTATATGACCATGATGCCTTATTCTTCTGCCACCATGCCTTTGCACCATGTCAGACTAGCCCCTCAATTTGTGAGCCACAATAATTTCTTCTTCCCTTGGGTTGCTTTTAAAGAAATAGGAGAAGTAATATAGACAAGCTTGTAACATAAAAGAAATAAAAGATAAAAATTTTAAGTATATTTAAGTAATATAATAGGTAAGAAAGCCAAAGATAAGTCTGCATGTGGGAAATGAAAAAGGATCAAGAACAAATAAGGAAGACCATAAATTGATAACACAATGAATATAAGTCAACAATGTACATGATCTTAGGTTGAATAGACAGGAGAATATGGTGAATGGTTTAATAGTAATCTTTCCAAAAACCTCAACATGTAACAAAATTAGGGATGCAGCTTCAGGAAATGGACTTCACATGTTTCCATTAAATCATCAAGGTAGTAGAAAGAGGCACCAGAATGATATACGTTCTACACCCAGTGAGAATCCTACTTTGTCAACATTTTGTATCTATTCTTAGAGAACTTAAATCTAAGCTATCAAAATACAAGGAGAAATATATATTTAACCCTCTAGGTACCTACCAGGCGTTCCTGGATTTTGTCTACAAGGGTTGGATCACTCAGTAGTAGAACAGGTTCACTGGATGAGTCCCCAGATATCAAGCGAAGTTTGGCTTCATTGACCACAGTGGAAAGTCCCACAGTGATAAACGATATTCCTGAAATTCTAGCATCTTCAGAAATGCTTTGGACATCTGGACTCTTGGGATGATCAATGCCATCAGTCATCAGCAAAGCCACTTTTACACCATCTTTACGTCCTTCTCTCTTAAGTAGCTTTGTGGCATTGGAAATGGCATAATAAGAGAAGGTACCTTGCCCAATTAAACTCAAAGATTTGACCCGCTGCTTAAATGTGCGTAGATCCTTCCAAGAAGACAAGGGTGGGTCGATCTGGATGGAGCTGCTAAACTGAAGGGCTGCCAGTTTGATGTCATACTTCAATGAACGACCAGGAGTCAACTGGAAAAGCCTCTCGCTCAAGCTGTCCACAAAAGCTTTCTGATTATCAAAGAGGACAATTTTAGAGCTTTCCGAGCTGTCCAAGATAAAGACAACATCTATGAAGCAAACGGTGTCTGAAAGAGAACACAAAGACTGTGTAACCTAACTGTCCCTCCTGGTGCATCCTCGGGTAACTGGAACCCCAACATGGTGTGCTGTTTGCTTTGTTTCTGAGAGACTTTGCCTTCAAAATAAAGCTTAATTTGTACAGAACTAAATATTTTCTCTCATAAAATGAAAAACAAAGCCAAACAAATAAACGTATCATATATTATCAGCATTGTAAACCCACTTAGAGCATAAAAATGGAAAGAACAACATATTTTTCAAATTAAACAAATACTAGGCAAAGGAGTTTAGATGTAAGTTAATAATATTCTGTTTAGTACTTGGGTTGTGCCATATTAGGACCTTGAAATCAAATGAGAAAGTGTCCACATTCATCACAGGAATAACAACAGAAAAACAAATTTAATTTGAAAATGGAGTTGAATGTGAAACCTAGATCAGTTTCTTAATAGTTTATTTGCTTATGGCCTTGAAGGTGCCACATACGCTCTCTGAACCAGTTTATCTAGGATGTGAGAGTGGCTGTCTCTGTCCTTCCTATTTCACAAGTGGAGTTCAAATGAAACAATTCATGCACAGTGCTGTAAAACTCTGAGGCGACCTAAATATGTAGGACTTAGTACTACCATGATATAATCGTATCAAACAGAACATCGCATGCATACATACATATGATTCTCTACTTTCATCAAACACTACTTTAAATTTTTATATTACAGCTTTCACAGGCTAAAAGTAAAACTTTTTTAAAGCACTCTATTTTTACCCCGGAAGTCATTTTTCCTTGCCAGTGTGTTTGGCTTTGGTCCTTTCTTTCTTTGTCCATACACTGCTTGAGTCATAAAAACTGGCAAAAGCAGAAGGCAGAAGGCAGCGTCTCTCTTCCTCATTATGGAAGATGGTGACAATTCATCCAACTGGTAACACCTTGAAATGGAAAATCCAGTTATAAATACATCAATAAAGGCAATGTTTACCATTTTTCCTTTTATTGAAAATAGATTTTTTTGTCATATCCTGATCGTGGTTTCCCCTCCCTCCAGTCTTTCCAGTCCTTCTGCATATCCCCTCCCAACCAGACTGATCTCCTTTCTGTCTTCCATTAGAAAACAAACAGACTTTTAAGGGACTACGAAATGACATGATGTGATGTTAGAAGAAATGGTAAAACAAAAACTGACACATTGGAGTTGTACAGAAGAAAGAAGCAAACAGAAAAGAGCCCAAGAGAAGGTACCAGAAACAGAGACCCACTCATTTGCACTCAGGAATCCGATAAAAACACTAAACTGGAAGCCATAATAGAAAGGGTTATTTACTATAATCATTTGTTGTTGTTGTTGTTGTTGTTGTTGTTGTTGTTATTATTATTATTAAATAATTTCAAGTGTGTAGAGTTAAAAACTGGCATATGGGCCAGCAACATCTTTCAGTGGGTTAAGGCACTTGCCACGAAGCATGATGACCTGTGTTTGGCTCCAGGATCCATGTAGTGCAGGAAAAGAACTAACTTAAGCAAGCTGTCCCCTACTGGCTCACTCAAACACATGCACACACACACACACACACACACAAAAAAAAAAACACATATATGCACACACTGATGAATGTATACACACACTTGTACACACATGCCACATACACACATGCACTCATGCATGCACACACATGCACTCAATCATGCATGCACACACCACACACACATGCACGCACTCATGCATGCACACACACATACCACACATATACACTCATGCATGCACACACATACCACACACAGACACATACTCATGCATGTACACACACACCACACACATACACGCACTCATGCATGCACACACACATACCACACATATACACTCATGCATGCACACACATACCACACACAGACACATACTCATGCATGTACACACACACCACACACATACACGCACTCATGCATGCACACACATACCACACACAGACACATACTCATGCATGTACACACACACCACACACATACACGCACTCATGCATGCACACACACCACACAAGCACTCATGCATACACACCACACACACACATTCATGCATACACACACCATACACATGCACACAGTCATGTTTGTGCACATGAACACATACCACATATACTCATGCATGCACACATACACACGTATGTACTCATGCATGCACACACACACATATCCCTTCACATTTCAAATAAAATACAATGAGATTTTCAAAGTTTCTAACATAAGCAAATTATGGTATCATGACAAAACGTTTGTTAGTAAATATTCACTTATATTCAATAGCTATAATTAAGCAGTACTAATTTCTCATTATGTTATGAAGAGCAGGGAGTGAGCAAAGCCATTTATCAGTGTTTTGGTCCCACTCTATTTGGGGACTATGGTTTCATCACAGTACCTGCCTTGTCATTTGCTGATTCTTCAGAATGAGTTCAGATGACTGAATGTTTGTTCCATTCATTTTCATTATAAGTAATTCTTAGCAAGTCCTTCTCTCCCTTGGATCATACAGAACCACTACCTTTTCAGTCTTACTATTATTCATACAGCATCAATGAGTTCAAAACTCAAGTCAGGGGCCAGGCAGTGGTGGCACACACCTTTAATCCCAGCACTCGGGAGCAGAAGCAGAGGGATCTCTATGAGTTCAAGGCCAACCTGGTTTTGGTCTACAGAGCAAGTTCTAGGACAGGCTCCAAAGCTACATAAAGAAACCCTGTCTCAGAAAACAAAACAAAACCAAACCAACCCTCAAGTCAGAATTAAATTATTCCTCAGCTTCCCATCTCCTTTCTCTTTTCTACTCTTGCTTGGGAAAGTTTGCCTTCATCGAGTTCAAAAGTGGAGCTGCCTATCTAACGAATCAAAAGAATGTGAGAACAAAACCAATAGATTTGCTTAAAAGCAAGTTCCAAACAATAAACAGGAAAAGACTTGAAGTCCGGAGGCCCACCTTTCAAACAACCCAGTGAAACAATAAACAGATAAACAATAAAAATACGAATTCTATATTAAAATTCTCAGTCATCTGTATCAGTCTAATATGGTCAGCTATACACAAAGTGATGTCTAAATCCCCAGAATTCTCTGACAAAAGAAGATGGATATGTTGCTGGCTCAGTATGCCCAAGGGAATAGGAACAAAAGTGTATTTAGCGCTAACAAGCTGCATGGTTTTGAGAGCTTGCCTCCTTCAGCTGCATTAACTCCAGGAGGTCTGGAAAAGGACTCACAGTTTCCTCCTTTGGCACCTTCCCTCCAGAGAATGTGAACAGGAAATTCATGACCATGATTTTCCAGATGCTCAGTAGAGGATGAAAATAAAGGCAAAGGCCGTGATGAGTGAGCTGGGAGACTGACTTCTTTCATACGTGCCAGATGGGTACCACCCCTCCCCTCCCAAAGAAGCAAGACTGTGAGGTTGGCAATAAAGCAATGCTGGCTTCAGGCCACAGGCTCTTCCTCAAATAGAATGCAGCAGCATTTACTAAGAGAATGCTGCTTCTGTAAGAACAAGCACCTGTGCTGGCCCATCTACCAAGCACACTTGGCTACATATCAACCAGGCTTCAAACCAGGTATACTAAGATAAGAAGACAGTTGGGTATTCAAAGCAAACACAGACAACAAAGCTCACTAGAACTGAGCTAAGGAAACAGAACATGCAAACGGCACATTTTTTTGAACCAGGAACATGAAAGGACTCCAAGTTATTCTGAAGGTTAGTATAAAGATAGAGTCACATAGACACACAGAGCTGCTACTGCATTTCCAGAGGGCAAAAGAAAGCAGCAGTGTTACATGGGTCCATAGCACAAGGAGCATCTCAGAAGTTCTGGGACTGAGACACTGAAAGGACTCTGGAACTATTGGCATCAAATAATGGCTTTTCCTCCCTGGAACGAAGGCACTGAGCAGAGTTCTGAAAGTATAGCTAAACCCTCGTGTGTATGACAGTCACTGACACATTCAGTCCCTGCAATAACCGTGATATCTTGGAGCTGTGGCTTCTCTGAAAGGCCTTTTGTTGGCCACCTAGAGCAAAGCTGGGCACTCTCCTGCCTTCCCATGTCTCTAGCTTCTCCATTCTAATACCTTCCTCAACTCCTTGACTTTTTTTGGCATTTGCAGGGCCACCCCTTCTGTTCACTTTCAGCATGTTCTATTGCTCTAATTTTTAATAGTTCTTCTCTTTTAGAAAGATATACAGATGGATTGAAGGTATGTAAATGAGTTAGTTAAATAAAAGAAAAACAAACCTCTGTGGTAATATAGGCAAAATGCTGTGAATGCAGATCTTCTGGCAAAAACTGTATTTTGAAATTTTGCCTAAAATTTATTTTAGGTGACTATCAGGGTGAAAACATTCAAGAGACTTTATATTTTATAATTTTTCAGGAACAAAATAATTTTTCTGTAGATTTTATGAATTTTGCTCAGTTTTTGGGTTTTACTAGTTTCTACACGAAGACAAAATGACTGGATATTCTTTATTCAAATTTCTAAACTAGTCAAATGATAAAAATACTCTATTTTTGTAAAAATTCATTTAAAACCTTTAAAAAGATTCCCAAAGATGTTAACATTATTGTAGTACAGTTTAGTAAACTATAAAATTGGAATAAAATTTGCAAAACAAAATAATTAAATACCTTTAAAACTAGTTTTAGCTTAGTTTAGCAATTATTCATGTTTATCTAACAGTTGATTGCAAGTATCAGCAGAGGGCAAGGTTTTCAATAAGCTCCCTTCCCATGACCAGGGCATGAGCTGTTTATCCCCACAGGTTCCTGGACGGCCCTGAGTTAAGGAATCAAAAGCAAGCAGCTGTGTCTTACCTTAGGCAGTCTGTCAAACAGGAAAGAGAGACCAATGTGGTAGAGCCCACAGAAACCAGAGCGGTAGATGCAAACAGCAACGACTGGTTTAGGGATGCGGTTAACTCTTTGATATCGTTCTGTTGTCTGGGAAATAATGTCTTTGCTTTTGAATTTTTTGCAATCTCTTAGTCTTGTTTACTAGAATGGTTAGGCATTTGGCCAAGGTGCAAGATCTGGGTGGGATCAGTAAGCAACTTAAAGGAACAGTGTCCCTGCAAAATAACTCTGTGTTTTCCAAGACTTCTGTTCTGAAAAAGAAAAAAAAAATTGAGAAAATTTTCTACATATCAGTCATTAGTTGGCTGTCTGCCTTTGCTGCTCACACTATATCCTTCTTTTGATTTCTGGTTTTGTGCTTTGCCTGGGGTTTGCTCTCTGAGATGCTGGTTAGAATGACACTGAGAAGCATAGAAATGATATCAGACTCATTTGATATTCGTGTTCTGAAGAAATTGAGATTAATAATTCTCAAAGTTGAATCATGAGCACGTAGCAGTTCATTGTTCTAGTCTTCTTACTTCTGATTCTTGGAACTCTTTGTAATAGAAAAGTTAAGTAATATATGGTCTTAGTTGAGTTCTGGCTCTGCCTCTAACGTCTATGAGGGCCTCACACTCCCATTTAGGAAACAAGGCAGAGATTCATCTGTTAAGATGTTTTTCTAACTGTAATTATAACTGAGGGCAATAAGTTCTCCAGCTTTGCCTGCTTTTAGCTGAGTTTAAATCACCTCCCTAACTTTGGCGGTGACAGAACTGAACAGTGTGATATTTACTGTTGGTCTCCTACTGACTGGAGGTGCTGGAGACCACTGGGTGTGTCACCACTAATCGAAGCCACCTTGCAGGTTGCAGCTATGAAAGTTACTTTTCACTATCTTTTCTAGTGACCGTTGCCTTTCCACCTCATCAGGGGACTAAGGCTCCCTGTTCTCCGATTAAAGATACTTTTTAAATAACTAAGTGCAGTATCACTCATGCTTGAGAAAAACTAAATGACTTGAGTTTTTTTTTCTTTTTTTTCTTTTTTCTTTTCTTTTCTTTTTTTTTTTTTTTCATGACAGGGTCTCACCTTGTAGCTCTGGCTGTTGTCCTGGAACTCACTGTGAAGACCAGGCTGGCCTCGAACTCACAGAGATCTCCCTACTTCTGCCTCCTGAGTGCTGGAATTAAAAGTGTGCACCCATACACTCAGCTGGCACAAGATCTCCTAATAACTAAATTTTCTTTACATTTCAAGAAGCCAGGACATCTAGTGACCGGCCCCAGCCTCACCCAGGATATAGCAGCCTGAGCATTAGAAAAGGAGACCACTACAGATTGTCAAATCTGTGACTATCCTGGAACCCACCTATCTGACATGCCCCCTAAAATTCCTCTCCGAGCCGTGCACCCACAGGACCTGAGCAAAATGGATTTTTGCTAGTGTGCGCCCACGTCTTTGGACTGCTGGCTTTATGAATAGGACCTTTTCCATGCCTAAAATACTTGCCTTCCAGTCAGTGGCTGGCAAGGAACGTGGGCTTGTGATGACAGTTTTATAGCGGTTGGTATTCTGAGATGTCTATGCATGAAATGTCATTGCAGCTGCCCATTGTCTTTTTTCCTGCTTTCTAATCTGTGGACTCAGTCCATAATAAGTCAACATTTATTGGGGCAAAATATACCTTATCAATCTACAGATGATAGACTCCTCCATATGGGCTTTCTCTGACATCCATAGCAGCTTGATTACTGGGGAAAGCAATATATATGCTCTTATGATTATTTAAAATTAGCTCTCTTTTTTATTATTTGTGTGTGTGTGTGTATCTATGTATGCTGGGTATAGTGTGTGTGCCACAGTATAGGTGTGGAGGTCAGAAAATAACCTTGTAGAACCGGTTCTCTCCTTCTAACTTTACATGGGTTCTAGGAATGAAACCCAGATAGTCAGGCTTAGGCTGCAAGGGCTATCTCCCTTCTTCTGAGCTACATTACAGGTCCTATAATTAGCTTTTTTTTAGGATGACGTTTTAACATTATGATTCCCTTAGTACAGCAGTAACAGCCTCTGTCCCATCCTCCCCAAGCAGGTGTCAGATGTGGTGCTGAGGGCTTCACAGACTTCACCGTCTGCTCTCCTTGGGCATGCCTTTCAAAGTCATGGGAGTGGCGGTGACTGGTGGTTAGCAGAGATTCTCAGGAGCCAGTATGGTGAGGTAAGAAAGTCCACACATTTATAAATGGCAGCCAGAGTAACGTTGGTGGTGACAGAATGGCTGCGTCGTGACTACCAGTGTCAACACCTTGCCGGTGATGCTGCCTGTGCATCAGGTTGAGTAAAGAATGTGGAGCCTGAGACATGTGGGCCATTTCCACCTTGTCTGACAGAGAATTTCAAAGTAACTCAAATGATTGTCAGATATAGTTGCAGGTCCCAACACAGGATGTGATTTCTTGGTTCTTTTTGACATTAAGTTAGCTCCATTCAATCCTGACGGACGATCAAGATATGCAAACATACTTCTGCTCCTTCTTTTGTAACTATGAGGTCACCTGGGGAGGGGTGGCTTTCAGCAGCCTTGATCTAAAGCAGCTTCACTACCTAGACAACAGAATACTAATGTTTTGATGTCTCAGAGTGATAAAGCAGTTGACTGAGTTGTCCTTTGTATCATGTTAATAAAGTCCACCTATTTATGCTGGGTATAAAAGCTGTGGAAAAATAAACGCGAGTGATTTCAATAATCACTGGAATACTCTCCCCGTATTATTCTATGGTTTCTGTCTTATTTTCTTTATGTGCCTTCATATTCATTATTTATATTTCTAAAATATATACAGAAACATCAAGAATGTATTGGTTCTATTCATCAGCAAAGAGAAAAATTAAAGTCCTTCAAAGATGATAGGAAATGAAAGTTGTCATTGGCAATGAAGCTTGGGAGATGGGGTCATAAGTCTAGAACAGTGGATTCCACCCCCAGCTTCCTCACCAAACTTTGATTGAGTTTATCTTTCCCATACCCTCTAATTTTATTGCTTTTTTTGCTATTGCTATTATTATTTTAAAAACTTTCCTTTTAGAATAACTTTGGCATGCAGTAATTTGACACAATTGTTTTCTTACATCATTTATTCTCTAATAAATCTTCCTTAATCTTCTGGCATTTGGTTCCCAGGTTGAGTAATTGTCACACATGCAACACATATTGTCCCCAAGAGCAAAGTGGCAGCATAAACCCCACAACATTATGCCTACTAGAACGTCCCTTTTGTATGTTTCCCTCCTTCATGTTGTTTCTTCCTTATCAATATTGGGATGAAAATATTGGGATGCTATCTAGAAAAAATGGACAATTTTCCTTTCTAATAAATACCAAAAAAGAGGTTGGATAAATCTTAGGTGTGAAAGATCTGTTTTAATTTTATTATTCCCTTCACTCAATGAATAGAAAAGTTAACTTTTTCATTCAACACCCATTGAAAGACCAGAGCTTTTAATAACACTAATTGACTTCTGCTTTAAAACACACACACACACACACACTCACAACTTTTCTATGGTGTGTATGGTTTGTCTGTGTGTGTGTGTTCCTTTGTGGGAATTCTGGCGCATGGGTACCACAGTGCATAATGGCAGGGGAGTGTTTGTGTGTTGGTCCTTCCTTTCTTTTATTGACACCGGCTCCCCTGTTGTTTCTGAGGATTTGAACTCAGGTCCTCACACTTGTGTTGCAAGCTGTATCTTCAGCCCTACATCCTGCCTTTAATGTAGAAAATATTTGCTAGTTTTCAATTAGTTGATTTTACTTTCTGGTATTGGTGTTGTAGTATATGTTGATGAAATTATTTAATTCCCTAGGATAAGGTATTAAAACTTCTTATACTAAAGGCAAACAATAGTACCAAACTTCAAAATAGAGTAAAGACAAAGCACATTTAATTTTCTCCATTTCAAAGTTGATAAAACAGGGGGTAATGTTAACAGCCACAGAAAGAATAAGGTAGAATTAGAGAGAAAATTAAGTTCAGCTCTTTATTGCGGCCACTCGCTACCTCTCATTTTTCCTGAGCACCCCTGGAGGCTGTGCTCTTTTACACTTACCAGGCTTGTGGCAGAGGAGGAAAAGAAGGAGGCTGCATGCCAAGAAATTTACATTTGGAAAATATGAGTTTAACTTTAGGGGCAAGTGGCTCAGGAAAAGCCATCATGAGCCAAATTCCAGCATGTTATGGCTCTCACTTCTCATTGTGTAAATCTTGGTGCTTGACCATCAAAGGCATGAACACTCCATCTTAGAACTTTCTAATGACTGAGAAACTTTCTCCTCCAGGTTTGCGTAGTTTTATCCAAGTAGCTGAAGGTTTTATACTGATCACATTATCTGCAGTTCATGTAATTGATACCTGATGAAAATACAGCTAGCAATACAGCTAGGGCGCAGCACTGGTGTGAATAATAAATCCATGAAACTGATCAGTGTATTTAAGATAGATTCAGAAAAAAAGAATAATTTTTAAAATCCTGAGCAAAAATGATTTTAAGCATGTAGTTTATTGTCCCCCACTGTGTCTCGCTCTGTGCCTGCCCATAATATATTGTTTCATATAATATTATTCCAAATTAAGGTCATAGAGTCATTTTTAAGGTTTTATCAATATGTAATTTTTCTAATATACTAGCTTGCTTCTTCTACTCTTTTAAACTCTGCACGAAGGCAAACTCAGTTGTAGATAAAGTAAGATAAATTGGAAACAAATTTTTAATTTACTATTTGGGGTTTTGAAAGCTTTTAATAGCTGGGCAGTGGTGGCGAACACCTTTAATCCCAGCACTTGGAAGGCAGAGGCAGGTAGATCTCTGTGAGTTTGAGGCCAGTCTGATCTATAAGAGCTAGTTCCAGGATAGGTAGAACTGTTACACATAGAAACCCTGTCTCAAAATCAAGACAAACAAACAAAAAAGAGGAAGCTTTTAACAATACTAAACCATATACTAAAGTTATTTGCTATAATAATCATTGCTTATAACAAGAACTACAAATTCTGAAATTATACATATGTAACTTTATTTACTATTAATATAAGTGATTTTTTTTACTCAAAATTACATATTGCATGTTTTGCTAATTGATCAAATTCAGAAATGCCAATGCAAATTAGCCAAGAAATACCATGACGCTTAGGCATTATTGCTTTAAAAAGATATTTGGGCACCACCTTGTGGAACTTTGTGGAAAGTGCCTAATGTCAACAAATTAAAGTTGTTCACTGCCTATGGTGCTGAATGAGAGGGATAGAAATTGGTTTCTACACATTTTCATTTTTAAAATGAATATTTATTTTTATTTTATCTTATGTGCATTGGTGTTTTGCCTGCATCCATGTCTGTGTGAAGGTGTCAAGTTCCCTGGAACTAGAATTTCAGACAATGGTGAGCTGCCATGTGAGGGTGAGAATTGAATCAAGGTTTTCTGTAAGAGCAGCCAGTGTCCTTAACCACTGAACCATGTCTCCAGATCCAACAAATTTTCTTATAGGAGAACAAAGAAGTGAGTCAAAACAGTAGGCAAACTACTTTTCTATGTGAATGGAAAAACTGGCTAATGTAACATCAGATGAAATCCAAACTTACGTAAATTAACTTGTTTCCTGCTGTTTAAGGAATAAGTAGAAAACAGGTCATAAAGTTGTCATCTAGTGCAAAGAAATAGAAAGTCAACAGGCAATGGAGAGGTCTGTAGAGAACGCTGGCTGTCCTTCAATGAGAACCCACAAGGCAGCTCACAACTGCTGTAACTCAAGTTCCAAGGAGTGTGACCCTGTCTTCTAGCCTCCACAGCACAAAGTACACACACGGTGCACAGACATATGTGCAAGCAAAACACGCAGACATAAAAATAATAATAATAATTAAAAGGCAATGGCAAATTCTACCAAAATGTTTATACAGAGAAACGAATTTTTATGTTTATGTACATATTTATGGTGTATAGTGTGATAATTCAACACATGATTTGTAAAGGGCATCTCATGCCCTTACACTTTACCACTTAAATCAAACCTTTCTTTGAAAAGTAATCAAATTTGAAATATGGAATTCTGAAATGTCTAGGAGAAAAACTATTCAGATTTCCACCTGGAGAAGAATAAAATGGGTTATATCACTCACCTTGTACAAAAATCAATTCAAAATGAATCTAAAACTTATCTTAAAGCTGAAACTTCTAGAAGAAAACTCTTGGGATGCCCTTCAAGATAATGGTACAGTCCAGAACTTTTTAAATAGAACACCAGTACCATAGGAACTAACCTGAAGTATTCACAGATGGAACTACGAAACAAAAGGTTTCTGTCCAGCAAAGGAAACAATCAGGAGAGTTAACAGACAGCTCACAGCATGGGAGAATGTCTTCCCAGCTACACTTCAGAGAAGGTGCTGATGACAAGAATTAAAAGGATTTGTAGAAATTAAATACCAAAGGCATAACTTGGTATTTAATTTAATTTAACTTGGTATTTAATAATAAAATAAATACCAAGGAGAAAACTGCCAATTAACAAATAGGCAAATGAACTTAACAGACAGCTTTTAAAAAAGAAATACAAGTGGCCAATAACTATTATAAATAGTGTTCAATATCCCTACCTATCAAGGAAATGTAAATTAAAATACTTTGATTTACTACTTCACCCCAGTTCAAACAGCTATTGATAAATCTGACAACAAGTGTTGGAGAGGATATGTGGAGAAATGCACTTTTATCCACTGTTGGTGGGGGTGCAAAGGAGTACTGCCATTGTAGAGTTCAGTGTGGAGAGTTCTCAAAGCATTAACAATAGAACTGCAATATTATCCAGCTATTTTACTCCTGGGCAAGTACCCAGAGAACTCCATACCCTACTATAGAGATATTTAGACACCAAGTTTATTGCCGCTTTATTCACTGTAGAGAAGAACTAACTGGAATCAACCTAATTGTTAATCAGCAATGAAATAGATAACAAAATTATATATATATATATATATATATATATATATATATATATATATATACATTCTCAGCTCTGAAGAAAAACGAGTTTAAAAATTTGCTAGAAAATAGATGGACTGTCCTAGAATTCACTCATACTGACCGGGCTTGAACTCAGAGATCCGCCTGCCTCTGCCTCCTGAGTGCTGGGATTAAAGGTGTGCGCCACCACTGTCCAGCTTGAAATGCATCTTTTGAAAAAAGACAGAGTGATGACTTGGGGATTGTGTGTGTGTGTGTGTGTGTGTGTGTGTGTTAGAACAAATACACAAAAGATATGTCAAATGTCAAAGGTGGGATGAAAAATATAGGTAGTATGTGCCATTATCCTGTGTTAGTCTATTTTTCTGCATGTTTGAAATTTTCATAATAAAATTTTAAACCAATAAGTAAATAAATGGATAAATATAAACTCTGAAATAATTTTCTACCCAGGCTAACATGAAAGATAGAGTAATAGGAGCTAGGGGAGGGGCAGCCTCTACTGGTTTAGTTAGGCTTCTATTGCTATGGTAATGATCATGACTGAAAGCATCTTAGGGAATGATGGAAGAGTGTCTAGGTATTACTTTTATATGTTAATAAAGAAACTGCCTTGGCCCTTTAATAGAACAAAAAATTAGGTAGGCGGGGTAAACAGAACAGAATTCTGGGAAAGAGAAGGGAGATGCTTCAGGCAGTTGCCATAGTTAGTCACCATGCCTCTCCTCTCCAAGATGGACACAGGTTAAGATC
The DNA here is from genome assembly GCF_903992535.2 of Arvicola amphibius. Classification (NCBI taxonomy): domain Eukaryota; kingdom Metazoa; phylum Chordata; class Mammalia; order Rodentia; family Cricetidae; genus Arvicola; species Arvicola amphibius. The sequence continues at coordinate 156,880,356 of NC_052048.2, forward strand.
TCTCCTGGTAAGCGACCATCTCATGGTGCTACACAGATTACTAAATATGGGTTAAAACAAGATATAAAAATTAGATAATAAGAGGCTAAAACTAATGGGCCAGACAATGTTTAAAAGAATACAGTTTCCATATAATTATTTTGGGTAAAGCTAGCCGGGTGGCGGGACACAGCCCGCCACTGGGGAGATGCTTCAGGCAGTCGTCATATAGAGTCACCATGCCTCTTCTCTCTGAGATGGACACAGGTTAAGATCTCTCCTGGTGCTACACGGATTACTAAATATGGGTTAATTAGCCAATAAGAGGCTAAAACTAATGGGCCAGACAGTGTTTAAAAGAATACAGTTTCCGTGTAATTATTTTGGGTAAAGCTAGCTGAGTGGCGGGACACAGCCCGCCGCTCCATCTACAAGGGAAAAAGGGTTTATTTGGATTATATATCTCAGGCCAGAGTCTGTTGAGGGAGTCCAAGGGAGGGAACTCAAGGCAGGAACCTGGATGCAGAGACTGAATCAGAAGTCCTGGAGCAATGTTGTCTACTGGCTTTCTTCCCTTGGCTTATTCAGCCTGCTTTCTCTCTTTTTTTTTCTTTAAAAAATTTTATTTAGAAAGTATAAACCAATTGTACCACCTGAGTTTTCTTTTAATACAAGACTCATGATGCAAAGCTGAAGTCACTGTGAGCTGGGCCTCAAGGACAGCTGTGAACCACACATGACTAATAATAATTGCTCAGGGACCATGAGCTGTGAATAGAGAAACACAATCAAGATCTATAGTGTGTGGTGGCTGAAGAGGCACACATGGAGAAGCTACACAGGCTTAGTCACGCAGATGTCCGTCTGCTGTCACTGCTCAGCACAAGGTTCATGAAGCCAGGATGCATGACTTCCCAGGGGTTTCTATAGTTCATCTTTGCCTGGCGCACAGCCTGCTTTCTTATATACTCTGTCAAGGGATGGCACAGTCTACAGCATACTGGGCCCTTCCACATCAATCATCAGTCAAGAAAATGCCCCATAAACTTGCCTACAGGCAAATCTTAGGGCAACATTTTTTTTATTTGTTTATTTTTATTTTTATTTTTATTAAAAATTTCCATCTCCTCCCCTCCTCCTCCCTCTTCCCTCCCCTCCCTTCCACCCATACCCCCACTCCGCCCCTCTCCAAGCCAAAGAGCCATCAGGGTTCCCTTCACTATGTTAAGTCCAAGGTCCTCCCAGCTCCCCCTAAGTCCAGGAAGGTGAGCAACCAAACTGACAAGGCTCACAGTGAGCCCGTCCATGCTGTAGAGTTCACATTCATCGCCGTTGTCCTTGGTTTCTCAGTTCTCCTCCGCCGTCAGCCACATTCAGAGAGTCCGGTTTGGTCCCCTGTTCCATCAGTTCCATTCCAACTGGACTTGGTGGTCTCCCGTTAGATCTGTCCCACCATCTCAATGGGTAAACGCACTCTTCATGGTCCTGACTTCCTTGCTCATGATCTCCCTCCTTTTGCTCCTCATCAGGACCTTGGGAGCAACATTTTATTTTCAACTGAAGCTCCCTATTCAGTTTGCTAGCTTGGATCAGGTAACAAAAATCTAAGCAGCACACCTGCCCCTGGGATCCTATGCAAGATCCCACATAATCCACCATCTTTTGGATTTATTTACCTCTGGTTCTTTATTTTTTATCTTTATTTTTACTTTCACATTTTGTGTCTTCGCTCAAAGTCTTTTCCCAGCGCAGAACCTTTGCTCTTCCAATGCTTAGATTATCAGCTTGCAGATACTGTTGTGGCAGGCTCTCTGGATTCATAGTTCTTGTTCTCAAGAGGACTTCCTTGTCTAAACACACACACACACACACACACACACACACACACAATTATTTTTCATCATATTTCTGTTTTTTTCTTTCTTGTATTCTACTGGAATATGACATCAAGGAAACAAGGATTCCATCAGTCTTGTTCAATAATTGGCATACCTTTTCAGATAAAGGACAAGTTTCTTAGGTTTGATGGATCATAAGGTATTTGTCACAAGTACTAAAAAGTACTCTGTAGTACAAAGGCAGCCCCAGACAAAGATGCAAACAAATGGGCACAGGTAATGTCTTAGTAAAATTTTGTTCACACAAACAGGCAGCAGAAGAAATTTGGGAAATTGATCATAGTTTCTCAACTGTAGATAGTTTACACCCAGAAGAACAGATAATTCCTAGATAGCTTATGAAATATTTGTAGAATCAATGATTAAAAGTCAGAGGATGGCTGTTAGGGCCACACAATCAACTCACTAGATACTTCCAAACACCCAGAAATCCCAGTATAGAACACAGTTTAGGTAGAAAATTCTTAAATGGATTTCTTGGCCCCTATCACCTCCTCTCCAAGTCTTCTACAATCTATCCTAGACAGCAAGTGCATCTAAACCACAACTTTTTGAACTTATAGTTTTGAAGACATTCTGCTCTTTCACTGTTAGTGGCAAAAGTCCAACTCAAACTAGGTTAGACAAAAACCAACACAGTATTTATTAAATTTGCTAACCATTCTGATTGGTAAAGACAAAAGTATGCCTGAGATGTTGTGTGTTTAAATACCAGGAATCTTTTTGCCCCACAAGACAAACATACTGGAAAAGTGAATCTAAGCCTTAGACATTCTAGTTAGTATATTCTCCCTGTGCATTTTTCAGCTCTGCCTTGTTTCTCTAAACACAAACATGTTTTCTGTAGATGGAAGACATCACTGACAGCTACAGAGGCACATCAACCCAGCACCAGGGTGAGCCTACAAAAGGTCAGAGACTGTCTTCTTTGTGATCTATAGCTTACGAGTCCCAGGATCATGTGTTCATTACTAATTCAACATAAATCAGATAGCAGGATAAATCATATGTCTTCAGTCCTGTTGTGTCTGAAGGACTAGTTCCCTAGAGCTATCCATCGTGTCCTCTTCTACACAGAACTGTGAGCCTTGAAGAGAGGGGTTTGATGAAGACACCCCATTTAGGACTGAGTGCTCCAAAGTCTCACTACACATTGAGCGGTTGTAGGTCTCTGTGCTAATTCCCATCTACTGCTTCTCTAATAAGGGTTGAGTGATGCCAAACATTTTCTTGTAGAAAAGAAGCATACCTGTAAAGGGACAGAAAGTCAACAGTTTAGACATTGGGGACTAATTGATCTTGGGAACTAATTGGTTTCTATGGCCATTACTCATCTTATATATGGATAGCTTTCCATCCTTGTTAGAGGAAGTATGGCTAATGGCCTCCTTGATACTATGTACAAAGTTCACAGGAAGAAGGAAGAGTTCTTTTAGACAAAAGCAGTATTATCTGCAATGGTGATTTGCGAGGCATGGTAGCACTTGGAAAGCTGAGGAAGAAAGATCGCCTAGAGGCCAATGTGGCAAAATGAGTTTCAGGCCAGTTTAAGCTAAAATATCAAAAATAAAGCAAAGCAAAAAAATGAAGTAGCATAAAAAGAGGTGAACAATGTACACATCCCTGCTATGTACAGCTGACATCAGCCAACGATCCTCTTCTGTGACAATCTGCTGTTCTCTGTGATCTGGAGAAGGATCTGTAATAGTGAAACCTATGGTTTTAAATGAGTTAGTTTGTTAAGTATACAGCAACCTAAAGTTAAAGAAAAATAGCAAGAAATGGATATAGGGAATTAGACAATAAATTAGAGAGTTAGAAGGTAGGTAGGTAGGTAGATAGATAGATAGATAGATAGATAGATAGATAGATAGATAGATAGATAGATAGATAGATAGGTAGGTAGATACCATCAAATCAAAGGCTCAAAACACCCAGGAAAAATTGACTAGAGAAGCCATTAGGTCTACTGGAGTTCCTGACAGAATACCAAGCAAAGCAGTGTTCCCTTGGGTGAGACTTCCAAGTAAAAGAACAAATAACAGCAGAAAGTTAACATAACTAAGTTAGGGACTTAACAAACATCCAAAAGTGACTAAGTAGAGAAGTTGTGCCAGTCACCTGGAGTTCCTGATTGAGTTTTCTTTCTTTGGATGAGTTTCCCATGGCTGAGCCTCTGGTTTCTCTTTCCCACTCCAGGTATTTTTACATCGTGGGATAAACAATAGTAACCTCTGTTGAAAATAATTTGCCTTCTGGCTGTCTTCCAGGGCATGATGCTTCTATTTTTCAGCAGTTTTACTATTCTCTTTCTCCCAGAATTAGGGAGTTCAGTTAATCCCCTGATAAGAGAGCTTGGAGGAAAGTTGACATAAATGGGTTTGGGTCTGAAGTGGGGAGTAGGCAATGCCACTTCTAGAGCTAGCATAAAGTAAATTGCATGTGCCAACTGGCTATTCTGTAAATACAGATTAGATAGATCTAAACTGTGCCTACTTCTTCTTGGTGGCTGCTTTCTAATATAGTCGAGTCATTGCAATAGATACTATTAGTCCCCAAAGCCTAAACTATTTACTTCCTGTCCCTTTATAGAAAAGTTTGTCAATTTCTATTCTATAGGATAATGCTCAACATTGTTAAGCCTTCATCAGAGAAGTTTCTTCTTGCAGTAGATGATCAATAACACAGAAAGCCACGACTGAACAATGTGCAGAGAGTGAGAGACTGTGGAGCATTCAGTCCTAAAGGGACGTCTTCATCAAACTCCTCCCATGAAGGCCACAGTTCTGTGTAGAAGAGGAGGTGATGGATGGCTCCAGGAAAAACAGTCTTCCACACACAATAGGCCAGATACACATGTATTCTTACAGATATTGACAGCACACACAAGGTTTGTAAGGGTTGAAATCAGATAAAATTCTAGTACTGAGAAGGGGAAGTGGACCCAACATCCTATCCCTAGCCAAGTAGCTCTTTGCAATTGGTACCTACCGGAAAGGAAACACCAGTTTTCTTCAGTGTAATGTCCAGAATGGGCCCTGTGGTGGCTTGAAAGAAAATGGCCCCCAGAAAGGGAATGGCACTATTAGGAGGTGTGACCTTGTTTGTTAGAGAAAGTGTGTCACGGTGGAGGCAGGCTTTGAGGTCTCATGTATGCTCAAGATATGCCTAGCCTCTCAGACCACTTTCTGTTGCCTGCAAGTCAAGACGTAAGACACTCAACTGCTTCTCCAGCATCATGTTTGTCTGCACACCACCATGCCATACCATGATTATAATAGACTAAACTTCTGATAATGTAAATTACCCTAACTAAATATTTTTTACTCTACAAGAACTGCCATGGTCATATTATCTCTTCTTAGGAATAGGTTCACATAAGACAGAAGTTGGTACTTTGAGTGGGGTATTGCTATGACAAGTCTGACCATGCTTTTGTTTGAAGGAATATGGACCTTGGGACTGTGGGTTAGCAAAGTAGGTGAGCACTTTAAGTATTGCCTAATGGGCCATACTAGTAGGAGCATGGAAGATAGTGGTGCTGAGTGTGATTTGTTGAATTGTGGGTATCTGATTCAGGAAGTTTCAGATGTAAAGAATATTAATATATGGCATAGAGGTTCTTATGAAATTTTGGTAAAGAATACAGCTGTTTTTTGCCCTTGTCCAAAAAGTCTGCCTGAAGCTAAAGTGAAGAGATTTGGATTAATAATTCCATTGGCAAAGGAAATCCCAAAACAGCCTAGTGTAGACTCTGTCACATGGTTACTAGTGTTCATGCTTATAAAGATTTGTAATAAAAAGTACCTAGCAAGGCAAAATAAAAATGTACTATTTGAAGAGAAAAATAACATCAGGAAGTGGAATAAGACTAAGCCCTGTATTCAAGGAGACAAAAAGAAATGACTTAAGGGAGTGACCTCAGAGCAAGGCCTCATCCAGCAAAGTTTCTAATTTGTGAAAAGGAAATAAAGAAAAGTTTTGAGCCAGGTGTGGTGGTGCACACCTTTAATCCCAGCACTTGGAAGGCAGAGGTTGGCAGATCTCTGAGTTTGAGGTTAGCCTGTTCTACAGAGCAAGTTCCAGGACAGCCAAGGTTAGGTAGTAAAGGCAACAATCAAAAACAGAAAGCTGGTGAATAGGTAATGAATGAGAGGGCCATGTTCCACCCATTAAACACTTTATATCTCATCTTTTCCATGACAGCTTCCCCAACTTTCCTAGCTGAAGTGAGCATTGTAATTGTCTTCCAGTTATCTACTTTAGCGGAGTTTTCTAGATAGGATGTAAATGATCTTGGAATATAGTTCACTGGTAGAAGGCCTGCTTGCATGCATGATGCCCTGTTTTCAAATCTCAGCATCACACACACCAAAGAAAAACATGCAAGCTATCCAGGTAATTTTGAGTTTCAGTTAAAAAAAATATGGTCTGTTAGCATATGCATATCTTATAATATTTAGGACATACTTCTGAAAATTTTTACTGCATATCTGAAATCCAAATTTAATTTGTTTTCCTGAGCATTTTTGTAATCTGAACACCAACTTATTTTCTGATTATTGCTCAGACATTGTTCAACAATTAACATAGTCAATATAGATGGCACATATGCTATTCACTTGCATATCCATTATAACAAATTAACGAACAGAATACCATTCCCTGGCTAGAGCAGTGGTTCTCACCTTCCTTATTCTGTGCCCTTTTAATACAGTTCCTCATATTGTGGTGACCCTCAACCATAAAATTATTTTCATTGCTATTTCCAAACTGAAATTTTGTTACTGTTAGGAATTGCATTGTAAAATATCTTATATGCAAGGATATATAATATGCAACCCCAAAGGGTTCACAACCCACTGGTTAGAACTGTTGGGATACAGCAACTAATTTAAAAAAGGACACAATACAATATCTAGCTCAGGTCAATAAGACTACAAAGATGCTTGCTGGTGATTTCTAGGGAAGAAGCTTTCTTGCTCTTCAGAGCTTTCAGAAAAGACTGCCCACAAGAAGAAATCCCTACAGTTAAAGAATCAACCTTTTGATGAAGCTAATCAGAGAACCAGAGAATAAAAAGAAACATGGTCCATATTGGCATCATTCCCTCACCCAATCAACGTGGAAGCTCATTACATCTCTGAACGTACAGTACACAATCCAAATACACAATCCTTTGGGGCTTGAATTGAACTGGCTCAACCCAGTGTCTCTTAAATTCTCTTCCTACTCTCTTCCTACTCTGATTCCTTCCCACATTATCTATGGAAGCATCATCTAAGGAAATTTATAGAATTTTGTGCTGGGATGTAAACAGTTTCTGTTGTCTAATGTTATCTCACAAGTTAAAGGAAGGAATTCAACCTTATTTTACTTCTGTTATAATGCATATGTGCATACATATATATGCATGATGATTATTCATCAGTAATAATTGTGGAATGAAGATCTACTTGAAACAGTTCATATTCTGGAAATGCTTCTCTTTCCAAATACTTTGATCACTTAAACTTGAAAATTTCCTTAGAATCTATCATGAGAATCCTATTTTTCCACCTTCTTATTCTGTAATATTTCCACAAGGGTATATTCTTTTGGCATCTGCCTGCCCTTGGGTTAATCCTACCTATGGGAGAAGTACCGATATTTATCCTGAACAATGAAAGTTAAAAATCCAATATCCACTTTCCCATTTTGCTCGAACTGGAAGAATAGAACTGTGTTAAAGATCATGTATATGTGTGCCTTCATTTTCTTCACATTTATTTTCTAAGATCTAAAGAATGAGCGACACCCTCTAAAGCTGCAGTTTCTAGAAAGCAGACTACCAGGAGTTCAAAATCTAAGAACAGGAACTAGGATGCTTGCTTTGGATCAGAGGGTGAGTCTAAGCCACATTCAGTTATACATACTGACATTTGATTTGTTTGTCTCTGACTCTAAACCCAGAAGAAGAATGTTCTAGGCAATCACCAATAATGTCTATCTCCTGTGTATATATGTAGACATAGTTTCAGAGTTACTATGCACTGTTTCATTCCATTATGTATTCTCTACTCCCTAAACTCTGCCGGGTAAAATAAATACAAATGAAAGAAAACTTTAGCTTCAAAGGAATTATTTATAGTAATCAAAATTTCAAAGAGTTAGTAGTAATAGCACTGTTAATTTTAACCACAGAAAGTTCTGGAGCCAATGCTTTTATTAGAACAAGTCTGTTGAATACGGTGGGTAGACTTTACTCATATCCAAAAACATCAAAGCAGCTGCTGACACACCCACATTATTTATAGGCCCATAAATGAGAATCTTCTTTCCCAACATTTACATAGAGTTGCAAGAGAGGAACTCCCTGTCAATAATACAGGTATTTAATAAATGCAATTTTAACATTTATATGATTTAACATAAAGTATTCCTACATAAACAGGATACTATAAATCTTCAATTAGGCTGGTAAATTTACAGTAAAACAAATGACATTTTTTCAAAGTTCATGTACCACAACCCTCATACTTATGTCCTAAACATGAACTTACCCTGTTTCAGAGAGTATTAAAGAAATTAAAGAATGCTTTAAGCTGCCTGTAGAAACTGTTCATCAGCCTCATCTTTTAAATAGCCCAGCCCTTTGCGGTCATACTCAGTCACCTGGGGCTCTTCATTTTATGCTGAATACATTTACTTCTGACATACTTACAAGAAGTGAATGTGATGTGCATCTTGTTGGCTAACATATAAAAAACAAACATGGATTGGAATTTTAATTCTTAAACAATTAAGTACACAACTACAGAGATTTTCCATCTTAGCAAAAGTAAAGCTGGTTTCTAGAGAGATTGTTTTAAATCTAATTTTGAGCATCCATTACATAATTTATGTGCCATGTGTGAGCATTCCTCATTGCTTACAGTATCATTCTATTCCACACTGAGACAATTCCTCTCTTGCACACTGTTGCCACCTGACAATGGCAGTTTGGAATGACTGTAATTGATGCCAACGTCCCTCCACATAACATCACAGTTTTTATGCAATCCAATCTGTGTGTAGAAGAAAGTTCTGCATACTGATCATTAAATTTTATAATTGGTATTATAATGTCTGAAGAAGCACTTTTTTGTTTGTTTGTTTTTGAGACAAGGTTTCTCTGTGTAGCCCTCACTATCTTGGAACTCGCTCTACAGACCAGGGTGACCTGGTGCATAGAAGTTGTTTTTCTTCTTGTTAACAGCTCTGTGTTACTGTCTTGTTAAAGAGTAGGAACTCATTGACTGCATCACAGTACAAATTTGTTCCCCCACTTTCATATTCGATTTTCAACAGAATAGAATTTCCCTTGTCAATTGAATGGATTTGCAGGCATAGATCATGCATCTTTGGGCCAGTCTGACAGAAAAGTGATTTCTTTCACATTTCATCATACAAGCATCTTGTTCTTATCAGTAACATGCTTACACCACGTGATTAACTGAACTGAAGTTGGAGCCGTTCTCTTCTTCAGTCCAGGTTGATTCCAGCAGGAAGCCTGAAGAGAAAGAAGGGCATCAGAAATTTTCTTGTTTCCCTATTTAGGGCTTTCTGTTTTCCACAAACTCATATATTGCTGGTCTAGCTGTTTTAGGCAGGAGTGGATAATAAATAATAATAATAATATAGTTGGTGTGTGATTTTTCTATTACTGTGATAAAACACCATTACCAAAGCAGCTAATAGAAGAATAATTTATTTGGGCTTACATTTCCAGAGGCATAAGAGTCCATTACCATCAAAGCAGTGGAGGATGGCATCAGGCTGGCTTGAACAGCAAGCCCAGAACTCACGTCTTAAACCACAAGCAGGAAAGAGAGAAAACATAGTTGAATCAGTGATTGACTTATGAAACCTCAAAACCTATCCCCAGTGAAATACTTCTTCCAGCAAGGCCATACCTCCTAAACCTCCCCAAACAGACACTAACTGGGAACCAAGAGTAGTAAGGAGGCCACTAGTTTGCTCCTGGCCACTTAGCCCTGAAATAATCACACAGAAACTGTATTAATTAGATCGCTGCTTGGCACATTAGCTCTAGCTTTTTATTGTCTAACTCTTACATATTAATTTAACTCGTTTCTATTAATCTGTGTATTGCCGCATGGTTATGGCTTACTGGCTAAAGTTCTGGCGTCTCTCTCCAGCTAGGCTTCTCCTGATTCTGCCTTCACTCTCCCAGCATTCAGCTTAGTTTTTTCCACCTAGCTCTGTTCCCCTATAACTCTGTTATAGGCTCAAAGCAGTTCCTTTATTTATCAATGGTAATCACAGCATACAGAGGGAAATCCCGTATCACCTCCCCTTTTCTGTTTAAATAAAAAGGAAGATTTTAACTTTAACATAGTAAAATTATATAAAATAGTTATCAAGCAAGAATTACAGCTATATCTATTTTATCTTTTATCATAACTAAGGAAAAGTATATTATTACTGTCTATTTTTCAACTCCATCAAAGACCCAAGAAAGATTATAATATTACCTAAGTAAACAGGAAGTGCATTTAAGCAACTTCCAAAACTCTAGAATTGAGAGAGACATCTTGCTGCCTAGACAATCACCCAAAGTTCGTCTGTAGTGTTGGGGCATCCATCTTCAGCCTACAGGTCCATAGTGTCCAGCAGACTTATCCATGAAGCAGAAAATTTCAAAGACATTTCTGCCTATACTGGCAGTTTATCAGTCACTTTCTTTTGTGTCCTGCAGAATGTCTGGCAAACTCTTTGATGAAGCAGTAACCCTGAAGGATGGTCTCACCTTTAGGCAAGTTCAGCAGTCATTTCTCTGTGGGTCCTGCATGTCCTGTATATCACACAGTCCAGGCAAGAGAAGTTTCTTGCCCAAATGGCTAACAAACTCCATAAGGAGCCTCTTCAATGCCCATCTTCCTCTTGAAGTTATTGGTGCTGCCAGGAGCAGATGTGTGTCTCACTGTCATGAAAAGTCTTAAGTTCTTAAAACATTTTAAGTGCCATATTGTGAAGTTTTCTGAAAGATTTGAAGAACACCTATCTAACTGAAATATATCTCTATATATCTAGAAAATCAAACAAACATGACTACAAGCTTGAGTATTATAGATGACCATCTATTAACCTATATTTCTTAATTATACAGTACATTTTTAAATGAGCATCACAAACATAATACCTTAATCAAGAGCAGAAATACACATATAAGAAGACTGACCTAGAATTTGTATTAATAGGACAAGATCCATACCAATGCAAATCTTGATAGCATAGCCCCCTTTAAATGTAAACAAACATTTATAAACAATATTTGGGGATTTGAGTGTAGTTCTCTAGACTACTTCATGCTGATTGGGGTGCTGTTAATCAGGTCTTTCATGGTGTATCCTGTGTGCTAGGTTCATCTCAGTCAGCAGTTGGGTGAAGTGGTTTTTGTGTGTTCACGACAAGCTTTTAGGGGATCTTGGTCCATCAAACCACATTAGTCTGTTTTTAATCCACAGGTTCTCATTTGCTATGGAAACAAAAGAAGAACCTCTTTTCCAAAGCAACATAACCTTAGACTCAAATTTTAAAGTTAAGATACCTTTATGTTGGTTTAACTTAGCAGCCCATACAAAGAAATGTCTCTCTGTACTTAGCT